>NC_090261.1:58401248-58443748 GCF_037325665.1 Littorina saxatilis | reverse complement strand
AATCAAGAATATACTATTTTCATTAAATGGGATATATATTTGTTTTTGAAAGAATCTGTGCTGGTAGCTTCCCGTAAGGCATTCGGAAGAGCGTTCCAGAGACGGCCACCTGAATAAACTAGACTAGACTTAAATAAGTCTATCCTAGGAAGAGGAGTGTTAAATTTCATAAGGTGGTGTGAATTCTTCAAAGAGAACTTTGAACAAATGGTTTGGGGTAGAGTTTCGGATATGATTTTATGCATAAAGATTCCTTTGTTAAAAAGCAGTCTTGACTTTAGAGGTAAGATCCCTAAATGTATGTAGTCTAACTCTGTGAGGGTAGTGTGCTTTAGTAATACTACTTTTAGCGCTCTTTTATGTAATCTGCTGAGTGGTTTTAAGGAATTTTCACTTGCGGAGTCCCATAGAGTGGATGCGTAATCAATAACAGATTGAATATGAGCAATGAAGAATAACTTTCTGGTTTGGCAGTTCAGGAAGTGTTTAATTCTAGATAAGAGATACACTTTCTTAGACACCACTTTACTAAGTTGCTCTATGTGGGTTGACCAAGACAAGTTGTTATCGATATTAACACCCAGCAGTTTGTGATGGTCGACTTTTTCCACTATTTCACCATCTATCATTAAAGCAGGACCAGCTGAACAAATATTCTGGCGTTTTTGTCTTGTTGTTATGACCATATATTTGGTTTTCTTTGGGTTAAGAGACATATGGTTTAGTTCAGTCCACTCTGTCAACTGGTTTAAACTCCTTTGAAGTGATTCTGATAAGCGAGTTACATTTGTGTTGCTGGAGTGAATTGTGGTGTCATCTGCAAAAAGTTCACATACATTTTGAATATGTAGGGGGAGGTCATTAATGTATATAGAGAAGAGGAGGGGTCCTAAAACCGATCCTTGTGGTACACCGTATTTTACTTCTTGCATGCTCGACGCCGAGGCGTTTGTTAGTACAGTCTGTTGTCTGCCGGTGAGAAATGAACTAATAAGTTTGACAGTTTCGATTCCGACGCCATACAATGCAAATTTTCTCAGTAATAACGTGTGATCAATAACGTCAAAGGCTTTAGCAAAATCAACAAAAATGGCACCACAGAATTCATTGTCGTTTATTTTCTCCAGCCATTGATCAACAAGAGAAACTAAGGCAGTATGGCAGGAATGGTTAGAGAGAGAGAGAGAGAGAGAGAGAGAGAGAGAGAGAGAGAGAGAGAGAGAGAGAGAGAGAGAGAGAGAGAGAGACAGAGAGAGAGAGAGAGAGAGAGAGAGAGAGAGAGAGAGAGAGAGAGAGAGAGAGAGAACTCAGAACTTAATTACGAAAGGATATCGGTTTTAGGCTTAGCCTAATCTTCCAACCTGTCCTTGGAACATATACAGAGAATAATTGTAAACAAAAGCAAAGACTGCGCACATACCTCATCAAAGTATTAAACTAATAAAACATCAAAATAATGGTCGAGTATAAACATTAAAAATATTGAACTCACAAAGTCATATAAAACAAAACCAGACACAACAAACGTAAATGCTTTTTAAAATTTCTTAAAAAAGTACAGCAATGTATTGCCGAACAGGGCCATATACAGGCAGCTAAAGTTTCAAGAAGAAGGGGGAGGGGGACGAGGGATTACACATTCAGATTAACTACATATACAATATTTAAAAAAACCAAACAAACACTTAAGAGCATTGCATACATTATCCGAGTACACAATGGAAACTAAACATCAGGGGCAGTTTATAGTGGGATCAAATGTGTGTGCAACTGCCTTTTAAAGGCCTTTAAGGGTGCGGATCGTTTGATTTCTATTGGCAAAGAATTCCACAGAGATGATCCTGAAAAAGCTCAGCTGGATTTATAAAGATCTATACGAGGAATTGGAGGAAGTAAATTTTGAGACCCATACCTCTTCGTAACATGTGTAAAATAGGATTGCACATAACTGGGCACATCACCATGAACTAATTTATACATAAAGACAGCCTTATTGTATACAAGGTGGGTTTTTAGGGGGAGGAAATTAAGGCTGTTTAACTTCATTTCTGTAGACATGTTCGATTCATACAGGATAAGTTTTGCAGCACGACGGTACAAAGACTTGAGTTTCGTTAAGTGAACATCACTGCAGCCATCCCACAATGTCGAAGCAAAATTAATATGAGGCATTTTATGAGCATGAACGAACATTTTTAATGTTTCAGATTTGGCATAATGTTTGAGTTTTGACAACAAATACAAATTCCTTGATAACACTTTGCAAAGGTTGCTTATGTGTGTTTGCCATTTCATTTCTTCATCGACAGTTACACCAAGTATGCGATGTTCTTTAACTTGTTGTATTTGAGTTGTACCTAAGGACAGTTGTAATTTAAGAGGACTTATCTGATGCTATTGTCTTGTGGTAATAACAATGCTTTTAGTTTTTTCTGGGTGCAGTATCATGGCATTTGATGTGCACCATTTCGCAACTTTGTTCAAAGTGTTCTTCAGGGAAGAATTTACTGATTCCAACGAGGTGTTACTGGTATGAATAGACGAATCGTCTGCAAAAAACTCGCATTTGACTTTATCATCCGAAACATGTAAAGGCAAATCATTAACGTAAATACAAAAGAGAATAGGTTCTAATACAGACCCTTGAGGGACGCCATGTTTTAATAGTGCAGTGTTCGAACCCCGGCCGGGTCATACCTAAGACTTTAAAATTGGCAATCTAGTGGCTGCTCCGCCTGGCGTCTGGCATTATGGGGTTAGTGCTAGGACTGGTTGGTCCGGTGTCAGAATAATGTGACTGGGTGAGACATGAAGCCTGTGCTGCGACTTCTGTCTTGTGTGTGGCGCACGTTATATGTCAAAGCAGCACCACCCTGATATGGCCCTTCGTGGTCGGCTGGGCGTTAAGCAAACAAACAAACAAACAAACTAGTGCAGTAGACGAATTCTGGCATTGTAGAGTGACATATTGTGTCCGGTCAGCAATATACGATTTAAAGAAGTCGCAGACCGAATCGTTTCTCAAATAATAGTGTAATTTTTTTCAACAATATGGAATGATCGACTAAGTCAAATGCTTTCTTAAAATCCAAAAACAATGCTCCTGTAACTTCAGACTTGTTCATTGCTGACAGCCAAGCTTCACAGAGAGACGTAAGAGCTGTGTTCTGTTGACATGTGATCGGCAGCTAGATGACAGTACGTACACATGTCCGGCTTCCACAATAAATCTCGAACAACAGACTTTAGATTTGGCGTGTCGGCCATTAAGATTATAAATTCATATTCATAACCCATATCGCGTTGTTTTTGAGTAGGTGTTATGTTTTTGCTGACGTATGCAGTCAGCACTCTGCCCTGTGCTAATCGGCTCTCCTACATGTAAACATGCAAAGAAAGGTGACGGTCGTGAATAGGGGTTGCCGGGTCCTTCTCACACCTTGGCCAAGATTTACAAGCCTCTTGCTCTTCTCCTTGTACCTTTCTCCTATGCCGGAGCAGGGGCTCACATCCACGTCGAACATCGGACATACACGGATATTTTTTCCAAATGTCCTATATTTTTCATGCAAGAGGACATATGTCCTATTTTTTTTGTCACAAAGGGGTCATTGTCCGATTATGCTTTCATTTGATCTGGAAATTGTCACTACTTTCCAATTTACAGTAGTTTGATTTGCTACGATGTGTCTCTCCAAGCAGACAAAACCATGCTGTTAGTGTACGTTTTGTTGCGAGAAAAAAAAGGTCCTATTAATTTTTTTTTCCTGGACAAATGTCCTATCGCTTTTACATTGTCCAGGACATTTGTCCTATGCCATCTCTCATGGATGTGAGCCCCTGCCGGAGCTGTGAAACGAATGCCTGTATCACGAAAACAAACGTGTGAAGTCCGCTAGGGTTTATGTGGCAAGTGTCAGAAAAAACGGAAAACATGTTGTTCGGTGCGAATAAGCCGAAAAGTCCAAATTAAACAACTCCGTTGAGAATCTTGGCGGGCAAAGTTACAACTCTTGCCTAGATGTGTAACTTTTTGATGCATGGAATCAGTGAAAAGCGTAATTGGTACCAGCGAAGATCACGATCTTTACACAGCTAGCTAATGTCGTACTGACAGACAGTGTGGTTCCCAGATGCACAAGACAAAGTCAGATGGAGCTGAATTAAAAACATGTATTGTTCCAAATGTCCTGGGTACAAAGCATTGTCTTGTTAAAAGACCTGTATATCATCATCATCATCGTCATCGTCATCATCATCATCATCATCATCATCATCATCGATAAAACTAGCCAACCCCTGGCAAAACAACAACAAAACAACACCAACAACAAAAAACAAACACACAAAAATCACCGAACCAACACAAACAAACACACATATATTAATACAAGAACCAGAACAATAAACCATTGCTTATATATATAGTGTAAAATAAAACACTTACGTAGAATAAAAGGAATAAGGTCAGAATAGGTCACTTGAACGAGTCATAATTTTGTCAACTGCGTCAAATCAATTAACGCTCGATCGACACGCCAGTAATTAAGGTTGTAGGTCACTTGACAGACTGTCACCCAAACTGATCGGTCGATTCAAGTGCTAAATAATGTATCCGTGCCCGATGGTCGACGTCCAGCTGAAACCGTGGAGTGAAAATACCAACTGACACGCACACTTTGAAAGTGTACACGAATACTATAGTTTACTGTGTCTGCTTGACCTTAAGGTGGTCTTTCATTGAGCCCGAAGTCGACTTCACGAAGGTGTTGGTTTTTTTTTTTTACCTTAAACTCAGTGTTAAAGATTCGTTTGGTCAGCTTTGCGAAGTATAGGCTACTTTGCATAGATCTACCAGTTAAGGATAGGCTTTACATTGCTCAAATGTTGCGTTGAAGGAAAGGATCAATTACCATGCTCTTGTAATGGTGTTTATTCGAGTGTAACAGTGTGTAATGTATCTTAATATTTAATCATTGGTGTGATGAACTTTTTTGTTTGCTCACGTTTGTTAGACGTGATCCTTGAAATGGTAAAACGTTGTAGCCTACGTCTTCTCAAGTTCTGTTTTTTTTTCTCTCCGTGTGTTAGTTTAATTGCTGTAAAACGATCAGTGGAAAAACCCATGCATTATTACACTCGCTTGAAAACTACAAGGGATTGTGCAAGAACAAACCTGAAACATTTTTAAGGAACAAGTAAACATGTGCAGAGTTGTTGAAACAACACTGTCAATAAAATATACTTCAGTTGCATGTATGACGACAGCGATGTGCGTCATTAATTTTATTTTGATGCTGTACCTACTTGTAGTTTGCAGCGCGAGACAGGAGATAATTATCTATTTTCGATGCAATATTCCCGCAAGCCTTTTAGATCGCACTTGGTATGTGCTGATGGTGTTGTTAAAAGGCTGTCACAAACATGTAAAGCCTCCCGGCTAAACAAGATTTTGAAGGTAGATTTGTATGTATATTAATTTTGGATCCTCTTTTGACAAAACAGTTGTGTGTTGCTTTACGTCCGCTAGGGTTACTAAAGCTGATCTGTTTAATTTTCAAAATTCACTGGTTTTGTTTGTTGGTTAGATTTTGTTTCTATTGGAATTAACGACACGAAAAGCACATATTCACACAATTATACACATGTAAGCGTATGTGTTCTCTCTCTCTCTCTCTCTCTCTCTCTCTCTCTCTCTCTCTCTCTCTCTCTCTCTCTCTCTCTCTCTCTCTCTCTCTCTCTCTCTCTCTCTCTCAAGAGATAAAACCGTGTGATTGTCCATGAATACAAACACACGGCATGTATTACTGACCCCCTCCCCTCCCCACACCCCGTTGAAATGAACCTTGTGTGTTTAATCAATAAAATGTCTTACGTCTCTCTCTCTCTCTCTCTCTCTCTCTCACACACACACACACACACACACACACACACACACACACACACACACACACACACACACACACACACACACACACACACACACACACACACACACACACACACATACTCTCTTCCTCCCTCCCTTTCGCTCTCTCTCTTTTGAACTCTTAGTAAAGTTAAAACTAGTGATTTATTTTCGTTTTAAGGCCGTTTCTGCATGGACGGATTTTCTCTTCAAGGACAAGCTCTCAGACGTACACACTAATGAAGTTTCTCCTACCGTGAATAGCTCATCAGCTCATTTCAGAAATTTGAGCAGTCAGCTGGAAAAAGCCCGTTCCATTTTTAGTTCCTCTTTGTGTCGTGCATTTCACTCTGTTCTTGCCATTAGTCCGTCTTTTATTATTTAAACAAAACGTACTCTGATGTGAAGAAATGTTTCCTTTGAGCGCAGATTACTAGTCTGTTGATCCGGTCGATTTCGAGCTGCAAGGTGCTTTGTGAAAAGAAATATGACAAAACGTTCTCTTTGAAAGGTCTTTTTAAAAAAACATTTTTTGTAACTTCTCTGTGTTTGGTTTTCTGTGGAAGCATTCCAGACTTTAGCATTTGGTCACATGGAGATATTCTGCAATGTTTGTTTATTTCTATACGTCATCGTGGGTTGAGTATAAAGATATATTACCTATAGCCCTTTGAGTGAAATCATCATCATCATCATCATCATCATCATCATCATCATCATCATCATCATCATCATCATCATCATCGTCGTCGTCGTCGTCGTAATCGTCGTCATCATCATCGTCGCCATCGTCATCACCATCTTCAAAACAAGCAAGCAAGCAAGTAAACAAGCAAGCAAGCAAGTAAACAAGCAAGCAAAAAAGCATTCAAGCATAGTCAAATTGGCACAATTATTTGCATGCAATGTCGAGCAGTTTATGCAGCTTATTTACGTTGTTATGTATTTTGATAAGTTTTCAACAACAATTTTACAAGTATTGTAACAACAATGATTTTACAACGGTGAAGGTGAATTGGAATAACAAGTTAAAATGTTTATTCTTCATTTTTAACGTCGTAGATAATCTGATTAAATGCAGAATAAGACAAAGCCATAGTGAAGAAACCAAACTGTAAATTTCTGGATGTGCTATGCAACGGACTTAAAAAGGTCACGGTTTTCGTTGCATTCGTGACAGAGATTAACAAGCAGGCTTGCTAGAAATATGTGTTACTTCTCAGTTTCATATTCTTGGCTGTCATCGTGAGAACACGTTTGCACGACAGCACGATTTATATTAATGTCGACGCACACGCGAAGTTTCTATTTATGTATGTCCCTTTTGTACTCTTCGTGTGTTTGTCTTTGTCTGTCTGTCTGTGTCTATGTCTGTCTGCCTTGCCATTACGGAATCCTCTCGTACAAGTTTGTTTTAAGGGAATGAACTATGAAAGAGTGATCTTCTAACACGTCTCCATCGCGTTGTTGAGTTTTCTCCCTTACTTGAAAGACCGAAGCGGCCGTCTTGGGAACGAAGGAGACATTGATTGACCTGAAGGCGTCAACTTCGGTCAAAAGTCACTAAGACTCTGCATGGTGGACAAAATCGTGGCCTTTCCTTATTTGAGATCAAATAGTTACGGGAGGGAGGAGATGGTTGAGGGTATAAAGGTAGGAGAGGTCACGACAGCTTCCTTCATCGTGCTACTGTTATTTTTGTTCTGAAGAAAGTCCTGTTCTTATGCACAAATGTTTATATTGATTTTATCACACACTCTTGGATTTGTTTGAATGCATTAATTAAATCTGACATCCCCCCAAACAACAAAAACAAGAAGAAAATGAAAAAAGAAAAAAACCCGACAGCAACAAAGAAGAAAACAGTCTGAAAGATAAAATAAACAACAACAACAACAACAACAACAACAACAACAACAACAACAACAACAACAACAACAACAACAAATCATGAAGTTTACTGAAAACGAATGTTTCAATTTTTCAGGAAGAGAATCAATGGAACTGGTGACCCCGAGATTACAGTGATGTCAACACACGCAGTCACGGCCGCTCTGCCTTCCATCTGGACCTCTCCAGTATTATGCTGAGGGAAGAAGCGCACACACAGTGCGTGCAGCTATGTCTGGAGACACATCGTCAGCGTAAGGACAGAGAGACCACAGGGACAGCAATGGAAGACCGAAGCAAAGTACCGGGCGTGGAAGAATTCCGTTCCAGATTCCTGCACAACCTCAGGCTGTTTGAACAGCGGCAGAGGTCTCTGGCACAAAACCAAAACGGAGCCAAAGGTTCGAATCCCTCTCTACACCAACTAGACACGGATGCCTCAGGGTCGGGATCGGGACCCAGCTCCTTAACCGTGCACGGGTGTCAAGGAGGTTCCCAGACGACAAAACATGCTTCGGGCAGCTCGTCTCCGACGTCCTACTACTTGGGAGCTCTGTTCAAGATGTCGCAGAGTCCAGGGAGTGCTTCCCCGACGTCACAGCACTCCGGGAATGTGTCCCCGGCCTCACACAGGTCGGGGAGTGCGTCCCCAACGTCCCTTAGCTTGGGGAATGTTTCCACGTCGTTCTTAAGCCCGGGGAACGTGTCCCCCGTGTCGGACAGCGCGTGGATTGTGTTTCAGGGATCCCCTACCTCCCGGACCGTCTCCCCCTCGTCTCTGAGCTCGAGGACGATATCTCCAGCGGCTCCAAGCTCGAGAACTATATCACCAGCACCTAGAACCGTTTCCCCCATGTCACCTATCTCGAGGACGCTTTCTCCTGCGTCGGTAGGGTCTATAGACGGGTCCTCGACACCAGAAAGCCCTGACGGTAGTTCTCCGGCAGCTAGCTGTTTTTCCTACGATCACCAGCCTGTGATTAGAAACAGGACAACGAACAGTCGAGGGAGGCAGAGTCGGAGCGATAGAGCCGCCAGGAAGTACCCTGTTGTCAGAATGCTGTCCTCTCAGTCCGGCCTGGGCAACAGGCCGAATGTGAACAGTTTCAGGAACTCGACAGACGAGCCTAAACAGACTTCTGATCGGCTCGAGCCTTTCTCGCGATTCCCTGATCAAGCGTCGTGGCCTAAACAACGACTGGCGCGATATTCTTCCCAGCCGGACCTGTTTGAACGAAGAAAGAGTGTGGCCGACCCTCAGGCCTTCAGGCAACAACAGGTCACGGTCACAGGGAGAAGCAGAGGAGCTTCTGTATCTTCGGCGGCAGACGTGGAAAGCTTCGCGTCGTCACAAAGCTCGATGGTTGTTTCAACCGCTTCCATCAATTTAATAAAGCAGCCAGAGCCGTTGTGCCGAAAGCGAAGTTCGTCGGACGAGAGAAGGATCAGCGTGATACAGACCTCTAAATCATTGCCAGAAAACATTGCCAAGCCCTCTCCCATGTTGGACGAGTGGCTGAGCTCTCTGGTCAAACAGCCCAAAGATCTGCCACCCCACGAAGAATACATGGGTTGTGGAGACGAATCTCTACCATCCAGACACTTGATGTACTCCAGTTTGTGTTCGGATACCTCTTGGCAGCACCATTTTAAACACGGATCACAGTGCGGTTACCATTCTAGGACTTCCAAAGAATGTGTTACAACAAAGACGTGCGATCGCCGCGGTTCAGTGGAGAGAGTGACTACGTCCCAAGGTGCTGCGTCAGACGCAGTGCGAGGACATGGCATCGCCATCCACGTTACAGAGGACGACGAAGATTCGGCGTGTTTCCAGAGTGTTTCGGACTCCGCTTCAGTGCAGCTGTGTGTGCCTTTTTCCGAAGACATGACGATATCATCGAGGCAGCATTCACCCCTGAGCCCTTGTAGCAGCCTGGGCAGCGCCAGCAGCTATCACTCCATGAGGTCCAGCAACACAGACTCCGCTGTGGACATGGCCATGCCGGATGACGAGACCTTGGAGATCGAGCTCTTCACTGGGGCGAGTGTCCCCGAAGCTGGGCCTTCGCAGTCCTTTACTCCTGCTGTGAGGTTAAAGCAAGCCATGTTCTGGCGCTCCCAAAACTCCACGTCCTCCTCCTCCTCCTCGTGCCAAACCATCGTGGACACAGTCAGGGTCTCCTCGCCCTCGAATCCCTACTCCAGCCAAGAAGCGTGCCTTGGTGCCATCGGCACCAACGACTCATTCACAACCATCGCAACGAGCACTACGACCAACACCACGACGACCTCTAAACACAGTCTGCCGTCCTTTGTGATCAGTGACCACAGCAGCACGGACTGGTCAAGCGAGACTCAGGACTCGAAGATGACCAGCCCGGACAGTGCTGTGGTCATGGATTCTTCCAACATGTTGGATCTTACCGGCCTTCATCGCTCGCCATCTTCCGCTTCTTCCAGCTCAGACGGGTCCAGTATGTGTTCCACGTGCTGGACGGATTCCTCTGTGTCCGACTCAGATCAGCAGGGAATCGAGAGAGTGCCGCGCAAGAAAAAGGTAGGACTTTTACCTTTGATTTAAGTTGGTGTTGCTGAAATGTTGTCATTGTGGTGGGTTTGTTCTGACGTTTGTTTAGTGTGTGTAGGTTTATCAGTGTGGTTGGTGTGATGATGATAATTATATAATACGTGTTTATTTTCGAGGCTGGGTGCTTGTTCGCAAGTGTGAGGCTTAGCATCATATTGCATGATATTGTCGATCTTTATGTTGTACAGTGCCCGCGCGGTCTTACGTTAATTGCATTTGTGTACTGTTCGTGACTTTGTATGATTGTGTTTTTGTGTGCGCAGTTTGTGCGATTTGCACTTCTTATTTTCATGCCTTAGAATTGCTTCATTTTACCTGGAGCTCGCAGTTGGTCTCTCTGTGCAAGCGTGTATGTCATTAGTGTTCGTGTGTCTGTCTCTGTGTCTTTGTTTCGGTGCCTCTCTATCTCATTCTGTGGTCAGTGAAAAAGAAGCAACAAGTTAAACGTATCGGCGTTTCACATGCTCGATTGATTTTCGCTTTTTTATCGTTACTATCTTGTCCTGCACTAGTATGACGCAAGTTAAAATATATTGTATGACAGTCAATGAAATTAACGCGCGGTTAAAGTCTCTACCTCGACGTTTTTATAGCTGAATCATAATTATAAAGAATCGATTTAGACAAGTGCATTGGCATTGTCATTGATAGGTTTGATTTATTATTTGCTCACGTCAGTGTATTTCATTGACCACAAAGGATGAGTCAGAAGAGACGTGTTTTCTGTCTGTGCTTGTGTGCTGTGTTTGATGTTCTTTATTTCTTACCAGCTGTTCGTTTTGAATGGAGTGTGCGGCGTATCTGCATTTGGTTTCAAATGAGGACGAATCTGGATCGGATGTATACTTTGCGGTTTCGAGCAAATATTCAGAGCGCTTTTCTCCGTGTTTGTCTACTCCTGAGCACAAGCAAGATTTGTTCCCCTTTTATGTAATGATCTCTCTCTCTCTCTCTCTCTCTCTCTCTCTCTCTCTCTCTCTCTCTCTCTCTCTCTCTCTCTCTCTCTCTCTCTCTCTCTCTCATTTATCTTGGGTTATGATAGGTTTTGCTGCCGCTGAATATTTTTGGTGTTTTGTGTGTGTGTGTGTGTGTGTGTGTGTGTGTGTGTGTGTGTGTGTGTGTGTGTGTGTGTGTGTGTGTGTGTGTGTGTTTGGTGGCGTCTGAATGATTCTTAACTGAAGTGAGTGAGTACAGACATTCACACACACACGCAAGCTTAGACACACACTTCTCTATTTGTTCTTACCGCCCGTATAAAGGGACGTGCACATATATATATATATATATATATATACATGAATTGCCAGTCCAGCCAATTCATATTCGGTGCCATAGTAAGGTGTTTCCTTGGTATCACAAAAGTATCACAGTGCGTAGCAAAGCAATAACCTACTTTTCCTGCAATGGAGCATTGCTTATTGGGTTCTATAAATATGACAGTGTCAGTCCGGTTTAACACGTATAGGGGTCAGGACACATCCTTTGGAAAATGAACAGCTTATGAGATATGGCAGCAAACAATGAGTATTTGCAGTGGTTGAGGTGGAGGTGGATAGGGGCGGGAGGGGGGGGGGGTGAAGGGTGTTAGCTGAGATTAAGAGTTCAAAGCCAAAGAAGACGAGTGCTTTCACGCCGAGTGTCTTATCCAACCCAGCTCATTGTTGATCAATGAGCTATGCCGGTTTTAACTCGAAATAACCTGAGAACGAATCGAGCTGTGACCGTTCGGACACGAAAATAACTGTTGGCAGGAAGATGCTTCAGGGGTTGTGTGTGTTTTCTATTCATAGATTGTGTCAATGTGCCCTGTAATCCTTTCTTCCTTGTGGGTTTTGAATGAGTGGGAGAATAGGAGGGGGGTGGGGTGGGGTGAGGGGGTGGGGGTGGGTGGGTGGGGGGGGGGGGGATGATTGTCTGCGGAGGTGGCAAGGGAAGGGAATGCAAGGCTGGCGAAGTTTGGGGCTGTCGAAGTTAGAGCAAGAGCAAAAGCATGGACATAGCAGTCTATCCCCCCCCCCCCCATCCCAACCCCACCCTCGTTGTTGTTTTTTGTTGATTATTTGCCCGGCCAAGCAGACGGCTTGGGTCCTGTGGTAGCCATAATTATGTAACGCGAGTGATATTTTTTCATTTCATTTTTAACATTAAAGTCAGTTAGCTCGGTAAGATTTTTGTTCTAAAATAGAATTGTAACATGATTGCGGTCAAACGTGAAAGCTGATACCATGCTGACGTTCAAATGTAAATTATATCTTCGTTGAAGTAAGTCCAGAAAGGCTTCCAGGAAACATACGTGAAGGAAGACGATGAAGATTTGTACTTACAACTCGTGTTATTAAACAGCTATTTTAAGGAATTTATTGAACACGATTTTCTTGTCAGGTTGCTGACCGCGTATTTTCGCATATATTTCTCTTTCTTATCTTTCACCCTTTTAGAAGAATCTTCATTCTTTACTGTTCACAAGTAGGTGAATAATGAAAGTAAAGAGATTGAATTAACAAAACAAAACAAAAAGGGGAGTGGGGGTGGGGGTTCTGTCTGTCTGTCTGTCTGTCTGTCTGTCTATCTGTCTATCTCTCTATCCCTCTCTCTCTCATTATCTCTCATTGATAATTTGAGTGTTAAGAATTATGAGTATTGTATCATTTGAGGACACAACTTATTAAAGTTGGCCTTTAATTAAAGAAACTGAACAAAAATCCTGACTGCGGTGATTGAGAGTGTACGTACCGGTTTTGGGCAGGGATCGATACTTTCATGCAGAAGTTGTGTGTGTTGTCTTTATTTGTTTCTTCACCCGGTCAAGGGCAACACAGAATCAGACCAACATAACTGTAATGTGGTCGTCTTCACTGCATTTATTTGCTTTATATCACTCGGTGTGTATTATTCAGACAAGGTCGACAAGCAGTTGCACTGGTGGTGTGAAGTGGACTCCTAGCTAGCTCTTGAGGAGGAGACGGTTGCCAAAGTGAACTTTTAAAGTTCTCCACTTCGCTTGCGGAAAAGGGTGTGTCTCTTACTTGCTCATTAGGTCCCCAAATAGACAGAGACTTAAAGGCACAGTAAGCCTCCCGTAAACCATCACATATACTGTCAGGCTTTTACATACAGTACAAACACCCTGTCATTTACACACTCATCGCTTTTGAACATCCTAGGTGCCTTCCGTAAAGAGCGAGCAATTTTCAAAGAATTTATTTTTGCGTGGTTTATCTTACCCCTGAGCCATCGCGAACCCGTGTGATCCAGTTTTCTTTTTTCACAATGTAGTCGTCAGTTTGTGATTTCAATGCGACTCGCTGTAAGCTTATTTGCCATAGCACACTATTGTCACTGTACCTCTGAATCTAAACAACAAACAGCTGCAATTCACACGAAATAGAGCGATTGCAGTTCACTGTTCAGAGGAACGGGCGCTAATTGGCACAACACGGTCGTCTGCTACGAGAAAGACGGTTTGCGCAACACGTTTCCGGGCTTTTGGTTTAAACAGTGTTTATTCAACAATTCATTTGTATTTGAACATGATACATGATACGGATCAACAACAAGCACAAGCTTATGGTGGTAACCCAAACGGGAGAATTTGATATATATATGGATTACGATAACTTGCGACGAGACTTCGACAAGTACTTTTTAAACCAAAACAAACGAGAAACAAACAAAATGTGCAAACATATATGTACACATATTTGACAAAAAGCAAAGGCATAATGGAGACAGGACACGACAATAGAATGGACAAAGAATATAAAAGGGAAAGAGAGAGAGAGAGAGAGAGAGAGAGAGAGAGAGAGAGAGAGAGAGAGAGAGAGAGAGAGAGAGAGAGAGAGAGAGAGAGAGAGAGAGAGAGAGAGAGAGAGAGAGAGAGTACATAAGTATACATCACAATTACATATATATATATATATATATATATATATACCAATAACAATCGCTATAACTTCTTAATTAAATTTAGACTTAAATTATCTATAATGAAGGGGGCATACTGCACTCAAATTCGTTTTGCCCCAAGTCGGCCAGTTGAAATAATATATTCCTGGACTTTATCAAAACCAGATTCATTTAATTCTTTTGACAAACTTGCATCACCAAATGAGAGTGTTGATATCGTATTTGATCAGTGGGGAGAGTACTTATTGTTCTGGTTCGGTCTCTATCGTATTGAGGGCAATCTAAGGCACACAAAAAAAGTCTGTTTACGGTATCCCGACCGACCCTATTTTTTCGCGCGACCCTAGACTTTTTTTTGGCATTTGGGAACAAACAAAAATTTAAATTTAAATTTAAAAAAAAAAAGTTTGTTTTTTTGGCAAAATAACTTAAAATTATGTTTTTTGGGGACAAAAATTCCCGACCTAGGATGTTCTCAAGCGGTGAGTGTTTAAACGAAAGGGTGTTTGTACTGTGTTTAAAAGCCTGACAGTATCTGTGATGGTTTACGGGAGGCTTACTCAGTAAGTTACTGTGCCTTTAATAGTTGCTTAAAGGTACCTTCCTTCTGATGTAACACATCGTGTCAACCCCCCACAGATCTGTTTAGAGATTTACATGGGATAAGAGCATAGATCTTTCAACTTCAACACATACCCAAATTCAACGGCAAAGCTCATTATTTTGTGCAGACTGACAATTTTTCGTTGACATTATTCTGTTATTGATACCAGTGTCAAAATGCGATTTTTTTTTTTTTTTTTTACGAAAAAGAACAAGAAAACAGCCACTTTGCATAGAACACAATCACCAGGCTGATAAATGTTTAGTACGTATTCAAGTGGAAGGATGCTGTCATGGACAAATCTGTGATGATTCATTGATTGACATGGTCTTTCCCACGGGGAGGATAGCATTTTTAAGATCCGCTGTCAGTTGGCGTCAGTTCAATCTGCACCGCCGCGTTCTTGGCTTTTCTAATTTCGCCGGCTGTTGCATCCTTCAAGAAAACGATGCAGACAAGGTTATATATATATGGAACAGGTCCATTGACTGCTCGTGAAGATTGTGTTGAATAGTTAATCTTTATGGCAATCCCCCGGGGGAGTAATACGAATTCATTTTGATTTCTGATCAGCTATAACTGCGGTTATATTTTCGGGGAAGCCACGGCTATGAAACACTTTTGAGAGACGTATTACATCAATGAAACGTGGATTGTGTGATTGACCGAATTTGACAATTTTATTGATAGATGGTTTTAGACGTGACTGACATGACTGAGAAGTAAAGGATATCTTCCCCCTTTCTCTGTCTATCTCTGTCTCTCTTTTTGTGTGTGTGTGTGTGTGTGTGTGTGTGTGTGTGTGTGTGTGTGTCTCTCTCTCTCACACACACACACACACGCACGCACGCACGCACGCACACACACACACACACACACACACACACACACATACACGCACACACACACACACACACACACACACACTCACACACATTGCCACCAGCAGTGGACATCAAAATACTGTCGCGACAGGTGACAGGTAAAAGCTCCATACACAGGTATTGAAAGACTGACTAGCCCTGACCTGAAAGCGCTTTGGAAAGGACCCAAAAATGCAACAAGTGGAGATGAACGAGGCCATAAACGAGTATATTGTAAGACTGTTTGGAACCATGTGGTGTGAATGACAGTTATAGTGGAGAGCTGACGAGACCCTGGTAGGACAGAGAAAGGTGCTGTAAGCTGACAGATACCGCACACTGAACTGTGCTTACAACTACAAAAGTAGCGGTGCATGAAAAGCGGTCCTTAATTGAGCCTGAAGTCGACTTCGTAAAGACTGCGCGAAGTCTTTTTTTTAGCTTTTGTTTTAACTTTTTTTTTTTTACCGACTTTTCAGTGCTATAATTATGAGCTTCGTGCAGGAACTCTTTATTATCACAACTGTTGGATTGTGACTCTGTATTGCGAGAAAATCAAACGACGTGTGTTTCCTCTTGGGCACTGCATGAGTGTGTGTCAAGCCCCCCCCCCCCACCCCTCCCATCCCCTTGGCAATCCTCTCATTCGTTTCGATATTGAGAGTGGAGTTTGTATACAAATTTGGCGAAGAGGAACCAACCCCAACATTATAATTTATTTTAAGGACCGACACGCCTCCTGGTGAATAGGCTGCTCGGTACGAATATTGCCGTCGACGGAAAAGTTAAAAATAATAGTCGTTGCAATGCCAATGGATATCCGGTGGAGGCTTTGGCCTTTGTGTTGCATGTCAGGGGCCCGGGGGTTGACCCGTGTTCGTTGTAACACTGTACGGCATTAGTTTCGGTGCTTCACTTTCCCACAGAAGCACTTGGCGTGAAGTTGGTTAGCCTCATTGGTTTTGCCCAGCGGACAGTCGAGTGTTCTGAATGCAATTCTTTTGGCGTAACCAGACCTCAGTCTCTCGCTGAAGCGATGTCCACCGAAATACTTGTGAATTAAACGGAGCACACACACGTGTGAAGTGTTGTAAAGTTGAAATGTTTTCCTTTTGGAAAGACGGAGTAACCTGTGTATTCAATTCAGTAAATGTGTGTCAGTGTAGCGTGTGTTATAATCCTACGTGTGCGCAATAGCCTCACTGACCAATTGTTGACGTCGCGACTGTAGGACGTCTGGATGTGTATGTCGTTGAATTAATAAATACTTTAAACGACACTACGAGTGTACAAACTTCTCAAGCGAGGTGAAAGGAAAACTGTACACTTTTCAAGCTTTCGTCACGCGTTACCTGCCTTGTGTACATGTTGGATGTGTCGATCCAGGTTTGGTGATCTTGATTTTGAATATTTTACCGTCAGTGTCACCTTTTATGAAATTGAGTTTCATGTTGCGATTAAGTGTTTTATTAGTGAGATCGGTCTGTGAAACTGAGCTTCCCGTGATTCAATTGATTGGCTTTTTGTAGTCGTTTTTCTGTGACTCACAACAGTGACTCAATTATTTCCTGTTGGAATATTTCTGTTTCCTACTTTTGACCTCTCTAAAGTAGTGTGTGTGTGTGTGTGTGTGTGTGTGTGTGTGTGTGTGTGTGTGTGTGTGTGTGTGTATGTGCGTGCGTGCGTGTCAGTGTGCGTGTCAGTGTGCGTGTGTGTGTGTGTCCGAGCATGTATTTGTGAATGATAGATGATTTGAAAGCTTTCAATAAGAAATACAGATCTGACGGTCCCGTTTCTTATTCGTACAGTAAGCACCCACACGTGATGCGTTGTCTTATCGCCATGGGGCAAGTGTCTTGTTCTATTCGTAGTCTTCCAGTCCGTCTGTACAAGCTTATGTTAAATTCTGTACGGGGATCCATGGTAGAGTGGCTGGAATTCGGTAAATGATCAGTCATGTAAACAGGGCAGTCAAGGCAGTTTTCACCACACGTCAATTATCGTTTATTTCACGCTCCATTAATTAGCTGCTTGGTTGAAAGCTATGGCCTATGCCGCCAGGTACGCTCGGTTACTATTTGTTGTTTTCTCATCTACTGTGTACTGTTTTGATTTGGCGAAGGGGGTACACTATTATAAAGTTTATGGTGATTTGTCTTTTGCTCACCACAAGTGCATTAGTCTTGGGAGAATATATACGTTGGACTGAGAGTTTTATATTTGCGTTTGTGTTCTCAATGTCGAAAGTGGCTCACCACAACACAAAGCAACAGAAGTCATTAATGGCTGTTGACTGAAATTACATCAGTGACATGTTTTTATATAAGGTATACACTAGCGACGGTTGATGAGAGATCAAAGCCAAATAATTGACGCGGAAATGGGGTTCTACAGTGATGGTTACTGTGTAGGGTCAACGGCGATCCGCAGTGACGTTATCCGCTGTGACGTTATCCGCTGTGACGTTATCCGCAAGTTGTCCTGAATGTTCAGAGTTTCGCTCTGGTTTTCCTTTGAGTTCTGCAAACTAGTTTTGAAACGGAGAGATTTAGCTGGTGGTTTTTGGAAATGTGAGCGCAGTCCCTTTCAACCACAGAGGGTCAAACCCAGCATCAGAAACTTGAAAACCAAACGACTGTAAATGTACGCTTTTCCGGTACATACTTTTCTAATGAACGAGTGTGTCTTTGTTGTTTTTCCATTTTCGGAAGAAGAGGAAGAAAAGAGGAGTGAAAGTAGATTGTTTTTTTCTGCCACTACTGAGTGAAAGTAGATTGTTTTTTTCTGCCACTACTGAGTGAAAGTAGATTGTTTTTTTCTGCCACTACTGAGTGAAAGTAGATTGGGTTTTTTCTGCCACTACTGAGTGAAAGTAGATTGTTTTTTTCTGCCACTACTGAGTGAAAGTAGATTGTTTTTTTCTGCCACTACTGAGTGAAAGTAGATTGGGTTTTTTCTGCCACTACTGAGTGAAAGTAGATTGGGTTTTTTCTGCCACTACTGAGTGAAAGTAGATTGTTTTTTCTGCCACTACTGAGTGAAACTGAAAGTAGATTATTTTTTCTGCCACTACTGAGTGAAAGTAAATTGCTTTTTTCTGCCACTACTGAGTGAAAGTAAATTGCTTTTTTCTGACACTACTGAGTGAAAGTAGATTATTTTTTCTGCCACTGCTGAGTGAAAGTAGATTGTTTTTTTCTGCCACTACTGAGTGAAAGTAGATTGGGTTTTTTCTGCCACTACTGAGTGAAAGTAGATTGGGTTTTTTCTGCCACTACTGGGAAGCGCTACGTAATCTGTATCATTGCCAACTTGAGTCATGAGAAAGTCTGAGGACGAGGTAACCGTCTGGGGCGTTCCAAGAATAGTTCAATATCATGAATAGAATGATTCAGAGGCGACGATGGAATATTTCAAGTCCCCCTCCCCCTCCCTTTCTTCATCCAAAAGACACTCACTCTCTCGCTTCCATCAGCAGGTCTCTCTCTCTCTCTCTCGCTCTCGCTCTCTCTCTCTCTCTCTCGCGCGCGCGCTCTCTCGCTCTCTCTCTCTCTCTCTCGCTCTCTTTCTCTCTCTCTCGCTTTCTCTCTCTCGCTCTCTCTCTCTCTCCTCTCTTCCCATCTCTCTCTCTCTCTCTCTCTCTCTCTCTCTCTCTCTCTCTCTCTCTCTCTCTCTCTCCCCAGTTGAAGTCTGCTGATTCAATTTTTTTGTACCGTTCTGTTAAAGCTATACATCTGACGATGTTTGTGTCACAAGATCAACATGCAAGATTGCCTTGCCGTCAGCATTCGACCAGTCAATGTGTAATGCTTTAGTTGTGTAAGTAAAAAAAAAAGTGAGATAGCTCTAAAAAGTTTGTAAGTAATGTTCTTCTTTTCTGTTGGTTCCCAGTCCCGCGGGCTTGCGCCTAAATTTGCGTGCAGTAGGTTCAAGAAGCACTGAATGAGTTTAACTTGCAATAAGGAAAGATCACTTCCAATACAAAAAATAACCCGAAAAAGTCGACTAAATGGTACTATTCGGAGCTTCATTTCCCTAATCGCACTATTCCGACCCATTAGTAAAGCAGTTCATAATTTTGTTGCTGTTTTTTGATCCGGCAAACCGCGAAGAAGTACTTCTGGAATACAGCAAGTTTTTCGAAGGCTTTGCAATAGCCCCGCAAGCACCAAGACTTGGTGCCTTCGTTGGTGGATCTGTAATGGGTCACTCTCCTGAAAACTGGTCAGATGTGTGACATGAGTGCCCAAAAATAAAGTTAGTCAAAATTGAAATATTTTGGTGTGTTTGGTTTGTTTAACATCTCAACTTTCCAACACAAGGTTTTGAAAAGCAAGATAAACTTTTGGAAATGTTGTAATTTAAGATAATGTGTTGAAGGTTGCCTCGTCTCGCGTGTAACACAGGGCACCATTAGAGGCACATTTTTACTCTTATCATAAAAAATACAATTGATTATCATGCAATTTCCAATGAGATACAATAGAAATTGCTTCATAGAAGTACCAGAAGTTTCAAAATATACCATACACTTACATAATGGGGGGATTACTATGAGGACGCCAGATCAACCATTTCATTATTTACAGAAAACCTTTCCAGCAAGTGATCAGATATTGCTTTTTGCAAAATTGTATGATTTAAAGAATCTCCATGAATACTTAAAACAGGAATATGGACATACTTTGAAAAATCTTGGTAATGCATGCAGATATTCATCAAATGACACAGAACGTCTTGCGTGTAACCATGGACACCGCAAACAAACACAAACACCAATATCAGTTAACCATGGGTTTATTTATTACAACTGTTTATTGAAATGTGTGTCTGCCACGCCTGTCAAGATTTGGGACAGGCAGCACCTCAACTACTTCATCAAACTTCACAAAAAATATCTCCTCCACAGCAGGCCACACAAACGATGATCCTTGTTTCCTAAGGAAACGGACAACCACCCTATTCCCATCCAGTGTGTCAATCTGTGGACAAACAAATGAACCTTTCTTAAAATAGAAAAATTAAAAATAGTAACTAAAAAGGTTTACATCATGAATTAAAAATACAAGGAGCAAGTGACACCAATAAACTTGGAAATGTCTACCTCAGAAAAGCAAACTGAAGCTCTCCATTCATACCAACTAGGAGTAATTTGGTACTTGAAATACATGTATAAATATAATTGATTCCATATGTAACCTGCACTTACCATGCCATGAAAAGACTTTGCTAGGAATGTCTGCACAAATCAGTATGGATACAGAAAATTAAAAAAATGACTGCATGCAAGCAAAGTCATTCCAGTATAATAAGATTAAGATTAATGAAAAACATGTTAAAACAATTATTTACAGTAGAAACGTACCGGTCTCTCTGATCTGCTCCTGGATCAGCATTGACTGGACTGGCAGAAAGGATAGGAGCATTAGCAGCATCCTGGCATCTGAAAAAAAGTATGCAACAGTTGGAGTCAGATATTTTAATTGCTACCACAGCTTTACATCTCACATTGAGGTACATAACAGTGCATGTTACAACCGTCAAGATCCCAAGATACACACATTGGAAACCAGAGTGGTTCTGTCCTGAACACATCCTCGTAACACAAAGAAACAACAAGTCGCGTAAGGCGAAATTACTACATTTAGTCAAGCTGTGGAACTCACAGAATGAAACTGAACGCACTGCATTTTTTAACAATGACCGCAGTGAAACTGACGAGCCTGTTTAGGGCGGTAGTGGTTTCGCTGTGCTGCATAAGCACGCTTTACTGCACCTCTCTTCGTTTGAACTTTCTGAGCGTGTTTTTAATCCAAACATATCATATCTATATGTTTTTGGAATCAGGAACCGACAAGGAATAAGATGGAATTGTTTTTAAATCGATTTCGGAAATTTAATTTTAATCATAATTTTGATATTTTTAATTTTCAGAGCTTGTTTTTAATCCCAATATAACATATTTATATGTTTTTGGATCAGAAAATGATGAAGAATAAAATGAACGTAGTTTTGGATCGTTTTATAAAAAAATAAAATTTTAATTACAATTTTCAGATTTTTAATGACCAAAGTCATTAACTAATTTTTAAGCCTCCAAGCTGAAATGCAACACAAAGTCCGGCCTTCGTCGAAGATTGCTTTGCCAAAATTTCAATCAATTTGATTGAAAAATGAGGGTATGACAGTGCCGCTTCAACTTTTACAAAAAGCCGGATATGACGTCATCAAAGACATTTATCCAAAAAATGAAAAAAACGTCTGGGGATATCATGCCCAGGAACTCTCATGTCAAATTTCATAAAGATCGGTCCAGTAGTTTACTCTGAATCGCTCTACACACACACACGCACAGACAGACACATACACATACACCACGACCCTCGTCTCGATTCCCCCTCTATGTTAAAACATTTAGTCAAAACTTGACTAAATGTAAAAATGACTACACGCTGTGTAAAATCTGCTCCAGTGCGAATGAAAATGCCAGTATCTGTCATAATTTCTGTCCCGCACGCATCGCTGACACCGCATGCGGAAAGCAGCAATGGCGTCTGCTATACGAACGAGACAGCTCTGGCTATGATGAGAGATTCAAACGCTATTTCTTGAGATTCTCAACAAAACAAATGAACCTGACCCACATGATCTAATCTTCATTTTAAAAAATAGAAAATAAACTAACAAGAGGCGCAAAACAATCATAAAAAACGAAAACTTCTTTTCACGTTGGACTGTACCTAGATCTACTCTACCCATGAATTTGCCACTTAGTTGCGTTTTTTTCTGACAGAAAGGCATTTTTTTCGAATTCAATTTGTAAACATGACAAAATTATATTAGTGGTTTAAGTTCTACACGCTAAATAGTAAAAAAAGAGCCGTTGTAAAGCTCAAACTTACCTCAAAAGTTGTGGTATCATGTACCGTCTCGCACGTCTGTCGTCAACTTTGGCGCGGACCCCGCAACAACAAAGTTTTCCTGCGTCTAACCGCGAGCTCGATTGTACGAAAACACGTTTGCACCGTGTAACCCCCGCAGGGACTCCCTTATATTCATGCGCGAATGGGTTGAAAGATCGCAAGTTTGCCAGAAAATAGTTCTGCAATGTGCTCACACGTATCGCAAATTTTCGGACACCACTTGCAGATCTATCAGAACATCTCATTAAACTTGCTTTACAGACTCAACTTGAATCTCACTCAATCGCGATTAACGACATCGAATATTTTACTATGTCAGAGTAGAATTATCCATCCCCTGAAACAGTATGCACAAGTTATGTTTGGGCAAGGCGTTGAAGCTAAAAATAGGACACCATGCGTGACGTGCGAGACGATTGTTTCTACATTGTCAAATGCAACTAAGTTATTATCGAAAGATCGTTTGGGCGCATCGGGCGGGTGAAATCAAATTCATACACAGGAATTTGCAACAATTGTAGAAAAATGTGTTATCAAATGGGTAAATTTGAGGCATGTGTATGTGCAGAGATAGCATGTCACACTTTCGAATGGAAAAAAGTGGCGATTTCAGAGCTTCTACAGTGCAAAGCAAATCACAGAATTTACAAACGCTTTAGTTCTTGTTCACACTGTTCCTCCAAATAACACTGAAGACAACAAAACACATAAAAATAAAGGAAAGTAATTATGTTGTTGTTTATTTAAATGTTTTTGTACGCTGTCCCGACTGACCAGTTTCTAGGAGAGTGACCCTAATGCTTTTGTTAGAAGGAAATGCATTTATCTGTATTTTTACTGTGTTGTCATGAGGTATTTATGTGAAGGGTTTACTTGCGTTGGTTTGAAAGTTAAGCTAGTTTGAGAATAGCTTTATCTCTAAGGGTGTGCTTGCAAATCTCCATATTTTTGTTTACTTATGGTTTATTATTAAGACGATTACAGCGCACTGTGATTTTTCTTCGTCTGAGAAACAGATTCTGACAAGGTATTGATAACCTCTGTCTGCGCCATATATAATTAACAAACTGTTAAAATTGTCGACTTTCGTCTTACAGAGATATATCACCTACACATAAGTGAGAAAAAAAGTCAAATGTACCACAAGCAATCGTTGGACAAACCGAAGTAAGTACCAACTTATGAAAGACGGCTTAGAACGAGGATAGAATCAGGTATTCACCGGTAACTTCAGTGCAAGTCTGTGTTTATTGGTGTCGTACATGTATGTATTACCAGACTACCATGTGGTATTTTTCCAGAGGCTGGAAACATTGGATATTCTGAGCTATGTTGATTCACATTCACGCCTTTCTTTTGAAACAAATCTTATATTGACCTGTTTGATTCGCAGCCTAATGTCTGTGTACTTTATACATGATATGGAACCCAGATTACAACTACTGGAGGAAGAAAAGACGAAAAATAACACAGAAAAAAACCCAATCAAAACGACCATTGTTTCAAGATCAGTCTCGTCATCGCGATCCTGTACATTTTGAACATAATAATGTTCCAAGGTGAAAAGTTCATCGTTGTAACTTCAGTATACACTACTTCAAACACGAAGATAATTTATATGAATTCTTGTCCGAAGGCGTACAGTGACTTTTGATGTAACTGTAATGTAGTCTTCCTGCATAATGAATGGAATCAATTTATTCCGGCTGTGCGAATGTGTCATTGCATACTGATAGCCAATGCTTTTATAAGTTGAAAAGGAAATAAACAGTGGCAGAGAAAAGCAGATGGGGTTGGACGAAAAAAAGCGAAAGAAAAAAAGTGGATTGTTTGTGTGGTGCTAAACGGGGTTGGATAGAATGAAAAGGTAGAGGAAGAGAGATAAAATTTAGTGAATTGAAGAATTTCTTTTACGCTGTATTATTTAGTCATCGAAATTCCAGATTATTTCAGGTGTTTTTAAAGAACACTAAAACATTACAGCTTTTAAAAAAACCAAAAGTTTTTACGGGTAGGATTAATGTGAAGGTGAAAATGTTGGCACGCTGTACCGTGGACAACACTTCAGTTGAAATGTACAGCCATGCTTTTTGTTGCATCAATAGTCTGAATCATCACGACCCTAACAAAGTAACCTTTGTTGTTGTAATGTAAAGGACCACGTTTTTGTGTGGTATTAGATGGGTGTCTTTTCTCTCTACCAAGAAACATTGTGCTTTGCCGTGGCGCTTTGAGCTGTTTGTGTAATTAATAAGGAGTGTTAATGTTAGAGAAGCTCCAGATTATTTTTCACGGAAGAATACTTATTGACCGACTCGGACTGTATACATCTGGATGTGGCACCACGCTAGCCCCTCGGCTAGGTCGAGGTATTGAAGCAACAAATCATTCCCCCCCCCCTCACCCCCTTCAGAACTCACGAGAGAGCGTCTCTTTACATTCTTTAGGTCACTGGTATGTTCTGGCACCACTGACGTTAGAAGAGGGGAGTTGAGGGGATGAAGGGGGGGGGGGGGGGGGGGGGGTAAGAGGTTATCAATGATATGTGCTTGTATGGGAATGTGAACAGCGTAAAAGCATTACTAGTAAAAACACAGTGTAGACTTTTTACGAGATACACGAACTGCTTGAACCGGGTTGTAAAAGTCAGCCACAAGAGCTGCTTATGTATATATCTCTCTAAAATGGTTCCTGCAATGTACCGATCCTGAAGAGCAACATCAGTAAACATGAAGACTCATACTTTTAGGCACGAACGTCATTGGTGACTCCTAACACTGCCACAGCCTTGTTTTTCGAGAGACCCGAAGGCATCTTTAGTGTTCATATCCCCTCAGGTTTTGATGCCGACGCACAGTAAACAGTCCAGAGATATATTACGAGCCCCAGAGGCGATAAACCAGCGATTCCCCTTGCAAAGTGCGTTACATAAGCACCAGTGGAATCAAGCATTTGGTCAGTGATATGATTGTCCGATTTTATGCGAGGCTGTGAGTAACTGTAGGTACAGTGTAGGCTCCTTGTACCCAGTTGATAAGAAGGACAAATGAGGGTTTTATTGATAATTTCTGTATCTCTGAGGAGAGCTGCGTGTTTACTTTTCCCCTTGAGAGGAAGAACATCAATCCAGCTTATGGTAATGGTAGTGGCGGTTCAGAATCGAGGAGAAGCCTGGGGTTATGCGTGCATATAGATATTTGGGACGGTGTGGAAACCATGTAACCCAAATCTGTTACTCTGTTTGAGGCTCTTTTTCTAAAAGGATAGCAAACTGATTGCACAGATACCTGCACAACTGTGTGCAGTGGTGTGTTCAGTAAAGTAAAATGACTTTTGAGCAGTGTTGATTAACACGTTTCATTTTCGTTGTGTTTGGTTTTTATGACGGTCCCCCTGTGGGGCTCCTGTACTGTTGATGTTCACAATAATGGCCTTTTTTCTCTGTGTGTGTGTGTGTGTGTGTGTGTGTGTGTGTGTGTGTGTGTGTGTGTGTGTGTGTGTGTGTGTGTGTGTGTGTGTGTGTGTGTGTGTGTGTGATTTTTTGCTTGAAACGAGCGGATATGAGGAGACTTTTCTTAACAAAACAAACATGCCTGTAGCCTTCATAGGCTACTTATGTATATCTCCCTATACTGTAATAAACACGACCATTATGTTAATACATTTTTCTAACATATAAACACATCAGTTTTACATTTTTTTTTGGGGGGGGGGGATGTTTGATTGGTTTAATTTGGGTTTAGTTCAGTCACAGGATGCTCTCTTGAAGAAGATTAATCATTGTCGTTTGTACTGGCTTGTTAGAATAGGTACAGCTTAGTCTGCCAGTATGCTGGTTAAGAGGATTGGCACTACTATTTTCATGACATTAATTTTGTAGTAGGGAAGTTGTTTGGTGGTTTAGCTGGGATGATTAGAGGTATTTGACGAATACTTGTTTCAGAATTTGGGAACAAATTTTCCCATGATGACCGTGGAGCTAAAAAAAAGAGAAAAGTTTTTGTCTTAAGGTGAGCTAAGAATGCTGCCTCGTGTCGTGTACAGAAGAACTAGAAAGGTGACAGTGTTCCTCGGTCATAAGCCAGAGCGATCATATTAATGTTTGCATTGAGTTCTGAATTTTGTAGGAGCGTGTTATTCTTTATTCAGCTTGGCCAGTGTTCTGAAAAAAACTTTTCGAACACACTTCTTCTGACCCTGCTGTCAGCATGACGGCTGACAAAGCACTCGCACGTGCATCAACGTCTGCGATTAAACACCAGTACATGTAGGTCGCCAGTAATTCGTCATGCAGAGATCGAGACAATGAGGATGTTATTATACCGTTAGATTGTTTGGTTATATATCGACATAAACTGAACTTATTTTAGTTGCATTTCTGTGGGGATATTATTCTGAGGACCGGCACGGTTGGCCTAGTGGTGAGGCGTCCGCCCCGTGATCGGGAGGTCGTGGGTTCGAACCCCGGCCGGGTCATACCTAAGACTTTAAAATTGGCAATCTAGTGGCTGCTCCGCCTGGCGTCTGGCATTATGGGGTTAGTGCTAGGACTGGTTGGTCCGGTGTCAGAATAATGTGACTGGGTGAGACATGAAGTCTGTGCTGCGACTTCTGTCTTGTGTGTGGCGCACGTTAAATGTCAAAGCAGCACCGCCCTGATATGGCTCTTCGTGGTCGGCTGGGCGTAAAGCAAACAAACAAACAAACAAACAAAAAATTATTCTGAGGGATAATTGGGCAGGATTTAGCATTGTCTGCAATTAAACGCTCCGCCAGAGAGAGAAAATGTAAGTTTTACGCCCTCACGGCAAAGCCATTAGGGGCATGTTACACGCTCCGCCATCTCGGCAACCACTTATATACTTAGTCATTTTTCATGCAGAGATTGAGAAAATAATGAGGACGTTATCTTATCATTAGACTGTTTAGTGATCACGTCTTCATAATCTGAACTTTTTAGGTTGCAGTGCTGTGGTGGTAAATGTACTATTTTGGGGGACAATCAGGCCAGAGTGCGCGTATATTTACTCAGCTAGGAAGCAGTAATTATTGCCGTTGATCGATCGGAGCAGAGGAACGATGTAGTCTTATCGCAGAAATATGACGTACTCATGTAGCCTAAAGGCGGCCCTTAATTGAGCCCGAGGTCGACTTCGCGAAGTCTTTTTACCGAAAACTCAGTGCTAAAGCTTCGTGCGGCCAGCTTCGCGAAGTCCACTTCGCCCAGTTGAGGACAGGCTTAAGCTCGATTCCTTTTTACGAAGAGGCTTCATGGGCGACGTTCGAAGATGTTGCAGATCCGAAACCAACCGAAATAAAGTCATGTGCAGAAAGAGGGATTTTCGTAAAATTATGAAAGAAGTCCTTAGACATCTCAGGCTCCAGAGTAAATCAAATTTAAAATCAAATTTAAAATAAATCTTCAGGGAGAAAAAGAGTTCTCTCTCCACGCCTACCCATCACCACAACCTGCATGCCTTCCATACTTTTCCCCGACAAGTACATGACCCGTTGTGTCTAAAACTACCCGCACCTTGACATTGAAAAGACAAGTGGTTCGCCTTCATCTCAATACTTGACATACTGCTCTCTTCTCGTGTACAATTTGAGAGTTGAATACGTAATTAGTTTAAAGCTTAAAACGCGGTCCGAACTGATAAGTCAGTCAGCGTTTCCCACATCCAGATAATCGGTTTGCCTTGGAATCTTAGCCTTCTTCGTTCTTGGTTTGGAGAGTCAAGAACAATCATCGAATCTCGGCACTTCAAGAAGAGCTTTTTTTTTTAGAAAGAAGTCTAGTAAACTTAGTTGGACACACCCTTTTTAAGGATCATCGATCCAAGATACACGATGGTAATCAGTCACAACGGTAGTTATTTGTGAACCCCAGGTGTTTTGTTTACGCTCTCGGGCCCTCCTCCGCAGTGACATTGCTCATTTTTCAGGGTAGGACTATAGTTACTTTGTAAGGCTGGAAGCTATAACGAAGTCAAGCTGGCGCCAGACTGATAAGAGTGCTGGAACTTATGAAGAGACCTGAAGGCTAGATCATCGAAACCGAAGGTTTGGTAGGGGGAGGGGAGGGGGGGGGAAGAGAGATTGGGAGGTTCGAAGCTGGATGAGCTGCTTTAGTCATGATCTAAACTATGAATAAAATAGTATAGCAGTCCGATCCTACTTGCAGAGAGAGAGAGAGAGAGAGAGAGAGAGAGAGAGAGAGAGAGAGAGAGAGAGAGAGAGAGAGAGAGAGAGAGAGAGAGAGAGAGAGAGAGAGAGAGAGAGAGACAGACAGACAGACAGACAGACAGACAGACAGACAGACAGAGACAGACAGAGAAAGACAGAGACAGAGAGACAGAGACAGAGACTGGGGGGGGGGGGGGAGAGAGAGAGAGAGAGATTGGGAGGGTCGAAGCTGGATGAGCTGCTTTAGTCATGATCCAAACTATGAATAAAATAGTATAGCAGTCCTAACTATGAATAAAATAGTATAGCAGTCCTACTTGCAGAGAGAGAGAGAGAGAGAGAGAGAGAGAGAGAGAGAGAGAGAGAGAGAGAGAGAGAGAGAGAGAGAGAGAGAGAGAGAGAGAGAGAGAGAGAGAGAGAGAGAGAGAGAGAGAGAGAGAGAGAGAGAGAGAGAGAGAGAGAGAGAGAGAGAGAGAGAGAGAGAGAGAGAGAGAGAGAGAGAGAGAGAGAGAGAGAGAGAGAGAGAGAGAGAGAGAGAGAGAGAGAGAGAGAGAGAGAGAGAGAGAGAGAGAGAGAGAGAGAGAGAGAGAGAGAGAGAGAGAGAGAGAGAGAGAGAGAGAGAGAGAGAGAGAGAGAGAGAGAGAGAGAGAGAGAGAGAGAGAGAGGGAGAGGGAGAGGGAGAGGGAGAGAGAGAGAGAGAGAGAGAGAGAGAGAGAGAGAGAGAGAGAGAGAGAGAGAGAGAGAGAGAGAGGCGTGCATTTGCAAACCTATGCATAAATTGGACACTGATTGATGTCTACAGTAACTCCGAGGAAAACATATGTGATACAATCTTACTGAATGATTAAACTTCTGTTATTTGTCAACTATACTGTTAAGTGCATTATATTCTCTATTATAAATTGATGCCCGCACAATCCCAAAAACGTATGAGAACTAACAGCGACATCAGGATCGATCATTGACACTGAAGCTGTCATGTTCTGCCAGAATGAGTGTAGCATTATGCTGTTACTGCTGTCTCTGTCACAGATTTGACATTTCTAGGGGCCACAGGTTTACAAATCTTTGTCACTTTCGATAGCACCCGAGGCCAAAAGGAGTTGCCCAGGAAAAAGAAAAGCCACGGATGTTAAGATCGGGCAAGCGGAGTTACAGGGTTCACCAGTATAAATAGCCTGTCAACCCTCGACAGGTGTATTACAGAGCAGGGGACAGCAGAAATGCCGTGCGGTGACGCAGCCAGGGCCGAAATAGCCGCTCGGGAGACAGATGACCCATCCATCCAGCTTTCAGGAAGAAAAAGACAAACTGTCTCCCAGCAATCAGTATGCAACGGTCCGGTAGTTGTCTTGTCAGTTTGGGCTGCAGCGTTGTTGGCGTGGGACTGAAGGACACTCATGACTGACTCTTGTCTGTGTGCTCGCTGCAGATGTGCTGGTGTGAATTATTCGTGTGTGTCTTTGCAGTTTCAGTTTGAATTGAACAGTTTTATGTGACTTTGCTGTTTCATTTTGATTTGAAAAGTTTTGTGTATCAGGCCTATACAATTTTGATTGTGGGTTGTGGAATCGGTTCTGAAGTATACTTTTAGCTGCGTTGCAGGCAAAGAGTAGAGACAAATTCGGAGCCTGGACAAGTAGTGAAATATATAGTAGACCCGTTGTGTTTTGTGTGTGAATGGTGTGGTTTAGTTACAGTTTCATTCTATAATGGTTGTGCGTAGTTTCAGGTTCATGGTTTTTGTTATGGAGGTTGGTATTAGTTCTGAAAGTGTCTGTTTAGTTGCGCTGCAGGAGAAAACAAGTGGAGACAAATTGTGAGGATCGATCTCTCGAAACATATATACAGCAGACTTTTATTTTATATTTGTGCATTCATTTACGCAACATTTATGTTGTTTGTCTGTATTCTTTGTGTTCAGAGTGAGGTACTGTGCCGCCTGTGCGTGTTTGTTTTGGCTACAAAAGAGACTGTAAGGTTTAGAGTATCCTGCAGTACTCTGTCTGAAACATTGTTCATACTGTTCAGTGTGCGCAGGCATTCGGCGTCCACCAGGGCATAATTGGGCAGAGTCCACTTCCGTTGGATGGCAATTTCCCGGGACTGTCAAAGGTCGTTGAACACATTTTACCCTGTTGCTGGATTAGGCTTGATCTGACATTTTGGTTGTACCTTTTGAACCCATGTATTTTCATAATTTTAATGTTATAATCTTTCTTGTTAGAGTTCATGATTGTTCAAAGCTAACTTCCATTAGATGCAATTTTCCGGGTCCGTCATAGTTCATTGAACAGATGTTTCTCCATGTCTGGCTGTGGTTTGACTCGAATTTATGGTAGTACTGTCTTTGGTAGTATTATTTCATGTTCATAATCTTTCATTCTGGTTAAATATTTTAAACGTGATTTATCAGATGTTTCTGACAGTTTCACTTGAATTTGAATTTCTGTGTAAATGCAACCAAAAATAAACACCAGTTGAGAATGCTTCATTTTGAAGTCAGAACTCAAAACCAAGATTCTAATGTTTTGATACAAATATAGTTATGGCGTATGCTGGTTGGGGCCAATTTCTTTTAACAATGTTAGCTTTGCGGGGAAAACAAAAGCGTTGGAGTGAGTCGGTGGGACGGGGACGGGTTACAGGACAAAGACCTGGTCAGAACTTAAGAAAGCCTTGACCCCTGAGTCTGTTGTGGCCTATTCTTGACAAAGCCTTCCATCAAGATGCACGTGTCCGCCACTGAAGTTTGGACGAAAAGGGGGGTTTCTATTCTGAGGTGCAACTTTCTGTAACGGACAAAATCCCCTTCTTATTTGAGGAGGTTTACGCCCACGCTTTCTCAGGGTCCAGCCAAACCGCCCACTGCGCCGAAGCCATGTTCCTCGGAACAAATCTTTCTATAAAAAGCTTGGACTTCAGGGACCTTCAATCCTTCCATGTCAACATGAGCTTCTGTTTTTGCGTGGGGTGGGGGTGTGGGAGGGCAACGCGGAACAAGTGTCTTCATTTTCTTTTTTTGTCGCTTCTGTTGTTGTTTTTCCGTATTCGTCTTGCCGTGCAACCTCAAATCGTGCCGCCGTTAAAAGGAATCCAAGGTTTCGCACGATGTTCCCAGTTCTGTTTTTAGCCCGTTGCCCGGTCAAGAAGACGTTGTCTGTGTCTATAGACAAAGTTCCTTTTTTTTTAACGCTTATCCTCACTCCATTGGGGTCCAACAGAACCGGCCATGGAGCTGCGGGGGTGGGAGATGGGGTTGGGGTGAGAAAGAGAGAGAGAGAGAGAGAGAGAGAGAGAGAGAGAGAGAGAGAGAGAGAGAGAGAGAGAGAGAGAGAGAGAGAGACAGACAGACAGACAGACAGACAGAGACAGACAGACATACAGACAGACAGAGTGAGACAGACAGAGAAGCCGAGAGAGAGAGAAGCCGAGAGAGAGAGAGAGAGAGAGAGAGAGAGAGAGAGAGAGAGAGAGAGAGACAGAGAGAGACAGACAGACAGAGAGAGAGAGAGAGACACACAGACAGAGAGAGAGAGAGATTGAGAGACAGACAGACAGACAGACAAACAAACGGGCAGACATCCAGGCACACGGACAGACAGACAGAAAAAAAGAGATTCTCCCCATCTCTTCATTGTGGTAGGGAACGCAGTAGCTAGAAAAAGAGTTTAGAAGAACAAGAGACTTGGGAACAGAGGGAGAGAAAAAAAGACCTTACTTTGCTGACCTGTGGCCTACAATGTCTAGCGTAATGACGACAACGAGGCCGGGAGAGGCCAGGAATAGATGGCCGCCTTTGAAATCGGGTCCCCTATTAGACACAGTCATCTCAGTCTCCTGCACAGGCGCATGTTCATGTTGTTTACATGGTGCTTGATCAGCGTACGGTCTTTTGTCAGTGGTCTTTGGCCTTTGTCGCTGGAAGGTACGATGCAAGGGGTCTTTTGTCAGTGGTCTTTGGCCTTTGTCGCTGGAAGGTACGATGCAAGGGGTCTTTTGTCAGTGGTCTTTGGCCTTTGTCGCTGGAAGGTACGATGCAAGGGGTCTTTTTTCTGCGTTTGGCGAGTTTTTGTCTGACAGAAAAGTCTCATTTTAAAAGTGTTGAAGACAGCCTGCGTGCAACAGAGGTCCAAGAAAAAAAGTTTCATTTTTAGGCTTTTGAAGCGCATGACGACAAGCAGATTGTTCGGACATTTCACTGCGGTTCTAGAGTTCGTGTTTACTTACAAGCTGAATGTTGGACTCGCACATGTATACGCACACGCAGACATGCATATCACAGCATTGTAATATTTTTCATTAACGCAATATTCATTTTCTCCACATGGAAACCTGTCGAGTCTCGGGACTTCGAATGTCAGAAACGTCCGAATCTCATATCAACAACAATAACGACAATTATGTCAATGAAACGAAGCTTATGCATGAAACAACGAATAAGGTAGCTTACTGGCTGCGACGGGAACAAGCACGTTTGCCGAGGAAAAAGTAATATTTTACTGCAATTGTCCACGGTGGAAAACCCACAAAACGGCACTCCAACAGGCAGTGTTTGATATTACGTCCAGTTGCATGCATTTTCCCGTTGGGTTTCCCAGTCCCACGTTTCCCTCAGGCTTCAGTTATGACGACTGAACTGATATATTTAGCACTGCATGATACTGAATGGCAATACCACTGCATCAGAGAGTTGTATGATTAGTACCCGCGTCAATTCAGACACTGATACAACCGAATCACAGAGAGAGAGAGAGAGAGAGAGAGAGAGAGAGAGAGAGAGAGAGAGAGAGAGAGAGAGAGAGAGAGAGAGAGAGAGAGAGAGAGAGAGAGAGAGAGAGAGAGAGAGGGCAGAGAGAGAGAGAGAGAGAGGGCAGAGCCTGAGGCAGACAGACAGACACATAGACACACAGAAAGACTGTGACAGACAGACAGACTGACCAGAGAGAGACAGACTGAGAGACAGAGACAGACAGACGAATGAATGCCATCTAAACCTGACGGGTATTTCCTCATTTTGAAATTCTTACATTTCCGCACTGAGCATGGTTATGCATTGATTTGAAAGAAGGATATTTCCTGTACTATGTGTATCAGTTTCAAAACCGGAAAGTTGCTTTTTACCTGTGTAACGGCTTATGGGGTAAAGAGAATAGTCATTATTTCAGAGTCAGAATAACAAAATGCAAAGTGAGATAACAGGCTGAGCAAACAGCAGTCTGCCGCCTGTTCGTTCAGTGCAGTAACGGTTGGAGATGTCGAACAAGTTTTTCTTCTGTGTTTTTTTAATTTTTAAATGTGTAGTGTAGTGTAAAGCTGAGTGGAACGAATGCATTGGTGTGGTAAAACAGAAAGGCCATGTGAAAAATGCTCGTCTCAAGTCGACACCGACACCGACTCTCAGTCACACATAAAGTTGTCGCAGCTAGCAGAGCAATACGAATGGAGAGAGTAAGAGAGACAGAGAGAGAGAGAGAGAGGAGAGAGAGAGAGAGAGAGGAGAGAGAGAGAGAGAGAGAGAGAGAGAGAGAGAGAGAGAGAGAGAGAGAGAGAGAGAGAGAGAGAGAGAGAGAGAGAGAGAGAGAGAGAGAGAGAGAGAGAGAGAGAGAGAGAGAGAGAGAGAGAGAGAGAGAGAGAGAGAGAGAGAGAGAGAGAGAGAGAGAGAGAGAGAGAGAGAGAGAGAGAGAGAGAGAGAGAGAGAGAGAGAGAGAGAGAGAGAGAGAGAGAGAGAGAGAGAGAGAGAGAGAGAGAGAGAGAGAGAGAGAGAGAGAGAGAGAGAGAGAGAGAGAGAGAGAGAGAGAGAGAGAGAGAGAGAGAGAGAGAGAGAGAGAGAAGGGGGGGGGGGAGGGGGGGGGGGGGAGAAAGAAATAATAAGTTGTCAGAAAGGCCGTGGTCGCTGAGTATCACCATAAAGTTTTCGTCGCAGCTAACATGGCCAAAAAAAATTCCAACTCGTGAAGGAGGCGGCTGAGTAATTACTACAGAACGGCGTAAGTGCTTGGTTGTATCAGTGCAATGCTGGCATTGGCACTGGGGAAAAAATAGACTCCTCTTTCCCGTCAGTGCCCTCTTTTGCCCCTCACCATCTGATTGCCAGAAACGGGCACTTGATATCGGGGACTCGCCTTCAGTGCAGTGTAGCCCACATCGTTGCTGAGGAGAGGACGTGTTCCAGTTTCCAGCGTGCCGAAAAATACAGTGGTGTAGGGAAACTGGAGTCTGAAGAAAATAGTGTAAAGAAAATAGAGTGTAGAGAAAGTAGCCGGTTTCTTTGCAGATGGAGATCTATGGTTTAGCATTGTTTCTAGGAAGAGAAAGGGGGTGTTAAAGTTCAGAGGAGGATTTGTTTTGATGAAAGGACGTGTTCCAGTTTCCAGCGTGGTGAAAAATACAGTGATGTAGGGAAACTATAGACAATAGATAGAGTGCAGACAAAACTAGTCTTGTAGCCGGTCATTGTGTTGATGGAGATCTATGGTGTAGCATTGTTTCTACGAAGAGACTGAAAGGGTGTGTTAAAGTTCAGACGAGGATTTGTTTTGATGTGAAGTTGCTGCAGTGTTTGTTCAGTCTGTTAGGAAGTGTTGTCTGCCTGAAGGAAGTGTTGCCTGCCTGTTTTGCGTCAGGATGTAACTTGTGAAGTATGTTCGTTTTTAAGGGATTGCATTTTTGTGTGAATCTATATATATGTCAAACCGGCCCTCGCGAATAAGGTATTGTGTATTAAGTTTACCTATACTCGTGCAACAGATTGTAACTTGAACCTGTCTTTGCAATTTGGCTTCTGTTTGTACTAGTAGGAAAACTAGTTTTGTCGGAAGAGTGTTTTGCCGGGAAATGTCACGGAACAGCACAACTTCGGGGAGCCTGCTTTCCAAATTCTGGTTTGTGTTCTGTTGGGTTTCGCCACAGCTAAACCTACAGTTCTGTACTGTACGGAAATTCTCTGTTTGGGTTTCACTACGGTTGAGCAGTTCTGTATTGAACGGAAATGTGCAGTTGTTTATCGAGTCTGGTGACAGCCGAATGTCAGTCAGTTTCAGCCGGATGTGATCCGGCAGTCAGTGGCGGTAGACGGCTTTGACTCAGCTTTTCTATGGTAGGTCATAGTAAACTGGTTTAGTCTGTGGCAAGGCGTGCTGACTTCTAGCTACCTTGGCCGAGGTGCACGACAAAGTTACCAACCGGATGGGAGCCAGCCGTGGTGTTGGATTGGTTGACATTGAGATTTGTTGTGATTTCAACGAATCAGACCCCGCGGTTTTTTCTCACCCGTTTGGGTGGCACCCACTTTCGCTTCGTGCACCTCAAGCCCTGTTTTCCTCTTTCACCTGTAGGGTAGCACTGTCCTCAGTCAACGGCAATTACTTCAGTGGGAGTAATTACTAACGTCGCGCGGTGTGGCCAGCTTTAATGCTAATTGCTGCTACTTGTGTTGAGCGTTTGAGCTTACATCTGCACTTGGCGAAATGTGACTGAAGCCTACGGGTCGGTGTGATTATAGTAACTGTTAAGTAATTCCTGCAAGCGGATATTGACAAGTTAAACCACTCTATGATTGATTGATCCGGCGGCCACTGAGTCGAGTTGGGCCAGCTGGGTTTGCTATCGTTGTGAACTTTAACAGATGAACGCCTGGACGCGAGTACGACATGTGTTGAAACTGTTCAATAACGGCGAAACGTGCGTATAAGTGGACGTCTCAACTTTACAGGATAATATTTCATTCAAGTCTCGGCCCCAGTGCAAGTGGTTGAGCTTACTTCTGATATATATCCCTGCCGCCTGCGTTTGGGACCTACAAAGCTCCGGGGCGATGGAAGTGTGTTGACATTAAACCATGGTGTAAATACTAGTGTTGCGTGGTCAAATACTGCATACAGCGGCCTCTTTACCTACTCTACCAGGCCTCTGCCTCTCCCTCTATGTGTAACTCTTGTGTCGCTGTTGAGAGGCACGCATTAAATCAAGGGGGGGACTCAGTCTACTCTCCCCACTCCCTCCCACTCCCTTCTCCCTGCACCTTCATTGACTGATCCCCTTCTAGGACCCCTCCTCCCTCTCATCTCCTCCTACCCTCCTTCTCGGCCCCTTCTTCATTGATTAAGACCCGTCTTGTGTCCGGGGTGAGATGAGACTGAGAGATGGCCCTGCTCCTCTGAAGGCTCTCTCCCTTCCTCCGTCTCGAGCCCTCGGAATATAGCACGGCTCTCTCCCTCTCAGTGTCGCTTGGCGTTTCTGTGCAAACAACGATTCAATACACATTCACTATTATGAAGACGTGTTGGCGAGCCTTGCATTTTGGATAATCTGTTGCTGAGAAATGTTGTTGTTGTGCTGAGAGGTGCTCGGTTTGTGTTCTTTACAGTAGGAGAAGTTTATGTGAAGCACTGCATTTAAGCTGACATTTCATTTCAATTATACAGGGACAACAGTGAAAGACGAATACCGACTGTGAGTTATTTCATGTACAAAGGAGATTCGTTATATATATGCAGAGACACGCAGTTACAGAGCATGTGACCTTTAATTCAAATTTTAAGCCACAGTCGAATTGGCTATTTCATATTAGTCACTTTTCTGTCAACGGCCGAAGCCCGAACTATAGTTGCACCAGTACAGGCAATTGGACTACTTTAGTCATTGGAGTGCGTGATACCAAAAGATCGAAGAATGAAAAGTGTCTGTGGTTTTCCTGAGTGATGCGCTAGTTGCTTACACCACCAGGCAAGTGATCTACAATCGATGGCTGTCTGGAATCAGACAATTCCTCTGCAGAACGTTCAGCGCCAGAGGGGGTAATGGAATTGGATTCTAAGACAGTCCTGTTCTCGACGCCTTCGAACGGCCAGAATCACACCGCCAGAACCCCCATGGAAATCGACCACGCTTTCGGAGAGAGTGCATCAAACCCCTTAAAATCGTCCAGCACACAGATTGTAGACTGCAAAGCAAGCGAGCCAGCGAAACTATTAGCAGGAGTTGCCCATCTCAACAACACCGCGCCCCATAACTCGAGTGTAAACAGCATTCGTAACGGTACAGAAAAACCGGGAAGTTTGAGTTTCATTGAATCAGCGGCAGCCACCGTGACAATGGACAAGACAGCGAAACACGCACAGGGGGAGGCGGGTGGCCCTACCCCTACCATGGACCCGCCTCTAGCTTGCACCCCAGACGATGAAGACATCCCTGTGTTCACATTGTGCCCCGCTGCAGAAGACTGTCTAGCTCGAGAAGAAGGCGACTTTCTAACTGGGATCCCTAGAGGCAGTGGCAGTGGCTACGTTCTTCAGAAAGGGCTCAGCGTGGAGAGTTGCATAGCTCGAGAAATAGGACCTCACCGTGAACTTGGACTCGATCAGAGTGAGGGGGGCGGACCTCATCAGGAAGCTGGACTTGATCGAAACATCAGCTGTGGTGGTAGACGTGCTAGAGGGAGTACAGGAAGCGACAGTGGCGTTGGTGGTGAATATGCAAGACTCGAGAGTGCAGACAGTGGCGTTGGGTTTAGCAGTGGTGGGAGCTGGTCTCGCCACAGCAGCAGCGGCAGCACGGGTAGCGGGGAGGGTATGCCAGTGCCAGTGACCAGGTCCAAGCCCGTGCTGCTGAAGCGCAACTCCTCCACCCTGCAGCCCATCAGCGAGGAGGAGATGCTGGACATTATGGAGCGCACGGACATGCAGCAGTTCATGTCCAGCATGCCGCCCTGCCAGTGTGACGCCTGCATGCTCAACGGGGACCATGATGGCGGGGGCGGTGGGGAGGCTGGTGCTGACGGTACTGGAGCTGGAACTGAAAAGTCCAGGACGCATCCTCCGCTCAAAAGGGTAAATTGTGTTTGATTTTTTGTTTGGTATGGTGTGGAGTGGCTGTGGCGTAGACTAACCAAGGAGTAGATGGTGGTGTGAGGACCAGTATGTTGGTTATAAATTAAATACTGGGACGCGCGCGCGCGCGTGTGTGTGTGAGTGTGTGTGTGTGTGTGTATGTGTGTGTGTGTGTGTATGTGTGTGTGTGTGTGTGTTGTCTTGCTTCACGCGTATGTGCGTGGATACCTACGCACCTTGCTTTTCGGATTTGCGACTGTAAGATTGGATTGCATTTAATGTTTCTTGTACAGTGTGACCATCGTCCGAAAGGACTGTTCACTGCCATTCTAACACTCACGGTGCATGCATTCATCTTTCTGTCATCAGCTGTCTTCATATGATTTTAGACCTTTTCCTTGAACTTTTTACCCAGTTGAACATTTTGTCATTTTTGCTTGATTATATATTGATGTTTGCTTGCATACTCATTCCTGGCATATTTTGGACTAACCTGGTACTGAAAGGTGATGACTGAAAAATGTTATGCATACGTGTATGATAATGGTTGGAAAGTATTGATGGTTTCTTCTTTAAATTCCATGTACAGTGTTAACAAGTTTATGCAAAAGTATTAGTAATTATATATACACAGTGGTATAAACGATAAATACTCTGTTTTTTAATTGTTTGTGCCTTATTTTAAGAAATGCTTGTCTATGTCTAGTCAAGTTATGCAAAAGTGCAAATAGTTTACAAAACCATTTTGTCGGACCGAAACATGCACAACCTTCGTTGAATATTATTTAAAAGCGACCATATTTCATGATCGCACGCTGTTTTATGCTTTATGCGTGGGAACAACTACACTATCGCTACTTGCATACACATGTCGGAAGTATTTCATTTTAACTTGTTCTGTTTCGAAAGCTTGTTTTTTTTACACTTCCCCGCTCATATACGCGGCATGCCTCCACACAATAAAGAATGGGGTGTAAAATTCAGCCTTGAGCAAAACAAGGACTGCTTTGTTTGCTTTGGGGTTACAAAAAACAAAAAAACACGTTTCTCTCTTACGAGCCCCGTCGACTTACTTGGCGCATATTATTTCCTGCAGATGTTGCTGGCAAACATACAGTTTAAAATCTCATTCCGAAAAACATATATATTTGTATACCTGGGCGTTGCGTTTGTTTGGCTAGATAAGGGATGTGAACTTGAGATTTTGTGTATTTGCCAAGTATGTATAATGTATATATATGCGTCTCGAGATGCAGAATTCTGTGCACTGATAAACGACTGCGTGCGCTTGTGACGTGAATGGTACAGACACAGGTGTTGACTGAACCGTTCCGGTGCAAGCGCGCTTTCCAGATACACAACCATACACACTGTCACTGCATGCATACGCGCACACAAGTGCTGTCGTGTTCTTTACTTCTGATTTGAAAACAGAGCGCTTTAACTTTGAGCTTAAAATGAAAGAGTTGTTTTGCGTTCCGGCTTAAGTTGTTCGCACGTTTAACAAGAGGCGAAGCCTTCAAGGCTCACGTAAGAAATCGACAAACAGTAACACAAACTCAATCACTCCGTCACACATACACACACACACACAGTAAGCATTGGTGACACTGTGCAAGAAAGAGAGACACTAGATCTAGATCTGTCTGTCTGCATGTAGCCTACTTACAGACACGACTGCCAAATAGTCTCGGCCCGCTCAAAATAACAATGACCGAGACATTCCTTCGCGTGACGTCTAACCCTCTTACGCCATAATGTGACGTCTTCAAATGACGAAATGTTAAAGTTTCTACCACAGACATACACACGCACGCACGCACATACGCACATACGCACATACGCACGCACGCACAGACAGACAAAGTTACGATCGCATAGGCTACACTTCGTGAGCCAAAAATATAATGAAGTGTGTGTAGCTGAGTTTGTGCAATAAACCAAAAATTCATGCATACAGGACTTAAGGAAGCAATTGCAAGAAAATGCGAGCATTTTGGCCAGCAATAGCGTTCAGCGTGACTATTGAACACCCCCTCCTTACCCCCCCCCCCCCCCTCCTCTTGATCTCTCTGTTATCTAACAATGTCCATTTGATTTATTGCAGTACGCACCACATCAGTCATTGTGTATAGTTGACGTAGTTTTACAAGTGCTTTCCCCCTTGGTTTTGGCAATGGTGTTCAAAATAGATCTATCTTACGGCGACAGCTTGTTAATACTATCAAGTGTCTGACCTTTTTTTCTCAAGTGCACTGATATTTTCTGAGACGGGTAGAAGAAGAAATAGATGGTGTAAGTAGGCTCGTGTAGATATCTGGCAAATAGTTCGGTACTGGAAAAACTGCGACGAATCCTGCTTCAACTCTAGAAAGAGAGAGGAGGCGTTGTTCTACACCAAAATGTGTGTCAGTAGAAACTGGACAGCGTGCTCTATCTCTTCTGAAACAGTCCAGGGAGTGTTTCAAATCGTTATGTGAATGTAGGAATCACATTAGGACTAAAAGTAGCATTGCTAAAGGTATGCATACATTAGAACATGAAAAAAATAAATCATACACGTATACATTTAGAAATCAACTTCTGTGCTCGTTTTTCGGGTTGTTTCTATATATTTAGGTCGACTTTCTTGGTACTTTGTAAGACACAGTATTTTCCAGTTAGTCTTTCCGTCTTAAATAGCGCAGTGGGCAATTTTTGCTTCCATTGAGGCAGCTTTCTAGCATGTTGTCATCAGACTGTATAGAGAGAGCCCTTTCTCTCCGTCAAATGAAAGGTAGTCTTGAAATGTTGGTAAATTTTCAAATGTTAACAGTGAATGTGAAAGAAGAAAAGTTAATAAGAAGGGAGGGGGTGGGGTGGCCGTTAACCGAGAAGGGGGGGGGGGAGGGGGGGATCCGCTGTTGTGTGTGACTTAACACACAGCTACAACGAGCATTGATTTAGCCACGGCTATCATTGACACGCGAACTCGTAGAGTGCTTTCCGATGACGTATGTAGGCTGCAGTGTAGGTATCGAGTTTACTCACCGAAACACCGTCGAGAATTTGACCCAGTGTCACCTAAAGCTCGCATAGCGTGTAATCGATGAGGTATTTATAGCCAGGATTAGGTAGATAAAGTGGGCCGAATGTTTGGGCGGTGGTGGTGGGGTATGTGTGTGTGTGTGTGTGTGTGTGTGTGGGTGGGTGTGTGCGTGCGTGTGTGTGTCACAGTGTGTGTGTGTGTGTCACATTGTGTGTGTGTGTGTGTGTGTCACAGTGTGTGTGTGTGTGTGTGTGTGTGTGTGTGTGTGTGTGTGTGTGTGTGTAGATTTGATTCTATTGTGTGATCAAGCCACCTGTAGTTGATGTGATCAATCGTGGATCATTTGTTTTTGTAAGTCTACACGCCACCACACGGACAGATTAAAGAGGCCGAGACTGAAACCAACTTATGTATATATATAGGGTGTCTAAAAAAAAGTACCCAAGAAGACATTGAAACATCAGTATCGAGAAATGGAAAAGCTAATATGATTGTAAGCTAACACGCTAAATGTACCCCAGACCAAGAAACCTACAACAACTTACTGAAGGCAAACATTCTCAGAGAAATCCAGAACATCCCACGGGAAACATTCCCCAATGTAATGAACAATATGGCAATGAGGATGCAGTCTGTCATTGGAAAACGGGGTGGCTACATTGATCACGTGGTGTGAAGAAACAGACGATCTCAACTGAAAGCTGTTAACTGGGGACAAAACTTCTGTGAACGGACTACAATGTCGCACAAAAATGATTGCAATAAAGTTACT
>NC_090261.1:58298748-58396248 GCF_037325665.1 Littorina saxatilis | reverse complement strand
TGTTGATATCGGTACGGTACGTTGTCAGTATGAGGAGACATTGCTCTGTTTACTAACAAAAACGTCAATGCCGCAGAAAACTAGTTCGTCTGTCTGTCTGTCTGACGTGTGTGTGTGTGTGTGTGTGTGTGTGTGTGTGTGTGTGTGTGTGTGTGTGTGTGTGTGTGTGTGCGCGCGGGTGGATGGGTGCCGGGGTGTGTGTGTGCGGTGTGTGTGTATGTGTGTCTGTCTGTCTGTCTGTCAAACAGTTGTGTGTGTGTTTGTGTGTGTGTGTGTGTCACGTGTGTGTGTGTGCGCTTGTGTGTGTGTGTGTGTGTGTGTGTGTGTGTATGTGTGTGTTTATGTCTGTCTGTCTGTCTGTCTGTCTGTCTGGGCACGCGTGTCTGGCGTTTTCTTTGCGCACACTTGATGAGTTCGAATCATAACCGTGTTGAGACAGTGTGATATTCTCAAAGCGGGTCTCATCCCTTTAACTGTACGTCTTGGGTGTTATTAATGAGTTGGGTTGATGCAATTGCATGAACTAATCAAGGAAAGCATCCGCAGTTGCAGATCTCTATTTTTGATACCAATGCGCTCGTGTTTAAAATCTCCGCTTTTAGATGACGTATATCAAACGCCTCCTACTGCGAAATGCAATAAACGTTCCCAGGAATAAACGTATAAATGTTCAGATTGAGTTTTTTTTGCGGACAGGGTGCACATAGCTGAAGGTGTTTGTTGAAATAAAACGGATACGAATCACCGCTTTTCTGTGACGTGGACAATAAATTAATAAGGATACGAATGGCTGATTTTCTTTTACGTGGACCGAGACCTTTTGTTTTCTCGTTTGAATGTCTATTTCGGAGATGTTGTGGTGCTATCACCGGCTTTGATGTGCATATATATGTTTTTTAATTGTTTTTCCTTTTTCAGCATGACAGTGACGCACTTGCACACACAAGCAGGATCAAACGAAGACACGCACAAGTACTGTACATGCAGATACACTGGCACAGACAGACATACCCTCCTCATATACACATACGCACACACACACACACACACACACACACACACACACACACACACACACACACACACACACACACACACACACACACACACACACACACACACACACACGCCAATCACGGATGGTAATCGAGGCATACGTCTCATGTTTTTTCGTATAGTCAATTTTGACTAAATGTTTTAACATAGACGGGGAATCGAGACGAGGGTAGTGGTGTGTGTGTGTGTGTGTGTGTGTGTGTGTGTGTGTGTGTGTGTGTGTGTGTGTGTGTGTGTGTGTTGAAACTTTGCATCGAAGTTCTCCCAGATGGTATCCTCGCAAGTTTTGTTCTCTCTCTCTTTAAAAAAAAAAAATGTGTTTGATGACGTCATATCCGGCTTTTTGTAAAACTTGAGGCCGCACTGTGTAGACGTCATTTTTCATTCAAATTGATTGACATTTTGGTCATGCAATTTTTGACACAGCCCGGACTTTGTGATTGCATTTCAGCTTTGAAGCTTAAACATTAATTACATAGTTTGGTCATTAAATCTGAACATTCGAAGTAAAATTACAATTTTCGTTATCAATACCAAACTGATTTCATCTTATTCTTGATCATTTCCTGAAACCAAAAACTATTGAGGTATGGTATTTTTGGAATTAAGCTCAGAAAGTTAAAAAGAATACAGAAAAGCCCGCTTTTCTTTTAAACGCAAGCGCTACTGCGCTATACTGGCTTGTCACTTTCAGCACGCTTTGCACATAAACGTGTCAGAGGTTTCGACAAAGCTATATTGTCTAGGGGCAAATATGCAGTGCGTTCAAGTCATTCTGTGAGTTCGACAGATTGACTAAATGAAGTAATTTCGCTTTACGCGAGTTGGGTTTTTCTAGAACTGTAATGCCATGTAGAAACGTTAGACGTAATGAATGCCTGGGCACTTGTTTTCCCTTCGCCGTGTTATACAGCGTAGGCTGTTCATTGCGTTTCTTTTTTCCAGTTTTGCATTACATGATTGGTTGGGAATAATTTTCTTAAAGGCACACACTTTCTCGTGAATACCGTCTCAGATCGATAACACGCGATAACACATGTACGTACTGGATGGTGATGTATGTACTACTTTTACCAAGTTATAGATGCATGTTTCCATGAACTCGCATGTCGGACTGGCGTATTGAGTGTACAATTTGCGTCACTAATTATGTGCTTGGGCTTATACTTACGGGTTTGAATGCTTGTACCAGGATTTAGACATTTTGCTTCCTCCGAAAGCGGCGTATGGCTGCCTAAATGACGGGGTAAAAACGGTCATACACGTAAAAATCCACTCGTGCAAAAACACGAGTGTACGAGGGAATTTCAGCCCACGAACGCAGAAGAAGAAGAAAATTGTTTGTGAAATCTGCGAAAGGTTGGCCACAATTTGTTTACTGATCATATCTTTTCAGAGAAACTAACATAATACTAAAGGCTCATGCACGCAGAGAGTTCCGTCAGTATTCACACTATGTATGAAGCATTTGTGATGAAAAATGTGCAAAGCAACAAGCAGTTAGTAAATCAGAAGATGTAACGTTTCATTTTAAACAAATGTTAAGATATAATAATATTGATGCATTTGGTAAAAAAAAATATCAAGCACAGCGAACAAAACGATGGCGTACGTCATCTGGACGTATAAAGCAAGATCAAGGCCGAGAAGACTGGTATAAAAACACAGAAATGAGACACTTTTTAACATGTAAATTGAAAACAGTTCCACTTATTCTCATTTCCTCCTGCCTGGAGCAAGCATGCGCTCCGTGTTTAGAAATGTAGAAAAGGTCTGTGTACCGCAGTCATGGCTCACCGCATCCAATATAATTATACCCATCTTTCGCACCGTTTCACTCGCAGGCATTTGATTATTTCACACTCTCCCCAGCGGGTCGAAAACTGGTTAGTACACTGGGGTAATATAGTAGAAAGTGTTTTTCTCTCTCCCTCTCTCACGTGTAATAAATACTGCAGTTGTGTCGAGTTTGGATTTCTTTGTGTTTATGGCCTTCGTTGTGACTTTTTCGTCGAGGATTCTTCAGTCAGTGAGGACGAAGGAGACTTGACCTCTGACAGTAAGCGTTTTCTTTGCAGCGAACATGGAAAGAAAAGGGGTGTGTTCGCTGAGGACAAACACGTACAGCCACACAGTTGTGGGGATTCTGTGGCCGCTAAGGGAACAAGGGATCAGGCAGTGTTTGTCAGCCGATCGTGTTGTTTGAAGGAGCGAAAAAAACACAGAAAAAAAACAGTTTTCATCAGTTTTTGTAGACGAGAAAGTACTCGGTGTTTCTTGGGTTCAGCAACATGTGTTTATCAATGAGAAAAAAACCCACACCATACATCAACTATTTTTGTAGCTTCCAAGGTACGTGATTTGGATTTCTTAGCTTCAGTCATTTCAGTGTGTATATCAACTCATGCGGTTTGGAGGAAAAAAACCGTTAACCGACGCAATTGCAGTTGTTCTGTGTTGTTAACTGAATTGCAGCAACAACAACAAGTCGCGTAAGGCGAAAATACAATATTTAGTCAAGTAGCTGTCGAACTCACAGAATGAAACTGAACGCAACGCAACGCAGCAAGACCGTATACTCGTAGCATCGTCACTCCACCGCCCGTGGCAAAGGCAGTGCACGTGGAATTGACAAGAAGAGCGGGGTATTCGTTGCGCTGAGAAGGATAGCACGCTTTTCTGTACCTCTCTTTGTTTTAACTTTCTGAGCGTGTTTTTAATCCAAACATATCATATCTATATATTTTTGGAATCAGGAACGGACAAGGAATAAGATGAAAGTGTTTTTAAATTGATTTCGAAAAAAAAAATTGGATAATAATTTTTATATATTTAATTTTCAGAGCTTGTTTTTAATCCGAATATAACATATTTATATGTTTTTGGAATCAGCAAATGATGGAGAATAAGATAAACGTAAATTTGGATCGTTTTATAAATTTTTATTTTTTTTTTACAATTTTCAGATTTTTAATGACCAAAGTCATTAATTAATTTTTAAGCCACCAAGCTGAAATGCAATACCGAACCCCGGGCTTCGTTGAAGAGTACTTGACCAAAATTTCAACCAATTTGGTTGAAAAATGAGGGCGTGACAGTGCCGCCTCAACTTTCACGAAAAGCCGGATATGACGTCATCAAAGACATTTATCAAAAAAATGAAAAAAACGTTCGGGGATTTCATACCCAGGAACTCTCATGTCAAATTTCATAAAGATCGGTCCAGTAGTTTAGTCTGAATCGCTCTACACACACACACACACACACACGCACGCACGCACGCACGCACACACATACGCACATACACCACGACCCTCGTTTCGATTCCCCCTCGATGTTAAAATATTTAGTCAAAACTTGACTAAATATAAAAAGCACACCTAAAAACAACAACAACCATTCAACCGATTGCAGTTTTAGCCTACAAGGTAGCTTGGTGTTCATATTTGTTATGTAATCTGTGCCAACTGATCCTCGGGTTTTCAGAAGAAAAACTATCATCAGTTGTATCATGGAAGTAATTGCTCTGTGTTGCATAGCTGCTGTAGTCTGCGTTTGTTAACTTGTCGTGCGGCTTGACAAAATGTCAACTGCTGTCGAGGCCTGCAAAGTATGCAGAATTTCATAGCTTTTGACATTGGTGTCAAGTGTGACAGAAGCGACATTATGCATCTGTTGTTGCGTCAGTTTTTTTTTTTAAGGCCGGGATGTTATTGAAATATATCCAACGTTGACAGAAGTAAGTTGGCAGTCAAGTGGTGTTTGAGGACACAAAAATCACCCCCTTTGTCAAGTTTGACGCAGGATGGAGCACGGGATGTCCGTCCTTCTTGCCTTGCTTTGATCTTCAACATTCACACAGAACTGCTGGGCTGAGCATTAAAAACAGCCGAAGAATGTGTGTAGGTGGTATGTTTGAAGAAAACAATAGAAAGTCGTCGGCTTGTGTTCTGTTATGCAGGCGGGTTGAGTTACATAGGACAGATCTGGACCCCCTTGGCCTACGTCACACTTATTGTGTTCAAAGACTGCGGACATGCCAATGAAAGTAGCTGAATTAAGTTTTTGAATTCATGTTTGATGAAGCCAAGATGCATTATGCGCGAACACGCAGTGATTCTTTATTCGTGACGAAGATTTCCTTTGTTAAATAACTTCCTTGAAGTAGACCAGTTTTTGTATCGGCCAAGGGCGGGTTCGAACGTTCAGTTCCATATCAGCAGAGCACACTACGTCAGTTGAAATGACGAAGATTTTCTTTGGCATATAACTTGCTCAAAATAAACCACTTCCTTTATAGACAAGGGCGGTTTTAGACTAAGTTCCAAATCAGCAAAGCAGCTATAGAGTTCGCTGCCTAAAATATCCCAAAATAACACTTACGGAAGACCTAACACAGGCTAGGATTAGTCTATTTACCGTCAGATCTGGGAAAGTTTATCTGCTACATGCGTGGGATTACGTTGCCTGTCGTTCGCTAAAGCCCCGCCAGTTTATCTGTCAATTGTGACCTGGAAGGAAATGCTCCAGCGTAGGCGAAGAGTTCTTGGCCCCATGAAATTGGAGCCTTGGAGAAATAGTTGTCTTGTGTCATTCCTGGCTCAAGTACCTATATTGTGACCCGCGACCTTGACGGATGATACTGGCGGTTTGTGTCCACTGACGCCAGTGAGAATCGCAATGCGGTCTGGATTTGCTGTTTTCTGAAGTTTTGTCGTAAGTCACATTGGGGTGAACTGAGGATAGATAGAAGAAACGTATGACTGACTGACTGACTAATTAGTTTTAACGTCCTCTAAGGACCAATTGGCCTATCTTGGGACAGGTAGGGTTAATATGCTATATATAGAAAAAAACAACGTTTGTAAGCTTGTGAATGCATTATAGGCACAGAAAGTTATGTCTGAAAAAAGGGAAGGTTGGACAAAATTGCAAAAGTCTTGTTTTCTTTATGAAAAGGTCGAAAATAGGCACATAAACATTATAGTTAAAAAGGAGGTTGCTGCGGGTTGCGCAAGTGGGTCATTTGGACGGTTATGACGTCACAACATTACCGGAAAAGTTAAAATTCTTGTTAAAAAAAAACAAATATGGTCATGTAACATGACATTTTGTAGGGTTTTGTGAGATATTTCACATGGAACAAACCGATTTGCAATAATAATAGATGCGTTCACAGTAGTTGCTCACGCAAGTCCTGAATGCCGTGAACAGATAATGAAGTTAAGCTGTGTAACTCTAATGACCAACTCGGCACACGAACTTTAAGTATATTCTTAGTAGCACATCATCTTGCGGACTTTATCATTAAAAAGAAAAGAACATGAAAAACAAAACCATCTAACATTGTCATACAATATGCATAATGTAACACAGTGTCACTACAGACATTGTATGTATACACATATATATATATATATATAGCGAGAGTACAGTGGTACCTGCGATGAAAGGACACCCGTGGGACCAGCTAAACACGTCCCTACATTGCAGGTGGCCTGTCATGACAGGTATAGAATGTGTCCTTTTAAGGGAGGTGTCCTCTCATCAGAGGGACCCCACCATCGCAGGTACCACTGTATTGGGAACAGTGCTAAACACACTTAGTATTCCAAGCAACATGCTGTACTCGGGACTCTTGAGCAGCACAGTTGTACTTGATGGCAATAACAGAGACTTTTAGTGTGGGATTTAAATAGATGTATGTATGTCGACATATCTGTGCAAGAATATGTATGTATATATACATCGCGACAGTTTGTCGAACAGCTTTGTGTCGTACAATTGGTATTCAACGCAACACATATACTGTACTCGGAATACACTTGATGACAGTGACGGGCAGTTTTAGTGTGGTATTTGATCTATCTCAAATACAATCTACTCTTCGGACCAGCTGTTCTCGCCGAAAAACGTGTGTATTGTTGTGTCAAAAGTGTGGATTGTGGTTCATGAACTTTTTTGTGGTATGTGGTGAAACTGTGTATTCCGCGTGAGGGACAGTCGACCTTTGTGAGTCTTTGTGTACAATTTTCTACCAACGGTCAAAGGTCAAACAGTGAGGCAGATAAAGGCTGGATTTAACACACTTACAGCTGGATTTAACACACTTAGGTCTAAGTATTTCCCCGTATATGTTGTGTATGTTTCAAATTCAGAGCTGAACTTGGGTGTGAGAATTCATAGAAGAACCGAGTTTGGGGTACTCTATGAGCTTTCACTTCCAACCAACTGTTTTCAATCGCTGTTTCCTATCGTACTTACGCAGTTTTTAGGACCGACAAACAATTGTTCCGCACAGCAGGAAACGTTTGCTGAACCAACAGGAAATGTTTAACACATCTTGAACACAAGGCCAGTACTGTAACTGCCCTTGATACGGATCGATCCAAGGGGGGGCAATCTCAGTCATCTCAAAGAGGGAAATCCAAACGCTATCCGCCTTGTTCGATTTTATGGGCTTGGACGATAGAGAAAAATAAGAAAAGCAAACACTGGAGTATACCTGGACGAAATTGCTATCAAGAACGCAGAATTGATTTTTTCTGAGGTTTTTTTTTGCCGTAAGCGCCATGTTTATCGGAGCAGGAAACTCTTCCAGAGTGAGGCCCCTTTGTTGATGCATGTCAACATCAGATGTGCGAGACGCGATAAACATGGCGCTTACGGCAAAAAAAAAACCTCAGAAAAAATCAATTCTGCGTTCTTGATAGCAATTTCGTCCAGGTATACTCCAGTGTTTGCTTTTCTTATTTTTCTCTATCGTCCAAGCCCATAAAATCGAACAAGGCGGATAGCGTTTGGATTTCCCTCTTTGAGATGACTGAGATTGCCCCCCCTTGGATCGATCCGTATCAAGGGCAGTTATTACAGTACTGGCCTTGTGTTCAAGATGATGTTTAACATTGTGGAACGAAGCCGGAGACACCCATAACTTTGTGAAAGGAAGTAAGTGTGTGCTGCCCACTTCTCTTGGTGAAAACATAACAATGGCGAGTTGAGATTTTACACGGTAACCATAGTTTTGTCCACATACACGGTTAACACTGACATAATTAATTATCACGTGTTTTGATCGAGTGTATTATGCATGACATGTATGTCTTACTAGATGAATACCCGCTTCGCCGCGCCGGGTACGGCTTCGCCGGGAAGAAGTCGAACCTAATACCCGGCTGCGCCGGGGACCCGGCTTTGCCGGGTGTACGCCGGCTTCGCCGGCGCACCGCACGAAGGAAGGGAGATAAACGCGCAAAACACTAGAGAAGAGTAAAAATAGTATAACGGGAATATGGATTGAGCGTTGTCGACAGTGACCTTCTAAAAATAGAAGCGTGACTATGGATTGACGCCACACGAAGGAAGGGAGATAAACGCTGAAAACACTGGAGAAGATAAGGAAGAGTTACTGGGAATGGATCCAGAGAAAAACCAAAATCGGTTCAGCGCTGCGCGCTGAGAGCACGTGTTGAAATATCTCATCGAGCAGGTTGTGTCCGGGGTCTACGTGAATATGCCCACCAAATTTGAAACAGATCCATCGAGAACCTTGGGCGTGCATCGCGGGCACACACACACACACACACACACATACATACATACACACACACACACACACACACACACACACACAAGTCGTATGTATATATAGAAGTACGACATAGTGAGCACCTCACATTATTTCTCAGGCTAAAGAACAACAGAAACTGGATTGTAAAATCGGTCATGCATCATGCCGCATTAAATTGTCCCTGAATTTGACTGACCTCAGAAGATACTGACAGGTTGTCGCAAACATTACGAAGAAACACGATAGAAGAATGGCAATAGTATTGCAGAGGGCGAATGACTGACACAGCATAACTCATAGGTTGCCATCTATTTTGTGAAAAACACAATGGAATATTCCGCAGAGTAGCCAGTGCAGAGGGCGAATAAGTCACTGAATAAATTGGAGTCGTGTAAGTTTCCTCCTTGAATTGAGTTTTTCCTTGTTGAGTTCATTTTACTTAAATGGGTGAAATAGACGAAGTACGTTACATTTTCCAATACAAAATCTAGCAAATCTCGAACTACTTTATGCAAGTGTTGGGAGAAAGTGTCGAAAAATGAATACATATATATATATGTTTATATGTTATGGCTGAGATGAGAGTCTAGCTAGTGTTGGAATGTAGCTCGCGGAAATTATATTTTATTTTAATCAAATCAGATTATAGTGGAAATTCTGCATACATTGATTCTGTATTCAGCTGATGAGATAGAGAGAGAGAGAGAGAGAGAGAGAGAGAGAGAGAGAGAGAGAGAGAGAGAGAGAGAGAGAGAGAGAGAGAGAGAGAGAGAGAGAGAGAGAGAGAGAGAGTTAGAGAGACCGAGAGTTAGAGAGAGACAGCAAGCACGCAGGCACACACAGACCACCCCCGCATTGTCCCACAAAGTACAAGCCGACCCCGGTCGCTTGTTGTTTTTCTCTGGCCAACAAGGCGACCCTTTCCAAAACCGCAAACGGAATCTCTCCCGCCCCCTCTGTCCCGCCACACCACCCATCGTACAATCAGCTGCGAGAAAGCGCCGACGTTTGTGACAACACTGCAGGGACTTTCTCGTTGATGGCATTCGTTAAACCTCTGTGTTGGTGTGTCTGTTCACTTGAGTAGCCTACATTTCTACTATCAGCTTTCTTCGTGATGTCTGAAAAGTAAGAGAGAACGAAAAATACTGTTGTTTTGTTGTTGTTGTTGACTTGAGTAGCCTACATTTGTACAGAGTCGCGAGAAAGCGCCGACGTTTGCAACGACACAACGGTCGTTTCCCACTGATGGCATTCGTAAACCACTGTGTTGGTGTGTCTGTGTGAGTCTAAAAAGTTCGAGGGAACGAAAAATACGGCTCATATGTGTTGTTTACTTGAGTGGTTTAAATGTCTTCAACCAGCTTCGGGAAACATACAGTGCTGACGTTTGCAACGACACAAAAGTGACGTTTCTTGGTGATGGTGTTCATAAGCTGCTGTATTGGTGTGTCTGAGTGAGTCGGAAAAGTTAGATGAAAACAAAAAATACGGCTGATTTTTGTTGTTCACTTGAGTAGCCTAAAATGTTACATTCAGAGAGTCACGCACAGCCCTATCGGTTGAAGGGACGTTAAACAACAATCACCCAACTGCAATCAGCTATGAAAAGCCGCCGACGTTTGCAACCCACACAACAGGGACGTTTCTCTGTGATGGCATTCGTAGACATCTTTGTTCGTGTGCCTGTGTGTGTGTGTGAAAAGTTAGAGAGAATGACTTAAAAGCAAGACAGAAAGAACAATACGGTTTATTTGTGTTTATTATACGGTTGATTCGATAGTACTGATTGGCTGAATCACAGAAAATAAACTACGGTAATTGCAGGTACTTTGTTAGGACGCTTCTAAATCCTCTTGAGACTTACAAAAATAAATACTTGAGAAGGAGAAGGAGAAAAAACAAACATGATATTAAGCAGAATGTTCTAGTTGTTGACGTGACTTGTACGGCCTTCAAAGTCACACAGAAAGCAGCCACCCAAGTATCCAAGTCACACACACACACACACACACACACACACACACTCGTGTCACCGCGTTCGAACATTACTTTTCTGTAGTCGTTTGTGAAGAATATTTATTGCAACAGGAGGGTTTTTACGACACCTATTATACTTTAAAAGAGACGATATCTTACGTATGCACCACTGCACTTGCAATACAGCACCGACACAGTGAAGACATTCTAATGCTGCGAGCAGTATAACATTGATATGGACGCAGCATTGTTTGTAGGCCTATCACTGGTTGTGTCTCACTGTGTTTTGGACAGTTTAGAACGTGTGGTAAGAAGCGAGCGTGGTTGGGGTTAGGTAGAAGGAAGTTATCCTCATGCGTAGTTGTTCATGAATTTTTTTTGTCACTGCTGACAGTGAGTGTTGAAATGTCGGTAAGTGACGTTTCAGTGCAGAGTTGACACGAAGGAGAAATATTCAACAGGTGAGAAGACCCACCCGTAAGGAAGTGCATGTTGTTGGCTTGTAAGCTGTTATTTTCTCTGCCTGCCTCAACGGCAATTGTCAACAGCGTGTTGTGTACGGATTGAAATGAATGTTTCGTCCTGTTGCAAGTGTCAATTTGGAGTGTGTTATGACAGTCTGCACTTCGGAAAATCATTGATTCTGGAAACAAAACGGAGACAAAAGGAAGGAAAAACACATCAAAAGTATGCTTGGTTTTTAAAATATCCATGACGTGTTGTGAGTTCAGTTTGCGCATAGTTCGGCATGGTTTGAACTGAAACGTAACCCGTAAAGTTTTTTTTTTTAAATTGTTAATTTAGTACTTACAAGATATGTTTCAGCTGCCATGCAAATCCAAACAGTCGAAGACTGTGCTTTCTACTGGTGAACATGAGTTAGTGTTGATTTTTGTCCCTTCATTGAACCAGGGACATAGATATAATTGTATGTCTCTGATTAGACCAACCGAGAACTGGACACTGGTTTATCAATGTCATACATTTAGAGATCGACGACACTCCTAAATGTTGTATTTCCCGGCATTTTCAGTCCAGAAATGTTTGTAAAGGGAAGGTCGAACATTTCTGCGCGCACTCAGTTCTTTGAATTGAGCTACTGTACCGGTAAGATAAGACAGAAATCAGTGGCATAGTTCTCATCGTCTCCAGCCAGTTGTGTGTGAACACCTTGAGGGCTTGTGTCGGGCTTACCATCCCAGACAGCTTGAAGTCGTTATGCAGATTTTGTCATCTGCCAGCTGAGTGGCACAGAATCGAAGTGTGGAGAGTTCTAAGTGACAGCGTGTGTGTACAGCTTGAGAAAGAAGGAGGTTTTAAGAAGCCATGGCACCCTTCCAGGATCCTTCAAGTGAACGCAAACAACTCAGTAGTCAAAGCGCAGAACTGTGGAATGTGCCATTAATGGTCCTTTTCTCCCTCTCTCGTCTGGAAACAGTACAGAAAGAAAACAATTGAAACTTCAAAAATAAAGACTTTGTCAAGTGGAAGCAGCCGGCTCGCTAGTCATTGTGTAGAACTTTGGAATGTGCCGGTGGTCCTCTCCTCCCCCCTTGCCCCCCCCCCCCCCCCCCCCCCCCCCCTCTCTCGCCTCTCTCTCTCTCTCTCTCTCTCTCTCTCTCTCTCTCTCTCTCTCTCTCTCTCTCTCTCTCTCTCTCTCTCTCTCTCTCTCTCTCGTCTTTAAGAAAGAAAACACAAATAAACGCACAAACAAGGTTTTGTGGTGAGTCTGCACATTTACGTTTTCCCAATTTAACATCAAAGAGTTCGTGTACCTTTTGATGCCAGGACGAAGTTTAAGTTTGTGACGTGCACATTCTGAGATTAACCCCACCCCCATCACCCCCTTCCCCTCCTTTGGTTCTTTTAGCAGTACATTACAAGGAACCCAGAAACCGAGTTAAACAAGCTCTTAATGGTATCTAACTTGAAGACGTGACGTGACTATGGAAACAGGTTCTGCGTGGTTTTAGCTTGCGTCCACATTTTTTTAAACTACATTTCAGTCTTTCTGCAAAGGTTTCGAGACCGCATTAATATTGCGGGATGGAGGGAAAAACACACTTCTTAATGTCCCATGACGACGATTAAATGGTTATTAGAAAGTCGCTTCCCTACTTTTCAATGTTGGATTCTTTCTTCTCATTACCCACCTATAATGTCAGAGTCTCATTTCTCGACATATAAAAGCATTATTTTCTGTAATCGGAACTGTTTGGTATTTCCAATCACCAAGGTACGGTTACACCTTATTGCACCGCGACATTTAACGTGGCGTACCTGTTCACCGGTGTCGTGATGCGTCGTGTCGATATGCGCCGAAATGGCTGCGATCTGCTGGCCGATGTGAATGCGTGATGTATTGTGTAAAAAAAATTCCATTTCACACGGCATAAATAAATCCCTGCGCCTTGAATATGTGCGCGATATAAATTGCATAAAAAAAATTAAAAAAACAAAACAAAAATTAGTCCCTGCGCTTAGAACTGTACCCACGGAATACGCGCGATATAAGCCTCATATTGATTGATTGATTGAGTGTCGTGTCGGCATACGACGAGGAAACTGAGTTATATTTTAAGCTAAGGTCCCACTACCACGAATATTTTGGCGAACCACGAGTTATATTTTAAGCTAAGGTCCCACTACCACAAATATTTTGGCGAACCACGACGAGTTACTACGATTTTGCCACAACGATGTTTGCCACGAATGATTGCGAAAAATCGGCCGAACAAGAACGAAGTAATACGAACCACAACGACCTCGGCGATTTTCTCCACGAATCCCAAATCGTTGTGGTGCGCCGTCAAAATTCGTCACAGTGGTACCTGGGCTTATCAGTAGTCTCACTGCATCAGCGATTGGTGATAGACGAAAGTTCCCTCAGCTCGACGCTATGGTGGCCTACTAATGCCAGAAGTGTTCAAAATTCTACACAAGGATTACAGGGATTTTTGTTATTGTCTCTGATATTCTTTTCTATTTTCGCTGATAACTGCAGAGAACAACGGAAAAATGTTGATATATTTGCAAGGTATTAATTAGTTCTGATTTTTTACGCTGACGACACGCTAGAAGAGGCATACAAAGCTGAAATGTATTAGTTTTAACAGAGATCACTGATGCGTAATCAATATCTAAGACGGATCAATATAATTACTATTTCCGGTGCTAAAATGAGTGGCGAGCCAAAAATGTAACACAAGCAGACATCAGTGATGTCGTTAATTTGAGGGCAGTGAGTGTTGTTATTTGTAATTTGAGGGCAGTGAGTGTTTTTGAGTTACTTGAGAAAAAGTGACTCTATGTAATCGGTCAGTGTTAGTCTGTCCGGCCGGCCGTCCGGCCGGCCGTCCGTAGACACCACCTTAACGTTGGACTTTTCTCGGAAACTATCAAAGCGATCGGGCTCATATTTTGTTTAGTCGTGACCTCCAATGACCTCTACACTTTAACGATGGTTTCGTTGACCTTTGACCTTTTTCAAGGTCACAGGTCAGCGTCAAAGGAAAAATTAGACATTTTATATCTTTTCTCGGAAACTATCAAAGCGATCGGGCTCATATTTTGTTTAGTCGTGACCTCCAATGACCTCTACACTTTAACGATGGTTTCGTTGACCTTTGACCTTTTTCAAGGTCACAGGTCAGCGTCAAAGGAAAAATTAGACATTTTATATCTTTGACAAAGTTCATCGGATGTGATTGAAACTTTGTAGGATTATTCTTTACATCAAAGTATTTACATCTGTAGCCTTTTACGAACGTTATCAGAAAAACAAGGGAGATAACTAGCCTTTTCTGTTCGGCAACACACAACTTAACGTTGGGCTTTTCTCGGAAACTATAAAAGTGACCGGGCTCAAATTTTATGTGAACGTGACTCATTGTGTTGTGAATAGCAATTTCTTCCTGTCCATCTGATGCCTCATATAATATTCAGAACTGCGAAAGTGACTCGATCGAGCGTTTGCTCTTCTTGTTGGTAATTTGAGGGCAGTGAGTGTTATTGGTAATTTGAGGGCAGTGAGTGTTATTGGTAATTTGAGGGCATTGAGTGTTATTGGTAATTTGAGGGCAGTGAGTGTTATTGGTAATTTGAGGGCAGTGAGTGTTGTTATTTGTAATTTGAGGGCAGTGAATGTTGTTATTGGTAATTTGAGGGCAGTGAGTGTTATTGGTAATTTGAGGGCAGTGAGTGTTGTTATTGGTAATTTGAGGGCAGTGAGTGTTGTTATTAGTAATTTGAGGGCAGTGAGTGTTGTTATTGGTAATTTGAGGGCAGTGAGTGTTGTTATTGGTAATTTCATGTATACAGGTCCCTGCGTTCTTTGTGATTGTCACTTTCGGTTCAATTTCCTGGCGGCATAGGTGCCCAGAGGTCCGAATTACAACTGTCTGGCAAGGTATCAATAATTCAGCTGTGTATTTTTGTACCCAACTGTGATAGAGCATTGCAAAGATCGCACACAGTGATCTATGTAATCATCAGTGCTGGCACTACTATGCCACCATACTGAGCGTTAACGGGTAACCTGAGCCAACCCTCCCGCCGGTCCCGCCCACGCCCCCGCTATTGTTTGTTGGCCGGTGAGACGACAGCCACATGTAATGTATGCCACCTTCTTGTGTGTTAGGCGAAGGAGACTCTCCATAAAGCTTTACTGTTTTAACGGGTGAAAAAAAGAAAAAAAGGTAGAGTTGTCACATTTTTTCTCCACTTTTGTGGTGATCTTATGACTATTTATTGATCCGAACGAAGTGCTCGAGAACTGTTGTCAAGAATTTTTTTCTTGCAATTTTGCGGTGAAACTGCTGCTGTTTTAAAGTTCACGTGGTCCGTATCAGCTTGGCTATGACGAGTGGAAACTATGTTGAAAATTGAGTCGCTAATACTATATGTTATTAGTAATTGTATTTGATTGGTTTCTTTCTCTCATTCTTGCTTTGTTCCGCAGTTAGAATAAAGTATTGGAAATTCACAATTTGAAAAGTTTTTTTTATAAACAAATTAATTAGATGTTGTTGTATTTTCCGTTGCTTTAGATACATGTAATCAAATAGGTGGACGGTAGGATTGATTTTGACCATCGTAAGCAATGTGTCAGGAAAGCTAGGCACTTAAATTTTAGCTGTCGCCATCTGTCAACCGTTTTACCTGACAATGTAACGGGATCTTTAGGTAGGGGTTAACGATTTTTCAATCAACCACAAAGATGTTTGTTCCTAAGCTGAACATGGTTGAAATCGATATTTTATCCCAGCGAAGCTGGAGGTATCCTGTGAACGCTATACTGTAATCGATTTGAGAAATGTGCATACCGAATAATACATGATAAAGAAGGATTCTTTGTGCCCGAAAATGGGCCACAGTTGGAGATGGAAGTTCACCAAAAATTGGGACCATACTAACAAAAATACGGTGGGTAAAATTGGCGCCCCCATTTTTTGAGCAAACGCCACCCAAGGCCGCTTTGGACGGGTAGAAATTCCGTAGTTTCCAAGTCTATGGATAAAGCTCGCGTAAGAAGAATACGTCACGGTCGAAAGTCTTCGACGTCAATTAATGCATCATGACGTCAGGCCTCCCTGTAGTCTTTCTCTCTCGCGCGGTGTGTGTGTTTGTGTTCATTTTGTGCACATGTGTTAGTGTTACTGTTTGTGTGTGTGTGTGTGTGTGTGTGTGTGTGTGTGTGTGTGTGTATGTATTTGTGTGTGTGTGCGCACGCGTGCATGAGTCTGTACTCGTGTGTGTGTGTGGGGTGTGTGTGTGTGTGTGTATTTGTGTGTGCGCACGCGTGCATGAGTCTGTACTCGTGTGTGTGAGTGTGTGTGTGGTGTGTGTGTGTGTGTGTATTTGTGTGTGTGTGTGTGTGTGTGAGTGTGTGTGTGTGTGTGTATTTGTGTGTGCGCACGCGTGCATGAGTCTGTACTCGTGTGTGTGTGTGGTGTGTGTGTGTGTGTGTGTGTGTGTGTATTTGTGTGTGTGTGTGTGTGTGTGTGCGCGCACGCGTGCATGAGTCTGTACTCGTGTGTGTGTGTGAGTGTGTGTGTGTGTGTGTGTGTGTATTTGTGTGTGTGTGCACGCGTGCATGAGTCTGTACTCGTGTGTGTGTGAGTGTGTGTGGGGTGTGTGTGTGTATTTGTGTGTGTGTGTGTGTGCGCGCACGCGTGCATGAGTATGTACTCGTGTGTGTGTGTGTGTGTGTGAGTGTGTGTGTGTGAGTGTGTTTCTGGTGTGTGTGTGTGTGTGCATACGTGTATGTGTGTGCGTGTATGTGTGTTTGTTTGTAAAGGTGTGTATGTCTCTCTGTCCATATGTGCGTATGGGTGTGTGTTTTGAGTGTATGAAGTTTTTGTGAGAGTGAGTGAGTGCGTGTGAGTGAGTGTGTGTATGTGTGCGTGTGTGACTTGGGGTGTGTGTGTGTGTTTTGGTGTATGTGTGTATGAGTGCGTGTGTGTGTGTTTGTGTGTGCGTGCGTGTGTGTGTGTGTGTGTGTTTGAGAGAGAGAGAGAGAGAGAGAGAGAGAGAGAGAGAGAGAGAGAGAGAGAGAGAGAGAGAGAGAGAGAGAGTGAGGTTTGTCTTTCGCTGGGGTATGCAGTGCCTTGGCGTTGCACATCTACTTAATTTAAAATGTGATTGTAGGTGTTCTGTAATTCTCCTCAGCGTACTCATGAAAGATGTTAATACTTAGTCGTAACATAATGTCTATTGACCGTCATAGTTACAGCTCAAATTCATGAAGCAGCCATGTACTAAACTTACCTTGTAAACGTCATTGATAGCCACATTTTAGGAGGAGACAACTCGATGACAGGTTGTGCGGATGTCAAATAGTGCTTTCGTCGGCTAATATCGTTGTTGGCGACAGACCTTGGCGTTTTCGGGACGAATTGGTCAGTGGATGAAGTTAAATGTAGCACTTAACACATTTCTGGTACTGCCATGCGCTAGCCTTCCGTAGGTTAACGTTTTAAGTGCTTACTTGCCCGATAAATGTGCACAAACATTGCAGAGATTGTGCAGAGAAAACATCAATGTCGTCTTGTTGCCTTCATGCTTGGGATTTCTTTTCATTTACTGGTGTGTTGAAGGCAAGCTTTAACCGTTCTTACGTGGCTGGTGAATTTTCTGAGACTTTCAGGCATTCTGCTCAGAGAACATCAACATCTTTTGTTGGCTTCATGCCTTGATTTTTTTCAACAGTCATCTGCAATCAGGGTATGCACTCCAAAGTAATGTGTTCTCGAGCAAATCATTTACCGATTCATCTGCGTAAACAGTTTATTTCTGCAAGTGTTCTGCTATCTGTCAGACAGTATGGATGAAATGCTATCTCCTGTTTGGAATTCCGGGCAACTGCATGACTTGCTTTGGTTTAAACACAATTTTATTCAAAATACATGACATGAAACAACTGACAAAAATGCAGATAGGACACGAACTCAAGCAAATGCTTATTTGACGTGACCATAACAATGCTAAGTTACACACGTTTTCATGATGGTGGACAACACAATTATTAACCAGAAGAACAAAATGTAGGAGGGGGGTATGGGGAACTTAATAAAAACAGGAGGATCTACAGAGAAAAAAATAAAAGAAAGACAACAACAACAACAAAACAAAAACAAAATAATAATAATGTGCTTTCACCATTGCGGATTACTGGGAGACGTGCTAACATCAAATTGATTGGTTAGCAGGTGATTTTGACGGACTCCCAATTACAAATATACTTTTTGATGCTATGGTACGCTGTTCAGTTTATATGTGGACTCCTCTGAATTAACACCCTCCGAGAGAGGCGAGACTTGCTGGGAAAGAAGGAATAATTATGTACTCGAAGCGAACATTTTCAGAAATATGACGTCCTGTGACATTTTTGTTGGGAGTGCACGATCCTTTTGCATGGTTTTCTTCGATAAATAATCATGTTTGTAGCTTTGGTTGTGTCGTGGAGTTGATTCCATTTCTTTTCGTGTCGTCGACTTCAGAGGAGAAACGAATTTATTCGGATCCAACTGGCTTTTACGCGGATGTTCTTCATTCGCAATCCCTGGCTTTGCTGTGACACGGATGAAAAAGAAGACTCTTTTCCTGAAAGTATTCTCTTCTAGCTTTTAAGCGTTTGTCACTTAATGAATAAGAGGAGAATTGCTAAGCTTGCTGATGAAAAATAAATATGTAGAGATCTAGAAGTAAGCAAGAAAGTCATTGTGAGGAAATACCAAAGGGCAAGTGTGTTTCATTAGTAACCCAGCACCAGAAGCCAAAGATCACGTGACTTTGAGAAAGACGTCGTCGCACAGGCACCTCGTCAATAGTCCACCATGCTGTGTACACTGCATTGGACTTCTTCTTACCAACGATGACGAAGATCTTCGACCACTGAACAGGTGCGCTCGGAAAAAGATAACCGACGGCACCATACAGTATTTTATGGGCAAACACCCGAGACTACTATTGGCAAAGCAACGCTTTGAAATGAATAGCCAATCTGAAATATATCGATCATCGGGGAAGTAGCAGGAGTGCTGTGAAAGGAGAGAGAGCCTATGTCGCCGTGTGAGTTCATATTGATGTATCTCGTCTGGAACATCGGTTTATCGCTTGTATCGGGAGATCTGACAAGTTGTGCTGAAGAGGAGCTTATCCTGGCTGCGCTTAATTGCTGTTTTGATTGCCACGAGGCAGAAGGGTATAGGTATGGGTAGGCATGTCTTCGTACCTTTCGTTTACCTCTGGCTGCTTTTATTGAGTCACTTGAGAAAAAGTGACTCTATGTAATCGGTCAGTGTTAGTCTGTCCGGCCGGCCGTCCGGCCGGCCGTCCGTAGACACCACCTTAACGTTGGACTTTTCTCGGAAACTATCAAAGCGATCGGGCTCATATTTTGTTTAGTCGTGACCTCCAATGACCTCTACACTTTAACGATGGTTTCGTTGACCTTTGACCTTTTTCAAGGTCACAGGTCAGCGTCAAAGGAAAAATTAGACATTTTATATCTTTGACAAAGTTCATCGGATGTGATTGAAACTTTGTAGGATTATTCTTTACATCAAAGTATTTACATCTGTAGCCTTTTACGAACGTTATCAGAAAAACAAGGGAGATAACTAGCCTTTTCTGTTCGGCAACACACAACTTAACGTTGGGCTTTTCTCGGAAACTATAAAAGTGACCGGGCTCAAATTTTATGTGAACGTGACTCATTGTGTTGTGAATAGCAATTTCTTCCTGTCCATCTGATGCCTCATATAATATTCAGAACTGCGAAAGTGACTCGATCGAGCGTTTGCTCTTCTTGTTGTTCAAATTCCTGCAAGAGGTGCCAGCCAGATTGTTGCCGCGCCGTTGGACCAGATCATTAGTTGATCTCCGTGCAACCCGGGGGTAGAGAGGGAGGGAGAGAGAGAGGGAGAGAGAGGGAGGGAGAGAGAGGGAGGGAGAGAGAGGGAGGGAGAGAGAGGGAGGGAGAGAGAGGGGTGTGGGGATTAGTGTGAAGGTGTGTTGGAGAGGGCAATTTCAGAACCAGCATATAATACAGAAGCATAGCAGTGTCAGTGTTGACGGCAGCGGTGTTGGAGTGCTGAGCGGTGGATTTGACTGTAGTTCTTCGCTGTCGGGCTTTGTGATCTGTGTATTTCTGGGAGCTTAGTCGCGAAAGGATGTCATAAAATGTTTTTCACGTATTAATGCAAGTAAGGCACCAGGCCCAGATGGTTTAGGCGGACGTGTTTTGAAAGTGTGTGCTGATCAGCTTGGTTCAGTTTTTACTCAGCTGTTTCAGCTCTTTCTCGATGTACATTTTATGCCTCGTTCCTGGAAAACTTCCACTATAACACCTGTACCCAAGAAACCAAACGCAAAAGAACTAAATGATTTTCGCCCTGTGGCACTGACTTCTGTTGTAGCGAAATGTATGGAGAGGCTTGTTTGTAACAAGCTCACTGAGTCTGTGGCAGATCGCATGGACCCCCTTCAGTTCGCATATAGGGCAAAGAGAGGCGTCGAAGATGCTACACTCACGCTTATCAACATGATTGTCAGCCATTTAGATACAGCAGGGAACACGGTTAGAGTTCTTTTTATGGATTTTTCATCAGCCTTTAATACGATTCAGCCCCATATACTTATCCAGAGGTTAGTCCAGTTAGATGTGAACAATAATTTGATTTTCTGGATCAGGGAGTTCCTATGCGATCGGCCACAACGTGTCAGCCTCAGCAACCGTTTGTTTGGTCATTCTGTGCTTTCAGACGAAGTTGTTTTAAACACCGGGGCCCCACAAGGTTGTGTTCTCTCTCCTGTCCTTTTTTCCATTTACACAAACAACATGCTTTTAAATGATCCAGTTCTAGCCCTCATTAAATATGCAGACGACATGGCCCTCGTTGGGCGTCTGAAGGACGACGAAACTTTGTCAAAGTATTTTACCCAAGTTGATCTTCTGAATGAATGGTTCAAGTCCAGTTTCTTGCAGTTGAATGTAGGCAAAACAAAAGAAATGATTTTTGGAGGAAAGAGTGATAATTGTGGTCCCCAAAAAGTGAGAATAAGCGACAAGGAAGTTGAACTTGTGGAAACCTTCAAATATCTTGGGGTTTCAATTGACAATAAGCTGACTTTTAGTGATCATGTTCATGCTGTTTATAAGAAAGCTCAGCAGCGACTTTTTCTTCTCAGGAAGCTTAAATATTTTAATGTCAATCAAAGTGTTATGGAACTTGTGTATCGCAGTTTGATTGAAAGCATACTGACTTTTAACATTGTGACATGGTATGGTACCACAAATGTTAAAAACAAAGCTAAACTCCACCGCATTGTTGCGACGGCTAGCAAGCTTGTTGGGCAACCCCAACGACAGCTGACCAGTCTCTACGAAGCTGCCATTAAGCGGAAAGCTCTCAAAATTGTCCGTGATCCGATCCATCCTCTCAACCCCTGTTTCGAAATTCTCCCTTCAGGTAAACGTTATAAGGTCCCTTTGGCACGCAAAAACCAGTTTAAAAAGTCATTCCTGCCTTCTGCAGTCACCATTTTAAATTCTTCTCGCATCACGTAGAGGCTGGTCGGCTGGGAAAAAACAAACAATGTGTACATGTGAAGGTGTGTGGGAAATATTTGTAATGTGATTACTCGGCTGTGAAACCCAACTCCTGTGATATGAGAGGGTAAATTTACATAGTGCAATATCATATTTGATTGTATCCCTTTTATGTTTTATGTTTTATGTGTGTCGTCCTATACAATTGTTGTTATAATCGTTTACAGGCAGACAGGGTGTGCCGAAGAAAAATTTCCATTTTTATGTAATATTTTAATGGACAATAAAGTGCTGTTATTGTTATTATTATTGTTAAAGGCTTCCACTAAGAATGCGTTTAAACCTATGGGTTGTGCATACCTGGACTAGTTGTGTGTGCCATTGAAACATAGCGAATTTGACTCGGAATGTAACACAACCAGCTTAACAATACATCCACTCGTTTAAAACGTCGTAATGAGTTGACCCAGATGATTTTTAAAAAGGTCAGATTCGAAGTCAGCCTGTACGTCTCAGACTGGAGTTCTTTAGACAAATCAGTGCCGTGTATTTAAGCACACCAAATTGAATTCGACAGATACAAAATGACACAATCAGCATAAAAATCAGCCTACACTTTAAAAGACTGATGTAATGAAAAAATCAGTGTCGTGCATTTAAACAGCGTGTGAATTTGACCAAGCAAGTTACAAATCAGCATCGAAGTCAGCCTGAACGTAAGCTCCGGTAGCTCAGTTGGTAGAGCACTGGACTTGTGATCGGAAGGTCGCAGGTTCGAATTCGGGACGGACACGGGTCAACTTTATGTGCAGACCCAGAGACGGAAGCCATGTCCCACCCCCGTGTCATCACAATGGCACGTAAAAGACCTTAGTCATTCTGCCATAAGTGCAGGTGGTTGAATACACCTAAACACGCAGACACCCGGGTAGCGCGACTCCGTTGCTGCTAGCTTTCCACTGGGAGGAAGCGACCCGAATTTCCCAGCGATGGGACAATAAAGTAATGAAAATGAAATGAAATGAAAAAATGAAATGAAATGAAATAAAGAAATCAGCCTGTTCAGCACATAATGAGATGATTATCAGTATCGGTGACTGTGATACCTGGCACGTGCAGCCCATAATTTTGTCGTATCGTTTCCCTGCTGATATCGGCAGCACCGTCTGACATTTAGTGTCATGGCTCTGTCTTTTATATGTATGCGGGATCATATCCGTCGCTGCAACATTTCATTCCTGGTGACAGAAATGTGAGTGCTGAAATCACAGTGCTGGCAAGTGTCTGACAAAACTACCAGACGGGTTTGTACGGATGTTCACTGATGGTTCCCAGGTGTAACTTGTAACCGAAAAATGCTCGCATTATGCGACTTTGATAGATTAAAGCCTGCATCGGTGTTGAACCGTCAGGAATGAGAAATCCCGGCCTAGGGAAATACTTTTAAGATTGGAGCTGAGGAGTAGAAGGTTGCCAAAATACTTTTAAGATTGGAGCGGAGGTGTAGAAGGTTGCCAGGGGTCTGCAGAATCTCAGACCATCAGGTGTGCATTAACTACGATGTAAGATATGTCTTTGAACAGTGATTACATTTTGGTTGAATACCGTGGCTGGGATAGATTTGCGATTTGCAGTTTAAATTTGTGGAATACAACTTCATGATTCCGTTCTTTGGCCGGGCAACGAAAAAATAGGCTAGTCCGCTCTGCATCATTTTTCTGTCAATCACAGTAAGGTGACTGAACGCGTACGTCTGGCGTCGGACAGCTCAAGACAGTACAGTAAATGAGCAGGAGGAATCTCAAAAAGGTCGGGTAGGGGATTTTCTACACCATGAAGGTCAAGAAGCCTTGTTAGCTGCGTGGCCGAACCTCAAAGGAGACAGATCTAGTGGCAATGCTTCACCCTTTTTCGCGTCTCGTGGGGTTGTCCCTTTGTTTTTCTTTTAACGAGTCAGTGCTTCTTCAACTAAGTATACAGGGTGGATCTGGAACATTGACAGAACACGGAAAACTCAAGGACACTTCTCTTTTACTCGAGAGCTGAGTGCATTGTCCAGTTCGCTAGGACAGTGGTGCAGTGCAGTAAAGCATCTTTGGTCGGCCGGGTGAATGAAATGTGGAGTCTCTCGTGAATCTCGTTGTGACTTCTGAGATCTGTTTTATTGGTGAGAGCCGTGACGAAATCTGTAGTCTCAGATGAGGCCCGTTTTGGTCATTAATGAAGATCTGTTTAATGAGTGAGACTGAGATCCATGATAATAGAGAAACATAGCTTTGTATTGGTCGTGGGGGTCTCTTCGCTAAATTTAGTAATACGTGTACCACCGCACTTTCATGAGCATACTCTTTGACACACACGAACCTTGGCCGCCGATTCAGAAAAATCAGGAATGTAAATAACATGCAGGCGTATCTTTGGTCGTGTGAAGAAAGTCTGGATCCTCGCGTGAATCCTGTTGTGACCTGATATTTTGTTAGCCGTAAAGAAATCTTGAGTCTCACATAATTTCCGTTTTTGGCTACTGATGTTTTATGAGCGAGCATCCATGATGATCACCTGCTCCTATCTTATCCTGGTTTTATGTGTGTGTGTGTGTGTGTGTGTGTGTGCCATGAGAATCTTAGCAGGAATGTTGTTTCTGGCACGAAGGATAATTGGCAAAATGCAGCGTGGCTGATTCGCCAGCATATCTGCTTGGACTAATTTGCAGGTTGGCAGAGTGTGGGATATTTTTTTGTGAGGGTGTTTTCTAGCCTGCTGATTCTGTCAGGTGAACAGTTCCTATGAATTAAAGGCACAGTAAGCCTCCCGTAAACCATCACAGATACAGTCAGGCTTTTACACACAGTACAAACACCCTTTCATTTAAACACTCACCGATTGAGAACATCCTAGGTGCCCTCCGTAAAGAGCGAACAATTTTCAAAGAATTTATTTTTGCGTGGTTTATCTTACCCCTGAGCCATCGTGAACCCGTGTGATCCAGTTTCCCTTTTTCACAATGTACGTAGTCGTCAGTTAGTTATTTGAATGCGACTCGATGTGAGCTTATTTACAATAGCACGTTTTTATGCACGAAACAAACGGCTGTGGTTCACAAGAACTCTAGCGATGGCTTTTGACTGTTGAGAGGAACGGCGATATGCACTGATAAACCGTCGTCTGCTACGACCCTTGCGTGACCCTGCTTCCGGGCTTTTCTTTTTTCAAACTTTCACAACTTCGAATTGTACTGATCTTGTCTTGATGAAAAAAGAATTATTTTATGATTAAAGAATGTTTGTGTAACAAGCTGTCAATTTATTATTTAGATTTTAAAAGTTAGGTCTAGCGCAAAAACGCACCACGGTCCAAAAACATTTTGATAATCATCGATTCACGGCTATCGCCAGTTTACATCGATAGAATGAGACCCGAAGGGAAGTAACTCATGTTTGACCTGAGTTCAGGATGGGTCCAAAAAGTGTTCGAGACAATCTGCAAAATTAATTCTTTAAAAATTGCTCGCTCTTTACGTAGGGCACCTAAGATGTTCCCGTTTGGTGAGCGTTCAAATGGAAGGGTGTTTGTACTGTGTGTAAAAGCCTGACAGTATCTGTGATGGTTTACGGGAGGCTTACTGTCCGGGCGTGATTTCCGGTATCATAACAGCCGTCCAGCACCAAAACGAGGCGCCATTGTTGTAGAAGACCAAGTCCACGAAAATAAATTCTTTGAAAATTTCTCACGCTCGACAGAAAGCAGCCTCCCGTTCGGTGAGCGTTCAAATGGAAGTATGCTTGTTCTGTATGTAGACGCTCGGTGAGCTCTGTGATGGTTTACGGGAGGCTTACTGTGCCTTTAAAGTACATGTATATGTTGGACTGAAATATTCCTGGCAGGAAATGTGGATTTTGTTGTTTTGCTTTACCGCATGATTACTTTCAAGCGATCGCTGTTCTTAAGCAAAGTATATTTTGCATAATTATATCCTCGAAATAGCAGTACTGCCAGTTAAACGAATGCTATTTTGCGTCGGAGGGTGATATCATATTGTCATATATTCTCATTTTAGAACATAATAGGCCTAGGCAGAAAAATCGAAATTGTTCTGCGTTTAGAAAACCGCGGATTTATTGGGAACAAATTAGTATCAGAATGGGAGACGATAATAGACGCTTCAGCTTGCAGGAATGTACATAGCTTATGCCTTTGATGATGGAATTTGATGAAAGAAAAGGTGTTTGAACTTCAAATATAAATTGGACCGAGCCTGAAAAATCGAAAAGATCCGCGCGTGTTCAGAAAAACGCAGGTGAAAAAAGCTAATGGGAGCAGATAATAGCCCATGTAAAAGTGCTTCAGCTTGAAGAAGACTCCGTATGTGATGTTAGTTTGATGATAGAATTACAAGCAAGAACTTCAGTTCAAGAAGGTAATATTGACTATTATTGCTATTTCATATGTTACGTGGATTTCCATTGGTCAATTGGGCAAAACTGAGCTCAGTGCAAAAGTGATATCGACGACATTTCCGTCGATATCAGTTTTGATATCGACGACCTCTTTATTGCTTCCCCACTTCAAAAACAAAAACACCTACATTTAAAAAAACCAAATATATATGAAAATGTAATTATCCCAGAATTTAGTTGAGCAAGTGACTAAAGACTTTTTGAAAGAAAAGACATTTTGAAATGCTGAAAAGTACAAGAAAAGAGTGAACAAAAAGAAATAACAATCAGAGGGAGGGATATGGAACAGCCAAAACTGAGACAAATACTTTTGTAATTGCTTTACAGTAAATACAAAATGTCCAGAGAATTAGCAATAGATCTAACATTGACTGACTGTGTGATGATATCTTCTGCTATTGGTCTGTTTCGACAGTGATATGAGGTCTCGATTTTGATATCACTGTCTCAACAGACCACAGCAGAAGATATCATCACACAGTCCGTCAATGTTGGCCTAGTGGTAAGGCGTCCGCCCCGTGATAGGGAGGTCGTGGGTTCGAACCCCGGCCGGGTCATACCTTAGACTTTCAAATTGGCAATCTAGTGGCTGCTCCGGATGGGCGTCTGGCATTATGGGGTTAGTGCTGGGACTGGTTGGTCCGGTGTCAGAATAATGTGACTGGGTGAGACACGAAACCTGTGCTGCGACTTCTGTCTTGTGTGTGGCGCACGTTATATGTCAAAGCAGCACCGCCCTGATATGGCCCTTCGTGGTCGGCTGGGCGTTAAGCAAACAAACAAACAAACAGTCCGTCAGTATTGGGTGCTGCCAGTGACATGCTTGCGTCTTGCTCTCCAGTTCACAGAACCACTCCAAACCCATAATATAGTTTCAGGGGTCATGTCCTAACGCCTCGGTCAAAGCCCGACCGGATCATTTCAACAGGGTTGGGGTGACACCCCCAAGCACTCGTAATGGAAGAACCTCTCAGGCTGGTTTTTATCCAGATAAAGTCTGGAGGAGATCTCTTCCTCCCTTCTCTGTCTCCACCCCCCCCCCCCCTCCCAGCTCCTCCCTCCACCCGCCTTCACCCGTTTATTCCCAGTCTTACCCGTTCATTCGGAGAGGAAGATATAGTTGTTGGTTATTATTGTTTATCGTCTCTTCAGGAAGATATGGAATGTGTAGCTCGCCGTTCAATCTGGCCACTGCTCGTTGTTTTACATATTGTTGTGTTTTGGCCAGAACTTGAAAGTCGAATCGTTGCTTGTACATTTGGTGATATTCACAGTACGGAAGAATCCGCAGCTTCGTGTTTTGAGCTGGATGGATATTCCTCCTTAATGAAGAAGGAAACAAAATCTGAATTACTACGGAGATTCATTGCTGATAAATGTCTATGCTAATGGCGTAGGTTGGACAAAACTTTGGAATTTGTTCACGTGTCGACGTGAAAAAAAGTAAGAAAAAGGAAAAACAGATTGAAGGGAAGAACGAACGAAATAAAGAAAAAAATATGGGGCTTATTCTGACTCTTTAGTACATTGTGAAAGACTCGAAGCGATCTAAGAGAGTAAGTCGATCTTAAAAAAGTCGGTTAACTTTCACTGCCATGAAATACACTCTAAAGTTAGTCACTTGACGCAATCCAGCCACGATTAAATGAGGCAGGCTGATTCATGGAGCCCCTCGTACCTTTGAATTCAGATAGTGAAGTCACCGTGCACCATGAAGTGGAGACATGTTAGCGGTCGGTAACTCTGTGAAGTAAAGCACCTGAGAGACTACAGACAGCAACAAACCGGTGAATCATTTGAAGTGAATTCAGTGAAAGGAAAGGGACATGAGCTTTCGATATTGCGAATTGTCCAAGTCAATAAGAAAAGCCATTCATAGAATTACAACAAAAAAAAGACTATACGTAGACTTGATACAGACAAGACACAGAACGTGTGATATTCCCCCGGCCTAGGAATGTATAGATTAATAGTTGAATCGCTGTTTGTTTGTTTGTTTGTTTGCTTAACGCCCAGCCGACCACGAAGGGCCATATCAGGGCGGTGCTGCTTTGACATTTAACGTGCGCCACACACAAGACAGAAGTCGCAGCACAAGCTTCATGTCTCACCCAGTCACATTATTCTGACACCGGACCAACCAGTCCTAGCACTAACCCCATAATGCCAGACGCCAGGCGGAGCAGCCACTGGATTGCCAATTTTAAAATCTTAGGTATGACCCGGCCGGGGTTCGAACCCACGACCTCCCGATCACGGGGCGGACGCCTTACCACAAGGCCAACCGTGCCGGTAGTTGAATTGCTGTAGAAGAGTGAGTTTTTAAATGCTTTTTTTTCAGAACCTAGAACGATTTTAGGATTTGTGCCCCATAAATACATTACTAGTATATAGTAGTAACCTCTGAACACGCATGGATGGAGAATAGTAAGGAAATAGAATACGATCGTGACATGACTCCTTTACTTGAATTTGTTTATAGAACACGATCGTGATAATATTATGACTTCTTTACTTCGATTTTATTTGTTGTCTCCTGAATGAAGTTTTGGAGGAGGATTGTCATTTTGAACCGCGTAAGTTCTTTGAATTAACCCCTTTGGCCGCACTGACAATGATATCGCGTGAGGTACTTTTTTAATAAGTAAAATTCTTCTTTTGTTTAAGGGGGGGTGGGGGGGAGGGGGGGGGAAAAGAGTGAAGAAACTCATCACAGGTAAACTGCTCGGCGAGGGCAACGGGAGTGAGTGTTTGGACCGAAGTAGACTTCTTTAAAAAAAAAATGTCAATCCGGATGTGCACAAATTGCGCCCCAAAACAAGAGTATGCTACCGGACGGGCGCAGTGGCGTGGTGGTAAGACGTCGGCCTCCTAATCGGGAGGTCCGACGTGAGTTCGAATCCCAGTCGCTGCCGCCTGGTGGGTTAAGAGTGGAGATTTTTCCGATCTGCCAGGTCAACGTATGTGCAGACCCCCTTCGTGTGTATACACGCAAGCACAAGACCAAGTGCGCACGGAAAAGATCCTGTAATCCATGTCAGAGTTCGGTGGGTTATAGAAACACGAAAATACCCAGCATGCCTCCCCGTATGCTGCCTGAATGGTGGGGTAAAAACGGCCATACACGTAAAAATCCACTCGTGCTAAAAACATGAGTGAACGTGGGAGTCTAAGCCCATGAACGAAGAAGAAGAAGAAGGAGTATCATTGTTGAACCATTGTTTAAGTTATGATATAAACCCCCCCCCTCCCCCTCCCTCCCTCGCTGTGCTGTGATGCCGGATGTTCGTTTTTGAGACAGGCATGTAGGAGAGGAAGAGGCGGGGTGGGGGATGATGGGGGTGCCCTTAACGTCTGTGTGATGTTAAAGCCCATTACATCGACTTACAAGAGTAATGTTAAGGTACACAAGGTAAACAAGAATATAATAGAAGTAGGCTGGTGGGCACGAGCCTCAAGGGAACACTCGCTATTTATCGGCGTGTAATTATATTGCTGTCATCACGGCAGGTGGCAACTCATCAAATGCAAATAGGTCTTGTTTGATCAACACGGGATGTCTAAATTTGTGCATTTCGAGTGACAATGCACGCACAAGCAAAGAGATATGAAAAGGAGGAAAATAAAACTGTCGTCATTTGTCATTGATTGTGTAATCTCAAGACATTATCTCCCGTTTTTAACCTCGATCTCTGTATGAATGAAAACTGTCGTTGTCAACACACGACAACTCGGTTTCGTCGCCTCAAGGAATTATTGAAACTGCGTCACGTCCACTCATCATATTTCTCCTTATATGACTCAGGTGTTCTCTAAATAATGGTTCGAATCACTGAGTTGGAAAAAGACAAGGCAGAAGGAAAGGAAAGAGGTGGCTTTGTCTGGACTGCCTTCAGTGCATAAATTTGTGTTTGGAGTTTGGTTTCACGGTGGAAACCACAGGGTGAGAAGAGAACGGGAAAAACAAAAACAACAAGTGGTGTCAGGAATACCTTTTTGTGTAGCTGAGTTTCCGGGTTTCACTGTCAGCTTGTGAATTACAGTTTGAGACTTGAGACACAGTTAAAAGTGCAGTGTACTGGTTTGGGTTGTTTTATTACACGCCGTGGATCGTGTAACTCTGCATTTGCGCCACCGCAACTTTTTATCGCTTCACGCCGACGAAGAGGCAAGCTGCGAGGTAGGTCTCTCGAATGATAAATTAAATTGTTAGAATGCTAGGCACTCAGCATGTTCTCAAGTGTTGCATTTCACTAACTTATATCCTTAGCTATATTTCTGTATATTTTTTTTTATGCTTTGATGGCCCTGGTGATCGTGACGATCTGTTTTTCTTCTCGTTTCCCCATGTTTTGGGCATATTTTCAGTTTCTGCGTCAAATGCAACAAAACGGAGATTACTGGTTATTCTTGGACATGTTCACTGATAACTTTAATGTTTTATGAATCTCCACGTGTAGTTTCTCTGTATATAGTTCCATATATACTTTGCAAGAAGCAGATAAAAACAGAGTGTCAACAACTCTCTGTAATTCGCCACCGCATCAATTCAATGTTTGATGTAACTCCCCACCGCATTTTTTGTTATTCGCCACCGCACTACGCAAATTGTTATTTTCAAACGCATCAACATCGTGGAGGCATTTAAACCTTTATTTTTGTCACAAAACTGACAGCAATTGATAGGAGCATTTTAACTTTAGTGCTGCAAGTTTTAAACTCAGGGGCGTGGCGTGATGTTGCCTATGCAAAGGATTTCAAGGCACCATGAGTTGACAAATCAAACTGTAGTATTTCTTCTTCTTCTTCTTCTTCTTCTTCTTCTTCTTCTTCTGTATGAAAAGTATGCTTATCTGTACTTGAGTGTATAACCCACATGTACTGGAATGTGCCCCCCAAAAAAATCCCTGGGACTGTGAGATTCAAGAGGTTTAGGGTATGATGACATCAATAGGAAATATAACAGTGCTTACCCGTAAGAGTGAAAAAAATACTATATTTACAAGTGGGAAATGCATCGATGACTGCTAGTGATGATCTGAACAGATTACGCAGCAAAATAAAGACACATCAGAACATGAAGACCAACGTTTTCACCAATGAGATTTCACTTTTAGGAAGGCACGCTGATGAAAAGTTTGTCCTCATGTTCTCTTATGCATTCATTTACATTCGGAAGATTGACTACACATACAAGAATGTACAAAAACGTTCCGCATGGTTTGAACATTACTTAGTGTAAGGCGACGAATGGCAGGATGGATAGCGTACTGCCCCTATGATCCACTTGATTTCCTTGGCCGCGGGTTCAATCCCTTGCCGGTGTCACGGCGTGAGTTTACACTGTCCTGAATTTACGCAGTGGCCCCAATGCGCGTGCGTCGAAATATGCGTCACTTCCGCCATCGTGAATTTGCCGAACTCGAAGCCGGTTGTTTTCACTTTGAGTAAGGAAGGTGTCAATCACGTTTTTAGTGATCATAACCCGCACGATGGAACAGTTCGCTGATCAGATGCTTTCTTTGAAACATTTTCTCCGAAATCACACGCACCGAGGCAGAAACAAAATACAAACAAAAATACAGAACAGAAGAAAACAGAACAGAACCCCGGCACCCAAAAACACCCACCACACTGGGGCGCATGCGGCGACTCTGGGAACCAAGGATGAGAGAGAGTAAACGTTCATTCAAGTTTATGTTAACACATTTACAATTTGCTATTTCTCTCTTTATTTTGATTATCACGATAATTCATTTATGTCACTGCAACAAACAACACTTAAGTCAACTCAAACCCAGACGCATGTATAAGACAAGTATCCATTTTGATTTTGGCAACTAGAGGAAGCATTTCTGATTCCGAACATATCCAGCTTTATGTGTGGTTTTTTTTTAAACACAAACATGAACAAGTCGCGTAAGGCGAAAATACAATATTTAGTCAAGTAGCTGTCGAACTCACAGAATGAAACTGAACGCAACGCAACGCAGCAAGACCGTATACTCGTAGCATCGTCACTCCACCGCCCGTGGCAAAGGCAGTGCCCGTGGAATTGACAAGAAGAGCGGGGTATTCGTTGCGCTGAGAAGGATAGCACGCTTTTCTGTACCTCTCTTCGTTTTAACTTTCTGAGCGTGTTTTTAATCCAAACATATCATATCTATATATTTTTGGAATCAGGAACCGACAAGGAATAAGATGAAAGTGTTTTTAAATTGATTTCGAAAAAAAAAATTGATAATAATTTTTATATATTTAATTTTCAGAGCTTGTTTTTAATCCGAATATAACATATTTATATGTTTTTGGAATCAGCAAATGATGGAGAATAAGATAAACGTAAATTTGGATCGTTTTATAAATTTTTATTTTTTTTACAATTTTCAGATTTTTAATGACCAAAGTCATTAATTAATTTTTAAGCCACCAAGCTGAAATGCAATACCGAAGTCCGGGCTTCGTCGAAGATTACTTGACCAAAATTTCAACCAATTTGGTTGAAAAATGAGGGCGTGACAGTGCCGCCTCAACTTTCACGAAAAGCCGGATATGACGTCATCAAAGACATTTATCAAAAAAATGAAAAAAACGTTCGAGGATTTCATACCCAGGAACTCTCATGTCAAATTTCATAAAGATCGGTCCAGTAGTTTAGTCTGAATCGCTCTACACACACGCACACACACACACACATGCACGCACATACACCACGACCCTCGTTTCGATTCCCCCTCGATGTTAAAATATTTAGTCAAAACTTGACTAAATATAACAAGTCGCGTAAGGCGAAAATACAACATTTAGTCAAGTAGCTGTCGAACTCACAGAATGAAACTGAACGCAATGCATCGTAGCATCGTCAGTCCACCGCTCATGGCAAAGGCAGTGAAATTGACAAGAAGAGCGGGGTAGTAGTTGCGCTAAGAAGGATAGCACGCTTTTCTGTACCTCTCTTTGTTTTTAATCCAAACATATCATATCTATATGTTTTTGGAATCAGGAACCGACAAGGAATAAGATGAAAGTGTTTTTAAATTGATTTGGACAATTTAATTTTGATAATAATTTTTATATATTTAATTTTCAGAGCTTGTTTTTAATCCGAATATAACATATTTATATGTTTTTGGAATCAGCAAATGATGGAGAATAAGATGAACGTAAATTTGGATCGTTTTATAAATTTTTATTTTTTTTTACAATTTTCAGATTTTTAATGACCAAAGTCATTAATTAATTTTTAAGCCACCAAGCTGAAATGCAATACCGAAGTCCGGGCTTCGTCGAAGATTACTTGACCAAAATTTCAATCAATTTGGTTGAAAAATGAGGGCGTGACAGTGCCGCCTCAACTTTCACGAAAAGCCGGATATGACGTCATCAAAGACATTTATCAAAAAAAAGAAAAAAACTTTCGGGGATTTCATACCCAGGAACTCTCATGTCAAATTTCATAAAGATCGGTCTAGTAGTTTAGTCTGAATCGCTCTACACACACACACACACACACACACGCACAGACACACATACACCACGACCCTCGTTTCGATTCCCCCTCGATGTTAAAATATTTAGTCAAAACTTGACTAAATATAAAAAGGTGACTAAAACAATCTCTACGAGGGAGCATATAATTATAAATAGTCCAAGGTAATAAACACAAAACCATCGATTCCCACTATTCTAAAATTCAAATCTAATCTAAATTTGTTGAGAAAAAAATCTACACCTTTTCTTCCAACACTCGCAGACCACTGACAAACACAAACCCATCGATTTCCCACTGAATTCTTTGATACAGTGGCGAACGCGATCGGCAAAACAAAGACGGTCACCGTGGCAACCTCAAAAATGCTTTGATAAATTCACATCATCATAAACTCACGACGCTGTAGGCGTCGTGAATTTGGTCAGGAAGTGACGTATATTTCGACGCATGCGCATTGGGGCCACAGCGTAAACTCAGGACAGTGTAAACTCACGCCGTGACACCGGGACAGTTCATAAAGTGAATTTGGGTTTACGCTATGCATTAAAAGCTTGTCGTCAGTGGTTTTCTTCCGGGTCCTACCAGTTTGTTTTCCTCCACCATTTCAAAACTGTAAATTAATTCCGCCCATCTGCAAAAATTAAAAAAAAAATCTTTCCAAATTCTGATTTCCTAATAGCAGCTTTAATCCTTCGTACCACATGGTGAGTGTGTGTTGTACGATTGTCACCATGTGAGCGTACGTGTCAAATCAATATTTTCAATTGGAAGTGACAGAATCACTGAACTCTTCAACATATTATGCAATTCATTAGACAGTTGCGGTGGCGAATAACATCCAAGACGTGAAATTGCGGTGGCGAATTACACCAAGCATCGGTGGCGTATAACATGAAGTCTAATTGTTTGTGTTTTCTTTTGCCGCGTGCGTCACCCAAAGACAAAATTGTGCAACAGCATTCATCAAGAATACAAAGGACATGTTTAGCTCACAGGATATCATCACTGGAATGCATCAACTAGTGCTGTTTCGTTGAAGTTACGAGGGAAGGGACAAATCGTACAATTTCAGCTACAATTCCAGCAGAAATCGGACTTCAGAACTGCCGAAACCTGACATTTCGACTAAAAAAGCACGTACCTTAGACCTTGAGTATATACTTCTTTAAAATGTACTAATGAAGAATCTAGATGATGCCTGAAAGTCCTACAAATTTTCATTTTCTGTGAGAGACCTATCTTGCAGCGTGCTACTTCGTCCGCGTAATGCACTGAAAAAGTTGCGGTGGCGCAAATGCAGAGTTACACGATCCACGGCGTGTATTACTTCCTTGGATATTTTTCGGATCGACGTATTCTTGATTTTTTTATTTTATTATACCTTCGGCACATTGGAAGGTAGACGTCTGTCCAGAACCAGAGTATTGTGCTTATACCTTCGGCACATTTAAAGGTCGATGTCTGTCCAGAACCAGAGTATTTCTTGTTAACTTCGGCACATATTGGAAGGTAAACGTCTGTCCAGAACCAGAGTATTTTTGTTTTATACCTTCGGTACATTGGAAGGTAGACGTCTGTTCAGAACGAGAGTATATCTACGGAAAAAGGGGTGTTTTTTTCTCAACGCCGCGGCGTATTATTCGACAGCTGTATATTTCGGCTTCTTCCTTTCGACGACGGTTGAATCCTTTTCTTGAGTGTCATTAGAATTTGAACGACCATGCCAATTAATAGTAAATGTTCGTTCTTGATTGGCAATGCCAGGGATGGTCTGCTGCAGACATTGTCACTGTGTGTTCAGCGGAAGTAACGATTGTATCTAACTTTTTGTTTTGACAAACGTTGTATTATTTCTTTGTTTCGCTTTCAGCTAAATCAGTCGGTTGTGACCACACTGAACATATCGGGAGAATCTAGTCTTCGAAGAGAAAATATCACAGGGTGATAAGCTTGGAACCATGCCTCGTGTTATACGAAACTGAACTCTGATGAATTTTGTGGATGTACGAAACAGAACTCAGATGAACAATGTTGATGTACGAAACTGAACTAGGATGAACAATTATGATGGATTTAGTGTCGGAACCGACCGCAACGATGTCAGTTGAATGATTGACTTCCGTGCAAATACCGAGCGAGTGGTTTGATAAACACAGCACTGAGTGCTATCCTTCGCAAGAAGCAGAAACCGTGCCTGTGAGTGTAAACAGAAATGAACTGCGCTTGAAAGAAACTGTGCTGATTTATGGTATGCTGGTGACGCCACTGCCAAATGATTTATGATCAGTGAACTTGCACTATTGTGGCTAGTGCGTGCACATTACCACATTTCTTTCAGATGTGAAGGAGACTGTTCTTACCTGGACAAGCCGAAGACAGTGTATATTGCATTCCGGACACGTTCGTGTGACACTTTTAGTTATGACAGCCTGTGATTGGCGATTCAAATGTGTGTGTGACATGCTTTAGAAACAGACAAATTCCGAGATCCGTGCAAAAAGGTCCGTGAACGTAATAACCTCGGCTCACACGTTTCCAGTCTAATTAAAGTATTCTTTTATCTGGGAGAAACTTTTACACGCACATGATCTTGTTGCAATATTGATGGAATATGAGAAAATTTGAACACTATAAGGACAGAATCTAAGGACTGCAGCTGATACGCGTGGTGTACACACGAAGAGAGCATACTCCCGGCACTGAAGGACTTGTCGTATACGTAACCTACATTATCACAACGCATGTGTTGCATAAGTCAGAAAAAAACACTTCAGCGTACCCAGTGGCACTAACAATCAAAGACAACGTTTCCTGTGTCCTCTGGAGGACCGAAGGCATTTGACATTAACTTGTGAACCTCAAGTTGTGAACGACCGTAAGTTTCAATGCTACAGTGTGCCTGGCGCCAACAGCAGAAGAAAAAAACCAGAACTTTTCCACAGTGGCAATAAGAAAGATCAACAAAACTTTCCAACAGTTGCAATAAGAAAGATCAACAAACCTTTCCTACAGTGGCAATACGAAAGATCAACAAACCTTTTCAACTGTTGCAAGAAGAAAGATCAACAAACCTTTCCCACAGTGGCAATAAGAAAGATCAACAAACCATTCCAACAGTGGCAATAAGAAAGATCAACAAACCTTTCCTACAGTGGCAATAAAAAAGATCAACAAACCTTTCCTACAGTGGCAATAAGAAAGATCAACAAACCTTTCCTGCAGTGGCAATAAGAAAGATCAACAGAACTTTCCCACAGTTTCAATAAGAAACACCATCATATGCGTTTTACCTGTCCCCGAAGGACCGTACAGCACGTGTGACCTTGAGTTGCTGCTGGTGAACTTGTGGTTGTGAACGATGTCGACGGTGATGGCGGCCAGCCGTCCCCCGCCCCGCTCCCCCGGCCCCATGCAGTACCTGGTGGTGGACAGAGCGGTGGACACTGATGACGAGCTCAGTGACTGGGATGCACCCGTGGAGATTGACCTGTGCGATCCACCCGTTCCACGGAACAAAGTAGGTTGGGATGTGCTTGCTGCGTGTATTTTAAAGCAGTGCATTTATTGCCCATTTTATTGTAGACAAAAACACACACTCAATTCACGACCCCCCCCCCCCCCCACCCTAAAAAAAAAAAAAAAAGAACAGACCAAATTGCCTGCACCTGCAATTATACTAACTATATATGTCTTTCTTTCTTCTGTTTATTGATTTAAAAAAAATGTCTTTGTCTTCCTTCGTGATCTATTGGGGTTTTTTTGGTTTTTTTTTGGTTTTTTTTTTGGGGGGGGGGGGGGGGGGGGTTGTTAGTTAACTTTTAGATCTTTCACATAACATGAAGCTTCGTTCTTTATTATCGCCGCCAGAATGTCTTTGTAAGCCATTGTCTTTGTCAACCAAAAGCCCCATCAGTCGTTGACCCTTTCGTTCATTATTTCTTAACCTGCCACAGGACAGTGGTGATAATCACAATCAGATGGCAAGTCACTGTTGTTGTCGTTCCCCGCTATTCCAATGTCAGACGAAGAGTGAGTTTTGCGGTTCATGTGGCATACATAACGGACAGTGAAAACGGTTTTAAATTTTTGAAAATTGATCGGTGGGAGTAAGTATGATTTTCAGTCAACGATAATGCTGCTGGCATTGACGGTAGTGGTTGTGTTGGGAAGGATGATGAGGATGGTTGTAATGATGATGATGATGATGATGATGATGATGATGATGCGTTAACCACTGGGACTTCCCATATTCATCATCATCATCATCATCATCATCATCATCATCATCATCATCATCATCATCATCATCATCATCATCACAACCATCATCATCAGAAGCAGAAACGGCAACTACAAAGACAGCAACATCAGCAACATAAACAAGAATAAACACCACTACTACTCCTAGCTACTACTACTTCTAACGAAAATTCAGAGCAAGTGGGTAGTAAGTGTGAGAGAGCGCCAGATACTTCCATGTCTGGAAAAGATAGGTGGTCACGAACTCCAGTGTATCGAGGAAAAACCCACCAATTGTCACTTCATCAATCCAGACTGGCCTGAAACTCTCTCTCTCTCTCTCTCTCTCTCTCTCTCTCTCTCTCTCTCTCTCTCTCTCTCTCTCTCTCTCTCTCTCTCACAGTGATGTTCAGATAAAGAAAATAAACACACTTCACGAGAGAGGTGTAAAGTTATTAAACCGAGATCCCAATATGACTACTCAAGAAAAATACACTCAACTGAACATTCTTCCGCTACAACAGCAGTTCTTTTTAAATGCTAGTGTTTTCATGTTCAAAATGTACAACCATGAAACACCTTCATACATCCAAGACCTGTTTGAGCGTCCTCCTGGTAGAGCGAGGCTTTTGAACTATACGCTACCGCTCCCACGCATTGATTTGTATAAATCTAGTTTATCTTACTGGGGATCGCTTGTGTGGAATTTACTTCCAATATAATGTATTTCAATTCATCGACAGTGATAGGGTGTAAATGCTGCAGACTTTAAAGTCTCACGTGACCCATTCCTCTCGGAATTGTGGGAGATAAAATTACATAATTAGGCCCCTATGACGAGCTTACCTGAGTAAGTGAAGTCTAATTGTGGTTTTATCGACCACAATGTAGAGAGGAAAGGGATTACGTGCCTCGCCCTAAGTTGTCTTCAGAGTTATACCGATAACCGTTTTCCCTCCCTATCCCTTTCCTCTCTCTTTCTCTTTTTTCTGCACCATTTACACGTCGTTAAACAGTGACGTATTCCGCCTTCTATCTCACGTAATCCCTTTCCTCTCTACATTGTGGTCGATAAAACCACAATTAGACTTCACTTACTCAGGTAAGCTCGTCATAATTATGTAAATGTATTGTAAAACATGTCAAACCCTTTTGTCTTTTAAAAAAAATATTCGAAAATATCTTTGTCAAAAATAATTCTCTCCCTACACTTGAAAATCATAACTGTTACTGCATCACATCTTAATCATCATTTTATTAATCTATGAACCACGGTATTATAGCTAGTGTTTTTGTTAGTTTTAACCTGATTACAAATTCTTAGTTAATTAGTTATTCGTTTGGCTGTTTAAAACATGTTATATAAATATATAAATGTAATGTATGTCATGTATGCATGTCTAAAAGGGACAGGTTGGAAGATTAGGCATCGCCTAAAACCTTTATCCCTTTGTATTAAAGTTTTGAATCTGAATCTGAATTCCTCTCTCTCTCTCTCTCTTTGTTCTGTCTGTCTGTCTGTGTGTCTCTCTGTTCTCTGTGTGTGTCTCTCACCCCTCTCCCCTATCTCTTTCTCTCTCCTGTGTGTCTCTCTCCCTTTCTCTCTCTCCCTTTCTCTCTCTCCTTTTTCTCTCGCTCTCTTTCTGTCTGGGGTTTGCATAAGAGGACGGCTATCACTTCACTGTCGTTTCCTCAAAATAATGTCCTATATTATTATCTCCTGTATTTTCAGCTAACTATTGACACCTCATTAGCCGACGATCTTTACTTTCATAACTTTCACAACTTTCATAACTACATGTTCACACACTCACGCTGTCCTGCGTCCCGCTCTTGCTTCGTCTCTCCACGCATCCTCTCTCGTCATGCGCTGTGTGTGTGTGTGTGTGTGTGTGTCTGTCTGTCGGTCTGTCTGTCCGTGTGCTTGTGTGTGTGTGTGTGTGTACATGTGTGTGTGTGTGTGTGTGTGTGTGTGTGGCTGGCTGGCTGGCTGGCTGTACCTCTGGCTGGCTGGCTGTGCCTCTGTGTTTGTCTGTCTGTGTCTGCATCTCTTGGCATCGAACACTTTCTACTTCCAAAGGGGTCGCCCACGATTGATTGATTGTTAGTGAATCAGCTGCATAAATCTTTTTAAATGTTTGTCTGTCCGTGTTTCTGCCCCTCTGGCTGGCTGGCTGTAAATGTCTGTGTGGGTCTGAGTCTCTATGTCTGTGTGTGCTTTGCTTTGACTCTAAACCGAGGGGCTTAGAAATCTGACTTACTAAACAGTGTTTTAATTGACGCACGAAACTGATTGTGCTATAAGTGGCAAACTCAAAAGAACTATTATCAGTCCATCAAGAGATTTTGTAAATCACATTTTTCCGTTTTTCAGGGCGATGATTTTATTTTGTTGTTTGTCTGTGTGTAAGGGGTTACCAGTGCGTCGACATGTTAGTGTTTATAAGTCAGTATCGAGTCTCTGTGGTGCATCCATACTGCGAAAATGTTCTTTCGTAAGAGACACGAAAATCACAGATATTTTCTGTTTCTATTATATATACAAGTATTAGCGGCTAATTTCCGAAGCAAGGCATGAGTAAAACCATTTATTTTTCTTTACACAAAAGATTCTTACTGACAGAGCGAGAATGCGAGAGTTCTTCGTTTGTTGGGTTGTTTTGTTTCTTCCTGCGTTTTTCTCGAATTTGGCAGATTTAGATTTTATGTACAGCACACACGTTATGTGAAAAATTCATTTTGATAATTTAGGCACAACACACAACGATGGTGATTCATCGGAAGGGTCAGCTTTTCCTGACGACTACTACGCATTAGTTTGGAGAAGGACGATATGGGTCGGGAAGACGAGGGGAAGGGAGTGTTCGGGGTTCTGAATGTAAAATGAATTTGTCTGACATGTTATCTTACTTTCCGTTGATGTCAAGTTTTGCAGTCAGCGAAACGGTGCAAAATTGGACATTTCATCATATCTACGAGTTTCTTTAGGGAGCGGGTTTTCTTTTTTCTTCACGTAACATATCCGGTTCAGTCCTGCGGATTTGAAGTTCCTCCGTTGGTTGGGAAGTAGCTGCCTGGTACATACAGATATATTATTGTTACAAAAGCCAGAACATATGATTGGTCGGTCAAATATGAACAGTTAACTGGTGAGAGGGGGGGGGGGGGAGAGGGGGTATAGAAAGTCTCCGTTTTCCGTTTTTGCACGACCGTGACTATGCGCGGGACAGGTATCAGGTTCCCCGCAGTGGTCACCATGGTAACACTAACCGCACTAGCTAGGCAGTGATGTGCAATCGTCAGGTAGGTAAAGCATTGATCAGACCTGTGAAAAGTCTGCCGCGGGGTAGATATTGATTTTTCTTTCTTCTTCTTGTCAACCTTTCCATCGTCCCCACCCTTCCATCCCAGCCTTCTATCTGACTCTTGCTCTTCTGGAAGCAAAGTGATAATGTAGCTGACCACTGGGTTGCGTTAGGCAATGCAGCAGGGTGGCCGTCGCGCGCGCGCTTGTGTGTGTGTGTGTGTGTTATTTGTCTGTGGTTGTCACATCCTCTCTTCAGTCGCGGTGCCTACTCGCTTTGTTCGACTCTGCTGACAATAATAATTCACTCTCTTAGAGACTCGGGTCAGTGTTGTCGAGACTGACCACGGTGATTGATGTCCTTCGGTGACAGATTACTGCACAGTGGCAAAGCGCTTTTTGCTGTCTTTTGAAGTGGACTCTTCAAATTTCACTTGGAGAGGATTGACACACACGGACAAAACCGTAATTGCTGTTGCTCTTTGACGTGAACTCTTGACTTTGGTTGCTGTGAGTATCCATGTGAGTGCCTGAACACTTTCCTTTAGTGGTGAGAATTCACAAAAAGGCGAACTTGTAATTGTTAGTCGGCGCTGTTTGAAGTGAACACTTATCTTGGGTTGTGAAGAAAAAACCCGTCACCATTGAAGCGACTTTCCACCATTGGCCCAGGCCTAGGCCTGAGTTCTCTTTGGTCTTAAAGATGCACACGTTGCAACACAAACATGTGCCGTCATCAGGGTCTTCAAAACCGCGTCGGCTCGAAGACTTCTTTCTGTCCGTCAATCTCCGAAGACGGAACATCAAGACTGTGAGTTTAATTTCTCCTTTGGGTGTTACATTGTGCACGTGCTTACGGATAGACACGTTTTGCATACATAGCCTATTCTCACGCACTCAAACACGCTTGCACGCACTTATGCAGCTTACAGACACGCACGCAAAAACAGAGACAGACAGAAACATACACTCACGCATCAATGTCCACACACAAACACGCACACACTCACGCACGCAGATTTACACACCGACACACACACGAACACACACACACACACACACACACACACACACACACACACACACACACACATATATATATATATATATATATGTATATTTATTCCCCCCTCTGCTTCTTTACCTCTGTAAACTTGTAGAGCTAGTTATTTTTCGATAATGACCCAGCAACCAAACAAATAACGAGCCAGCAACAGCCTGAATCCTCGATAGTGCAATGGGTTGAGAAGCTGTTCTGTTTCGGTACTACTTTTGCGACTGAAAAGTTCCAAACGCTCTATACGTACGAAGTATACATCTCTGGAGCAAACAATACAAACATACCGCATTTAAATTAACAACTACAGGCCTGAACACATGAATCTCCATATAAAATCCATGAGTTCGGTTGTTTTCTGAATCTAGATCTGCAGTGCACAAACCGTTCATCACAAGCAAATTCCCAAGGCAAGTAACTCATACTCTGGCGACAAGAGTAGTTCCCCTTCTTTTAACGCAGTTTCTTCGACAACACTGACTGCAATCCGACGGTCAGTTTTCAACAATATTTCATTTTATAAACAGATCACACGCAACCAAATGCACACATCTCATCAATTTAAACAACATAAAGCGGTTTCATACACTATTTTCCCCAGAAAACTGAACTTCATACAGTAATTAACGTTGGAACACGGGTGTAAAAGTTCGTCTGCTAGTCCCATTTGACGAAAGAACATTTACTAAACGATACTAAAACATAAACAGAACACACAATATCTGCCTTTACCGCCACAGCAGAATAACAGCATATCTGTGTACTTGATTTTAGTCCAAAACAGGGAAACTGAAAAGAAGTGTTAACAGAATGGAATGATTTGCACGGAACTATACAACCGCGCATTAATCGATCGCCTGCGCAGGTTGACTGGTTGAGTGATTCGGATTCGATCAAACTTTCGCACAAAAACTCCTGTTTTTTTGGAATAACTGAAGAAAGGAGGAATAAAGAGGTTACACACCTCGTCTCAGTGATTATTAAAAATAATGGTCTCAGTTCGCGGTCATGAAAAAGCTCGCTGAAGCTCGCATTTTTCATGATCCGCTAACTTCGACCATTATTTTTGATAATCACTGAGACTCGGCATGTAACCTCTACATATATATATACACACACACACAAGCACACGATTATCTCTCATAATATTCCGTGCCTCCCAACTCTCTCTCTCTCTCTCTCTCTCTCTCTCTCTCTCTCTCTCTCTCTCTCTCTACAAAACAAAAGCCACCCCACAGTACAGCTTGACTGATATCATCTGTTTACTTATCGGTATTCTTTCTTGTTGTTTTTTGCCGCCAGAGGTGTTTTGCACAAATGAATATGTACACGTATTACTGAATTTATCCGTTTACCATAACAACAGCCAAGGAATGCGATGACACACAACTCGGCGAATGAACCCAAAGTTCTGACGTACGTTATTCCGATACTGATAACAACACGACTTGTTTGCTGCGTTTGGTACGGACACAGAACACCCATTTTTCTTTAAACGTATTTTCACACAGTAGGAGCAAGAGACTACAGGTGAGAAGAACAAGAACAATATAACATTGGAAATGTACTCACTAAAAACATGGACAATAAAAAACGACCAAGCTTCCTTCAAGCTTCTTGTTATTTTTTGATTGTCAATGTTTCTGATGATTCTTTCTTTATTTGGTGTTTAACGTCGTTTTCAACCACGAAGGGTTATATCGCGACGGGGAAAGGGGGAAGATGGGATAGAGCCACTTGTCAATTGTTTCTTGTTCACAAAAGCACTAATCAAAAATTTGCTCCAGGGGCTTGCAACGTAGTACAATATATGACCTTACTGGGAGAATGCAAGTTTCCAGTACAAAGGACTTAACATTTCTTACATACTGCTTGACTAAAATCTTTACAAAAATTGACTATATTCTATACAAGAACCACTTAACAAGGGTAAAAGGAGAAACAGAATCCGTTAGTCGCCTCTTACGACATGCTGGGGAGCATCGGGTAAATTCTTCCCCCTAACCCGCGGGGGGTTTCTGATGATTACATGTCCATTCTTATCTTGAATTCTCACATCTTTCGTCTGGCCGAATAAATTATAACGGACCACCGGGGGCGGGAGCGAAGCCCGGCGACGATGATGAGTTAGATAAGTGTGGCAAACATATCATCAAGTTGACCCACATTTGTTCATATTTGGCTGTATGGTCATTTGCATTTAAGCCAGGTCAACATTCAACAAAGACGGTGTCTGTGCCTAATTACTGACGCGAAAAGGGAAATGAAAGCAAACTGTGTTGGTACAACCAGGCATTAGATGAAAGCTTATCAGGGATGTCCGTTGTGTAGAGTATACACTTGTACAACCTGTCCCGGTATCTTTTCATTTATCAGTAGTTAGCGAAGGATTGACCGAGTAGGGTGTTAAGTTAAGTGTGTTTGTCAGGGCTGCTACTGTGTTAGCTGTTTTGTATTTGCTTGAGTGAAAACTGTGTAATAATCAGTGGTTGCAAAGCATTTGCGTTTACAACAGGATATGTGCAGTTTGTAAGTTGCCTTAGGAGTGTGCATACATATATGGGATGTTCTGTCAAACTGAGGTAGAAGCATAGTTGGAACATGTGCGGTTTAGATTGTGGTTTGTTGCCATCATTTTCTCCTGCATCGTGGTTTAAGGTGAGTTGTAAGAGAGAGAGAGAGTGAGTTGTAAGAGAGAGAGAGAGTGGGTTGTAAGAGAGAGAGTGAGTTGTAAGAGAGAGAGAGAGTGAGTTGTGAGAGGGAGAGAGTGAGTTGTAAGAGAGAGAGTGAGTTGTAAGAGAGAGTGAGTTGTAAGAGAGAGAGTGAGTTGTAAGAGAGAGAGTGAGTTGTAAGAGAGAGTGAGTTGTAAGAGAGAGAGTGAGTTGTAAGAGAGAGAGTGAGTTGTAAGAGAGAGAGAGAGTGAGTTGTGAGAGGGAGAGAGTGAGTTGTAAGAGAGAGAGTGAGTTGTAAGAGAGAGAGAGTGAGTTGTAAGAGAGAGAGAGTGAGTTGTAAGAGAGAGAGAGAGTGAGTTGTAAGAGAGAGAGAGAGAGTTGTAAGAGAGAGAGTGAGTTGTAAGAGAGAGAGTGAGTTGTGAGAGAGAGAGAGTGAGTTGTAAGAGAGAGAGAGAGTGAGTTGTAAGAGAGAGAGTGAGTTGTAAGAGAGAGAGAGAGTTGTAAAGAGAGAGTGAGTTGTAAGAGAGAGTGAGTTGTAAGAGAGAGAGTTGCAAGAGAGAGAGAGAGTGAGTTGTAAGAGAGAGAGTGAGTTGTAAGAGAGAGAGAGAGTGAGTTGTAAGAGAGAGAGTGAGTTGTAAGAGAGAGAGAGTGAGTTGTAAAGAGAGAGTTAGTTGTAAGAGAGAGAGAGTGAGTTGAAAGAGAGAGAGTTGCAAGAGAGAGAGAGTGAGTTGTAAGAGAGAGTGAGTTGTAAGAGAGAGAGAGAGAGTGAGTTGTAAGAGAGAGAGTGAGTTGTAAGAGAGTGAGTTGTAAGAGAGAGAGTGAGTTGTAAGAGAGAGAGTGAGTTGTGAGAGGGAGAGAGTGAGTTGTAAGAGAGAGTGACTTGTAAGAGAGAGAGTGAGTTGTAAGAGAGAGTGAGTTGTAAGAGAGAGAGTGAGTTGTGAGAGGGAGAACTTAGAACTCAGAAAGTTTAATCGCCAAAACTTGATAGTTCATTGCGATGGGGAGGTTCGGGGAGAGGGAAACAATTTCGAGAACAAGAAACGTGTTTCAATGTACAAATCATGGGGAGGATTCACGGTTTCCATCCCTTATCCGACATGGTCATTCCGTTTGTAAAGTAATTTACACATTTCTCCGAATGGGTCGATCAGCATGATAAGCAAAAGTCCCGAATCATTTCCAGAAACAACGAATATGCGAACCGAATAATCAAAACTGTCAACTGAGGTAGAACCTTGTAACGTCCCTGAGCACAGACACTTGTTGTAGCACTGATCGGAGCTGATTTTCAAATTTCCCTCTGTCGACTGGTGCCTCGTGCCGAAGCTTGTAACAGTATACTCCTTTTCTTCTTGTGGGATGTGGCGAGCTGCTTGTTTTATCATCCAGCACGTCCCTGGAAGATCGTCGCTGCTGCAGTCTTTGACAAGCACAAAATCGTCTGTTTCACACAGCAATGACTGTCTGTCATCTGTGTTATCAAGGACCACCCGACGGAAATGGTTGTTTCTGTTCACATTTTTCAGTGCACGAACTGCTGCTCTGTCCTTCAGTTCCGACACACACTCCTTGTCCATTGCCTTTGTCTCTGACACATCCAGTGCTTGTGTGTATTCTTGCTGATACTGTGATGTCAGAAGGCAGGAATTCAAAACAAAAACATCCCGTGGCTCAGCGGTCCGTGGCGACAACAGCACACCGCCAGCTTCACCCTGCCCATTGTTATCACGCTCACTGCTTCTGTCGGAAATGCGTGCGGCACGTGCGAAAATGTCACTGTCACTGTGTTGTGTGTCATCGTCACATTCCAATGCCTGCTGTTGTTGTTGTTGGTTTGGGGGAGGATTTGGCAATGAACTCAATTTCTGACTTGCCTTTGACATTTCGATTAGGTCTTCTTGATCTCCAGTCTTTTTCGTCTGTCTCTGTCGTTCTTCGGCTCGTAACCTGTCGCGTTGAAGCTGGCTAGGCGGTTTACAACGGAAGTGCTGAGTAATGGCTGGTCGGGTCGCACGAGTCGCAGGACGACAGTAGTTTTTGTTCCTTCCGCGCAAACCTTCCAGGAACAGACGGTGTTTTCCTTTAGCAGGGCTTCCAGGGTACCTTCCAGAGCTGTTGGTAGTCCATCAGCTGGCATTTTGGGAGTTTTTCAGGTAAGAATCGAGAGCTCTAAATTTTCCGCCCTGCTGTGTGAGAGGGAGAGAGAGGGAGAGAGAGAGTGAGAGCGAGAGAGAGACGAACAGCCAGGTAGAGCGATTCTTCAACAAATAGACATATTTGATTTAACATCACTTTCGTAGTGATGTATTTTTTTTTTTAGAAATTGACGAACTCCTTTGACCCAGATGTGCGTCAGAACCCTAAAAAAAAAAAAAGCACTCTTAATTAACAAACTTCGTGATGTCCCCCACCACATCGCACACTTCACTTCACACATGCATCGTAGAAGGGTGAATTATTGAGAATGGCCCGGCTGTCCATTGATATGTGTTGAGTGGTGTAGGTGTGCATCCATATAAAATTATCACGTTCACCTGTGTCTGCGGTGTCGACCCCCCGCTGACACGGGGTGACACATGGAGGAAAAAGGCCCACCCTGACCCCATCTCACTGCACGGTTTCTCTCCATTGACGTGTGTCGGGGTGGAGCTGTTCATTCAACCTTGACTCTCTGACGTATGGAGTAGACTGGGGCTGAGTAGTCTAGTAGATCATTGACGGGTTTTTTGTGGGTTTTTTTAACGTTGGAGGAATGTGCACACAGTGGGGTCAAGGGGAGGAAGATGAGGGAGGGAATGGCCGCGAGTGATTGATGTAACATAGTTTTATGAATTAAAAACTTGATGGGAGCATACCGTCAATGCTTTGGAACCAGACAGACAGAGGGAGGGGGGGGGGGGGGGTTGTGTGGCAGGTTTTGGGTCCTACGTGTACGATGTGCCTGGAAACACCTCCGCACGGAGTGGTTTTGCAGCCAGCGCAGCATAGATAAAGAGGAACAATTTTCTCGGCTCGCGCGGCAGCAAGCACTATGTCTCTGGACGGTAGGTTGTAGGCATGAGCCTGGTTTTACAAACCTGTTCTTACTGGCTAAATGTAGAACATACACAGAGAGAGAGAGAGAGAGAGAGAGAGAGAGAGAGAGAGAGAGAGAGAGAGAGAGAGAGAGAGAGAGAGAGAGAGAGAGACGGACGGACGGACGGACGGAGAGAGAGACGCACGGACAGCTAGACAGACTGACATTATACAAAAAAATAAAGCTGTTAGGCACACACACTTTGTGCTACAACCAGTCAACCTTGCCAGGTAAATTTACCTACATTTATGCAGTACATTAAAATATGTCAGCAAAGAAGGAAGGAGGTGCTGTTAGGCACGCGCCTCGCCTGACAGCCTGTCCTTGTAGGCAAGATTTACACTGTACACTGTGCACGAAAAGGGATAGAAGAGAATTACTTGTAATGTTAATGTAGTATGCAAGTCATGCGTGTATGTCGGAGAGAGAGAAGAGAGAGAGAGAGAGAGAGACAGAGAGACAGAGAGAGAGAGAGAGAGAGAGAGAGAGAGAGAGACAGAGAGACAGAGAGAGAGAGAGAGAGAGAGAGAGAGAGAGAGTTTTCACAGGTTGAACCTGTCCCTGAAAAACTGACAGCAAAATTTCAACAGCCACAACTCGGTCAAGCGAAACCACTTCTGAAGAAAAAATAAAAACCGACCCTGAAAATAATCCAACAAGCACGTTCAGTGGGCTGTATATTATATATATATATTTATATATTAGTGATAATGTGATAATGTATATACATCTAGGGCTGTTTTCAGTATTGTTGATAACATGTTCTGTTTGGTTGAGGGTATTCAGCTGGTATTTCCTTGTTTTCACTACCTATTTTATTCATGTTTTTATTACTTAGTTAGTGGAAGAATCGTTTGTAATGTATGTTTGATGGTGTATGCTTTTAATTAAGCGTTGCTGACTGCGAATGTAGATGTAAATGCTTGTATAACTGTGTTTTAAATTTTAAATGTGTCAAGCGCAAAGAGCATAATTGTAAAGTTATGATGTTGCGCTATATATAAATGCTCATTTATTATTATTATTATTATTATTATTATTATTATTATTATTATTATTATTATTATATGAATGCGCTTAAAACACACCCTCCTAATGGGTCTTAACCCACGCTTGAACGAACCGTAATCACCCTAAGAAATGACTCCTGCCAGGTAGGAATGTGGTTATACGTATGTTTCTCAGTCATACATGACACATGTAATGAATAATGGATAAGGCTGCATTGCTCTGACGACCACATAGGCCGGCCGGCTGACGAGGAACACTTGACGAGAAAGGAGTTGCTGATAAGAGTTTTAGTTTCACGGTTTGCTCTACCTAGAGGGCTAGCCAAATTTTGTCTACAACGAAAAGATCGCTGATTAAGTTGTAAGTCCCCTAAGGTGTTGTTTGATTCATAACGGAAAGACTCCTGTGGTTTGGTTTTAAGTGGAGAGAGAGAGGTGTGCTTTGTTCGTGCTTTGTTCGTCAGCCGTGAATCATGTTGTCAACTGCGTTTGTTGTAGTAAGGCGAGACGGCGTGTTGTGTGGACACAAAGGAGGGCCTTCCCCAAAGCATGTGATGATGATAATCATCGACGGATTTGTTCATTGAACACCTGTTCGTCTCAGTTATAAGAGTGCTGTGGTTGAAGTGGGAGGCCAACTTTGTGTTACTCTGAGAGATTGTGACCTTTTTCATTGAATAGCTGTCGGTTTCAGTTGTAGAAGCAAATAGTGGTTGAAGCTTGACTGGGACCATCTTTGTCGTTCATTGTTTATTGGATACTTGACACTTAGAGATTGCTACTTTGCCTTTCTTGGAGAATATCATCTCAAAATGTGCCTCTCACAAGAGCTGCGACAGAAAAGAAACAAAGGAAAGAGCCGCTGGTTGAATATGGTTTGTACAGGTTTATTTGATTATTCTGGTTGGTGATTGGTTGACTGTTCGACTTTCTGATTGACTGACTAATTGATTGATTGATTGATTGGTTGACTGGTCGATTTTCTGATTTGCTGATGGAATGATTGTTGATTGATTGATGTGCGTCGTTATATATCCAGGACAAGTGTGTTTAAAATCATACTGAGTACAGATATGCCGGTCATTCAGAGACTATGATCCTTTATTTTATTGATGCTAATACAATCTTGTTTATGGCGTTACTACTTTTTACATTTAGTCAAGTTTTGACAACATGTTTTAACGGAGAGGGGGGAATCGAGACGAGGGTGTGGTGTATGTGTGTGTGTGTGTGTGTGGAGCGATTTAGAGAAAACTACTAGACCGATCTTCATGAAATTTGACATGAGAGTTCCTGGGTATGATATCCCCAGACGGTGTTTTTTTTCATTTTTTTGATAAATGTCTTTGATGACGTCATATCCGGCTTTTCGTGAAAGTTGAGGCGGCACTGTCACGCTCTCATTTTTAAACCAAATTGGTTGAAATTTTGGTCAAGTAATCTTCGACGACGCCCGGACTTTGGTATTGCATTTCAGCTTGGAGGCTTACAAATTAATTAATGAGGTTGCTCATTAAAGTTGTCATTAAAATCGATTTTTCGCAAACAGATTTAAAACTGATTGCATCGTATTCTTCATGACATTCTGAATCTAAAAATATATTCATATGTCATGTTTACTCTTAAAATGTGATCACAATTAACGAAAATAGATTAATTAGTCTTTCGATTAAAATTTAAGAAATCGATCCAAAAATGATTTCATCTTATTCTTTATCGTTTCCTGATTCCAAAAACATATAGATATGATAGGTTGTATTCAACACAAGCTCAGAAAGTTAACACGAATACAGAAAAGCGCGCTTTCCTGCTTAGCACAATACGCTCCCGCGCTATTCTGGCGTGTGCATATCACTGCGTTTTGCACATGGGAGGTGAGCGATTTCCTTCTCGCGGGGATTGACGAAGCTGTACTGTCTTGGTGAAAAAAATACAGTGCGTTCAGTTTCATTCCGTGAGTTCGACAGCTTGACCAAATGTAGTAATTTCGCCTTACGCGACTTGTTTTTCTTTTCGAGTGTCATATTAATACTGTTTCCTTTTAAAGTTGAAGAGAATGGCAGTACAAGTTTAAGTGTCGACAAAGACAACATTTTTCATAGGGTTTGTTTTCTGACAGGAAGACACTTTGATAAACGACTTTCAGGGAGTCATCATCACATAAGCTTGCCAGATTTACTCTATGCTGCTTGACAGTATTATAAATGCGTTTCCTACTGTTTGGCTCAAGGTTGTGGGTTAATTTTCCGGTTTGTTTTTTACAACCAATTTGTGTCTGTCTGTCTATTTTCTGTCTGTCTCTCTGTCACTCTGTCTCTCTCCCTCCCTCTCTCCCTCTCTCTCTCTCTCCCTCTCTCTCCCTCTCTCTCTCTCTCTCTCCCTCCTCTCTCCTCTCTCTCTCTCCCTCCCTCTCTCTCTCCCCCTCCCTCTCTCTCTGTCCCTCTCTCTGTCCCTCCCTCTCTCTCTCTCTCCCTCTCTCTCCCTCTCCCCCTCTCTCTCTCTTTCTCTCTCTCTCTCTTTCCCACTCTCTCTCTCTCTCTCCTCTCTCTCTCTCTCCTCTCTCTCTCTCTCCTCTCTCTCTCTATCCCTCTCTCTCTCTTTCTCTCCTCTCTCTCTCCCTCGCTCTCTCCTCTCTCTCTCCTCTCTCTCCTCTCTCTCTCTCTCTCCTCTCTCTCTCTCTCTCCCTCTCTCTCCTCTCTCTCTCTCTCCTCTCTCTCTCTCCTCTCTCTCTCTCTCTCCCTCTCTCCTCTCTCTCTCTCTCTCCCTCTCTCTCCTCTCTCTCTCTCTCTCTCTCTCTCTCTCTCTCTCTCTCTCTCTCTCTCTCTCTCTCTCTCTGTGTCTTCTCTGCTCCCTTTACTTCTCTGCTCCCTTTACTTCTCTCTTTTTAATTTTAAATAACTTAATAACGGCTACTTTCCGAATTTGAAGTATACGCTCAACGTTGTTCATTTGTTCGCGGTCACGATTCTTTTTTTCCCAGGCAATCAGAGTCGCTATGATATCTATCTAATATCGAATACATACAATGGCCCTTGTGGCATGACTTCCCGCTTTAAGAAACCTGGTTTATTGTCAGTGTGTGTGTGTGTGTGTGTGTGTGTGTGTGTGTGTGTGTGTGTGTGTGTGTGTGTGTGTGTGTGTGTGTGTGTGTGTGCGTGTGCGTCTGTGTGTGCGTGCGTGTTTGTGTGTGCTCGCGCATTCATCCGCATGCAAACGGACATTACATATCATGCACATTTTCCGTTCTGTCTGTTTGATTAGTGATGTGGTTGTCTGCTGAGTATTTCCGTGCTTAGAAATAGTAAAATAGGAAATTGCACATTTGAAATAACGTATTGTAGTCTGGTTCTTGAACTTCCTGATATAGATCTGTAAATATTTATGGAAGGACTATGCTTATCTGTGTACGTAATCTGTCAATTGCGCGTTCTTTGTAGTCTCTAGATAGATAAAACATTGTTGTGACCGTTTTAGTATTTGATCCTTTAAATAGGTAGTATATATATATAAATTTGATGTAATCTAAACCGGTTCAAACATGGTATTCTAATGGCCTTGTCCTTTACGTGAAATTCTTCAAAAAAAATTCACCAAGGATGTTTAAATGTAATAAAATCACACAGTCGACCATATTTAAGACATATAACCTTTACAGTTTTTGCGTCAGAACAGTAGCACCGATGATTTGGTTCCAAATTTGAATTCTCCCTCTCTCCCTCCCCCTCGCCCCTCTCTCCCTCCCCCTCGCCCCTCTCTCTCTCCCCCTCGCCCCTCTCTCCCTCCCCCTCGCCCCTCTCTCCCTCCCCCTCGCCCCTCTCTCTCTCCCTGTCGTGTGTGTGTGTGTGTGTAGTTTAATTGAACTACTAGTCCAACATTTCCGAACGAATTTGCCCCGGTACCGGCGGAAAAACAGAGAGAATGATGACGAAGACAAAAGTTACATATCGTCTCGGTGCAAATCTTGCGCAAGAACCTTTTTTCTGAATTCGGTGAACTCCATCGGCTGTCAACGGGGGAACCTCTTATACAATGTAGCTCTTTTTCACGTATTTTTCGCCTCATTATATTACATGTAGCTTATGTATGCCATTGTATAACGAGCCGCCTAAGTGCACGATTAATGTTTGCATCACAGAGGAGCTTGCACAGAACTGTCAACTAACTGTTAACTTCCGTGGTGTGACTGTTGGTACCTTGCTAGACGCGCCTTTGTCTGAACCGTGTGTGTTTGTGTGTGTGTGTGCCTGTGTGCGTGTGCGTGTGTGTGTGTTTTTGTTTTTTGTTGTTTGCTGTCAAAGGGAGATATTTCTGATTCCTCGTGTACTTATTCAGACGCGCGCACTTGTAGAATTTGCTTGACGTGAATTGCTGAATTGTTTGTAGACTGGGTGTGGGAGAGCTTCACGATGCACGTTGGTCAGTCACTTTGTCTGTCTATCTTTGATTACTGTGGGTGTCTCTAAATGTATACGCTATGACTGCGATATTCTAAATGCCCGTGCATTGACCTGGACTTTCCTCTTTGTGTGTTGCAGCAAAGTTCGTGGAAGAAGATACGAAGCATCATCCGGTGGTCTCCTTTCATCCAGGTTTTTAAGAAGCATCGGTATCCATGGATACAGCTCGCTGGACATCAAGGTATGTTTCTATCTCTTCTTCCCATTGACCACCGAGTAATATCTCCTGAAGGCTCATTTTACTGTCTGTTGTAATTGTTGTTTGTTTGTTTTTTGTTGCTGGGGGGAGGTGTTTTGTGTGTGTGTGTGTGTGTGTGTTTGTGTGTGTGTGTGTGTGTGTGTGTGTGTGTGTGTGTGTGTGTGTGTGTGTGTGTGTGTGTGTTTTCCATCAGACTTTGGTAACGGTGAAACGTAAAAACAATGTCTTTGTGTGGAAGTAACGTCCCATAGCCCGCTTTAAAGTTTCGTCATTACCTCAAACAAAGAAGCTTCACCCTGAAATGAAGGATTTGAAAATTTATAAAATGGTTACAATTGTGTTTTTTGTTAAGGGGAAATACATACAGTAGGCTACGTGAGTGTGCCATAAATATATTTTAAAACCCGGCGTTTCTTTTCAGGCTGCAACTTCCCCCAATATTGTCTCCCTTCGTTAGAGGCACATTCCCATTTTGTAAATGAAAGGGCACCCCTTAAAGATATTGTTCTAAATTAGGCAGGGAGGGTGTGCGGAAGAACATTTTCAATTTTTATGTAATATTTTAATGGACAATAAAGTGCTGTTATTGTTATTGTTATTGTTATTATTATTAACTCTGGCTTAACTTCGATCCTGAAGAAAGACTGGCAAGAAATAATTATGGGGATATTTATCTGAGGGCAGTTGTAATTCGCTGTGCGTGCTTCATCCGCGGTTATGAAACGTAAACAGACATCACATTCGCTGCTCATTATCAGCCACTTGACCTCAGACTAGAATCCCCTTAAGCGGATGCTCCGCAGGAAACAACGACTCTTCAAGCGAGCCAAGCATAGCAAGATCTGGACGGAGTATAGAAACTTCCAAAAAATCTGTAAACGCGCTATGCGTCGCGTGAGTGGAGCTACATAAACGATAAGATCCAAGCAGGCTTGTCCAGCAATAAAACAAAACCCTTTTGGAACTTCATTAAGTCCCGCCGACAGGACAACACCGGCGTTTCCCCCTTAAACACAAGGGCAAACTTGTAAACGATAGCGTAGGGAAAGCAAAACTTCTCCTCGACCAGTTCAAATCAGTATTCACAAAGAGTGCTAACTTCACCCCCCCTCCCCCACCCCCCGCCGTCAGTCCCATAGAGCAGATTGAAGTGACCACAGCTGGAGTAGCTAAACTGCTACGTGACCTCAACCCCGCCAAAGCCCCAGGCCCCGACAGCATACCCAACCTGGTCCTAAAGACCTGCGCCGACCAGATTGCACCTGCTCTCCGTGCAATCTTCCAGAGATCCCTGGATAGTGGTTCTCTCCCTTCCGACTGGCTCCAGGCCAACATCTCCTGTGTATTCAAAAAGGGTGATCGCCACCTCCCCGCGAACTACCGTCCCATCTCCCTCACTTCCATCCCTTGCAAACTCCTAGAACATATTATATGCCGCCACATCTTCACACATCTCGACTCGCATAACATCCTCACGCATCTAAACCATGGTTTCCGTTCTGGATTCTCGTGTGAAACCCAACTTCTCACCACAACCCACGACCTCTTGACCACCTTCGACCAAAGAAAACAAGTAGATGTCGCTGTGCTTGATTTTTCTAAAGCGTTCGACACTGTTCCCCACCCCCACCTTCTCCACAAACTCTCCTGTTATGGCATAAACGGCCCCCTACTCAACTGGCTCACGTCGTTCCTCACTAAGCGCTCCATGAAAGTTGTACTCGAGGGTACTTCATCCGAATCAACTACAGTAGACTCTGGCGTCCCGCAGGGGACGGTGCTCGGCCCACTACTCTTCCTTGTCCATATTAACGACCTGCCAGCCTCCGTATCGTCCCACGTCCGCTTGTTCGCCGACGACTGCCTGCTCTATAGGGAAATAAACTCCTTCACGGATCACCAATCCCTGCAACAAGACCTCAGACACCTCGAAGAGTGGGCGGTTACCTGGGGCATGCGCTTCAACGCCTCTAAATGCTATATCCTCAGTATAAACAAATCCTCTGACTTCTACTACCAACTGGACAACAGCATCCTCCAAAACGTTAGATCCACACCCTACCTTGGCATTCTCCTCTCAGACGACATGAAATGGAGCCCCCACATTTCTTCTATCACTAAAAAAGCAAACTGCACCCTTGGCTTTCTCCGCCGCAACCTCCAACGCTGCCCGCCTCGTTGCCGTCAGCAGGCCTACCTCTCCCTTGTCCGTCCCCTCCTGGAGTATGGGGCGGTTGTCTGGGACCCCTACCTGAAGAAAGACATTGACTGCATCGAACGCGTACAACGCAAAGCGTCGAGGTTTATCACAGGCGACTTCAGGTCGTCGACCCCCGGCAGCGTCACCAGACTCCTAGAGAAAACTGGACTCCAACCTCTGCAACAGCGACGTCAACAACTCCGTCTGACGTTCTTCTATAGGGTGGTTGAGGGGCTGGTACCGGCACTACCATCACACCAGTTCTTAACTGAGCAGAAGCAAGGCCGTAAAATCAGGCCAGTGAGACACTCTGACCATCACACATCCAACATCGTCTCACAGTATTCAAGAAACAATTCTAGACCCTATTCAGTGCCCCAAGGCCGCACTGATCAGTTTAGGAACTCCTTTTTTGTGAAGACGGCACAAGACTGGAATCTACTTGAGGACAATATTGTAACCTCCAAAAGCATTGGCATCTTTAAAGCCAAGCTAGCAGCCGTCCACCACCATTAGGCTGCCGCACTCTCCCCCGCTGCATTTATGCCAGTCTTCTGGTACCAAGCAGCGTAATCATCAAGATCAAAAAGATCAAGATCAACAGTTTCCTTAAATTTTGCGCAATGAAGGAGAACAGTTAAGCTAACGTGTCACCGTACGCCAAATGTCAATGTACTAACAGTCAAACTAGCCAGGGTTATACAAGGTTTGGAGCTTAATTGCTGTTATAAAATCATGGCGAAAGTTGATAACAAATTTAACGTTTTTAGAAGATTTTTTTTGATTTTTTACATTTAACAAAAAGGAAAGTCGTGGCAGATCCGCAAAGAGCGCATTATGTTCGTACATGATTGGTTTATAATGTATCTTATCTGTACCCCCCCCCCCCCCAAAAAAAAACAACAAAAAAAACAACATCATTATCATTTGTTTTTCTGTTCCATGATCGAAATGATTGGTTTACGATTGTATCTTCCTCAAATTTTAATTGGGGACCTTTTTTTTTTGCAGCAAGTTCCGTAACTTATTTGTTTTTTCATGATCGGAATGATTGGTTTTTGAATGTTATCTTCCTCCCTATTTTACATGGGATTTTTTCCATTTTTCTCTCCAGCAGGTTCCGTAAATCATGCGTCCATTTCTCTTGGTGTTGCAGGTAATTTCCAAGCGGGTGACGCGGGGTCGGTCTTGAAGAAGCTGGACAGTCGGGAACACCTGTGTTTTCAGCGTCTGATGGACGACCGTCTGCAGCCCTTCGTACCCGAGTTCAGAGGGGTGGTGGAGAAGGGTGGAGAACGTATCCTTTCGTTGATAACCCAGTCTTTGAAAACCCAGTCTTTCTCTGGATAACCCAGTCTTTGAAAACCCAGTCTTTCTCTGGATAACCCAGTCTTTGAAAACCCAGTCTTTCTCTGGATAACCCAGTCTTTGAAAACCCAGTCTTTCTCTGGATAACCCAGTCTTTGAAAACCCAGTCTTTCTCTGGATAACCCAGTCTTTGAAAACCCAGTCTTTCTCTGGATAACCCAGTCTTTGAAAACCCAGTCTTTCTCTGGATAATCCAGTCTTTTCTTGGATAACCCAGTCTTTGAAAACCCAGTCTTTCTCTGGATAACCCAGTCTTTGAAAACCCAGTCTTTCTCTGGATAATCCAGTCTTTTCTTGGATAACCCAGTCTTTGAAAACCCAGTCTTTCTCTGGATAACCCAGTCTTTTCTTGGATAACCCAGTCTTTGATAACCCAGTCTTTCTCTTTGATGAAAAAGGAAAAGTTGTCAAAGGCTCTGTAGTCTTATCTTTCTGTACCTGTCAGAAAAGTGAATAGGCAACCTCACAGGTAAGCGCGCATACGCAGGCATGACTGAACGCATACAGGCGAGCGCACGCACTCTTGTACGCGCGCACATAAGCATACACGCATTTACTCACAAGCACGCACGCACGCACGCACACACACACACACACACACACACACACACACACACACACACACACACACACACACACACACACACACACACACACACACACACACACACACACACACACACACACACACACACACACACACACACACACACACAAACGAGTGCTTCCATTAAACGCCAATCAGGCATTAAATGAACTCCTCAAAACTAATGACCAACCAACCAACCATCTTGCGCTTACCAAATACTTCCTACGTGGATGCAGATATCACTTGTACATAGTGGAAAAAGTACATGAACTTCAAAGTCATTCGGTTTCCCAGTACTCTAATGTAAAAAAGCTTTCGACCGACCTTTTTCATTTCCTCTTAGTTCATTCAGCAAAACAAGGTGATTGTCATCTTAGCAATTATTATCGCCCAGTCTTTTCCTGTCTGGCTCTATTCCTGACGCTTTATGAATGCGATTTTTTAGGCATCTTTAAACCAAGAGCTTTCGTCTGTGACGCTGACAAACATCATTGGGTCACGCGCATCGCGTTTCAACCAACCGTTGTCGAGCGACTGAGATATTCAGTAATTCCCTTCCTCGGGTTGCCATAGTGACGCAGCAAACACGTTTCTCATTACGTGATGCATGTGGTTTTTATTTTCTCCGTGCATTTAGAACTGGCGTGATGATCATGGCATTTTGAGATAACAGAATGATATTGCATGACGAACATGGGCTATTTTCCACGAATGATTTTTCCATCAGCTTGAAACGATAAGGATTTGTATTATTATTATGCTTTGACCAAAATACCTAAGTACAGTGGGATAACGGAAACCACGGTAATTATTTTAATGACGTCAAAAGCTTTGACGTCAACCGGTTGTGTCAAAGTGCTAGATTCTCACCTTTTGCAAAGTATTTGCTTTGCAAAATTCATACAGTGGACCCCTCCCCCCACCCAACCGCCCTTTAACAGGCCTAAAAACATCTAAAAAAATCAGGTTTACAAAGTAAGAGAATTTTACAAGGGAGTTCAATTTACAGAGATTATGAACAACTTAAAAAGACAAAAACGGTCTTAAAAGGTAACAGTCTGGAATCGAGAGTAAAGGGGGGGGGGGGGGGGGGGGGGGTTGACGGGGGTTGTACTGTAGTACTGTAGTCTATATATATATATAATATATATATAGTAGGGATACTTACTTCTCTCTCTTTCTCTGCTAAGAGATTGAAACAAATCTCGGAAGAAAGTCTCTGCTGACTTTCAATTGTTTCTTTCACAATTTCTGATGTTTTATATCGATATATATATCTATAGCGACCCTGTCCATAAAGGCCAACTGTCCAAAGAGACCATTTTTGCTCAGTCCCTTGGAACATTGTACATATAAAAGGGTTTCTTGCTGGCTGAACATCAAATTGTGAAGACGCAAACACACTTTCCTCTTACTTCGATGCTGATTGTTGTCAGTGATATGGCTGTGAAGAGGTCTGTTTACACCAGAGGAGCTGAATTCCCCCTCATTGTTCCTTTGGCCTACTGAATAAATCATGCCTTTCCATGCCCAAACTGTCAACAAGTAGTATAGTCAGGCGAGGTGCTAATGCCGTTCCAGTGTTATTGTGTGGAACTTGCGTTAACAAAAACACCGGGGGGAAGGGAGGGTCGTGGTTGGCTTAGGAAAACAGATATTGCGGCGTAAAGTCTGTCATTAACTAGACGAAGTCGGCTACGTGAAGTATGCTTCGCGACGCTGGCCGTACGAAGCACTGAGTTTTCGGTAAAAAGAGAGGTCGACTTTGGGCTCAGACTGCCTTTAGCCTATGCGTGTTAATTACAAAGTACTCAATCAGAACGATCAGCACTTTCGTTGCTGTTGAAGTCGACTTCGGGCTCAGACCGGCTTTTGCCTAAGCGTGTTAATTGTTAAGTACTCAGCACTTGATCAGCACTTTCATTGCTGTTGTTGTTGCTGTCTTCATTCTCGCGCGCATACATGGCAACTGATGTTGTTGTTATCCATTACTGAATGGTGAGAATTAGCTGTCTCGTTACATTCGTTAGTACTGTTACTTCGCCTTCTGTATTTGTGTGACCTTTTGTCGGATGTATCAACGCAGTCCTTAATCAAGATATGTGTACGTAAACGAGATAGTCTTTATGTGCGCCACAAGGCGGCGCCACTGTTATGTTACAAGGATGAGGTTGATGGTTAGATCCAGAGGACGAGATACACCACGCAGCAACAGCTGCATGCAACTATTTGTATAGAGCAGAACGTGGCATTCTGTTGTCGGTCAGTTCGCACATTTTATGCGTACAGCAAAGACCGAGTTGATATTACATACATTGTCAAGTTTCTATTGACTGACAAGACAACATGGCAACATAATGTTATTGGGAGAAGTCTACTTCGCGAAACTGGCTTTACGACACGTTGGCACTAAATGTTCGGTAAAAAGACTTCGCGAAACTGGCTTTACGACACGTTGGCACTAAATGTTCGGTAAAAAGACTTCGCGAAACTGGCTTTACGACACGTTGGCACTAAATGTTCGGTAAAAAGACTTCGCGAAACTGGCTTTACGACACGTTGGCACTAAATGTTCGGTAAAAAGACTTCGCGAAACTGGCTTTACGACACGTTGGCACTAAACGTTCGGTCAAAAGACTTCGCGAAACTGGCTTTACGACACGTTGGCACTAAATGTTCGGTCAAAAGACTTCGCGAAACTGGCTTTACGACACGTTGGCACTAAATGTTCGGTCAAAAGACTTCGCGAAACTGGCTTTACGACACGTTGGCACTCAATGTTCGGTCAAAAGACTTCGCGAAACTGGCTTTACGACACGTTGGCACTAAATGTTCGGTCAAAAGACTTCGCGAAACTGGCTTTACGACACGTTGGCACTAAATGTTCGGTCAAAAGACTTCGCGAAACTGGCTTTACGACACGTTGGCACTAAATGTTCGGTCAAAAGACTTCGCGAAACTGGCTTTACGACACGTTTGCACTAAATGTTCGGTCAAAAGACTTCGCGAAACTGGCTTTACGACACGTTGGCACTCAATGTTCGGTCAAAAGACTTCGCGAAACTGGTTTTACGACACGTTGGCACTAAATGTTCGGTCAAAAGACTTCGCGAAACTGGCTTTACGACACGTTGGCACTAAATGTTCGGTCAAAAGACTTCGCGAAACTGGCTTTACGACACGTTGGCACTAAATGTTCGGTAAAAAGACTTCGCGAAACTGGCTTTACGACACGTTGGCACTAAATGTTCGGTAAAAAGACTTCGCGAAACTGGCTTTACGACACGTTGGCACTAAATGTTCGGTAAAAAGACTTCGCGAAGTCGACTTCGGGCTTAGTTAAGGACAGCCTTCAAGGGGTAATAGAAAAGTGTACAACTTATAAATGCTCCTTTCCTTATTTAACTTTGCATCGTGGGATATGATTGAAAAGAATGTAAACTTTAAAACTTCTCAGATACTTCTCTGTCAAAATCAGTAGACGTCGAAAAAAACGCAAACAAATAAATGTTCCACTCAGCCTCAACATAAAACACTTCGTAGTCTGATCTGTTTGGATAAAACTTGTTATAAAATAAGCAAGTCATTACGCGGTTCGTGGTACATGGTAGCTGTTCACAATCCTGAATTCATCTTATTGACCATGTAGCAGTGGAAGACAGATGTCGACCAGCGGCAGTATAAGTAGCAGCGGAAGACGGATGTCGACCAGCGGCAGTGTAAGCAGTCAGTTGCATTCAAGTTTACTGCGGTGTGCATCTGGGACCTGCCTTTGTACACAGCCAAATAATGATGTTGCCAGAATGAAAACAACAGCCACGGAGAGTTCAGCGCTAAATGGATCAATGGAGGTTTATGTTCTCAGACAGACATACAATTAGTTTTAATTCCTGGGATGTTCGCAGTCTGGCTAATGGGTTCATACTTCGGCCAGATGTCCTCATATGTTGTTGTTGTTGTTGTTGTTTTCCGCAGAATGGTGTTAATGAACAGAAGGATTACTTTCTGACCACCAGAGAGAACTCGAACTCGAAAACTTTATTACATAAGGATTATAGGGTTAGGTCTATAATGATGGTCCTTTCCTACAGCTTGTCCTTGCAACAACAGAAACATAAAACGAAGAGCGAGGATGAAAACAGTGTTAAACAACCAAACAAACTGCGTGAACATTTCAACAAGAAAACAAACAAGTAAACAAACGGGAAAACATTAAAACTTATCAACAAGGAAACACTTTGAAGCAACAACAAAAAACCAGTACAACTAATCAAAAATTCAATTATTAAAAAAACAAAGCAAAAGAAACAACAACACATAGATTAAGATTAGACATAATCCTCAAGATCAATTACATACAAAACATCACTATCAACAAGTGGGAGAGAAAATGGATGAATACGTACAATAGCACAACATTTTGGAAGGAGATGATATATAACTGTGTAACAAGAGAGACAGAGACAGAGACAGAGAGAGAGAGAGAGAGAGAGAGAGAGAGAGAGAGAGAGAGAGAGAGAGAGAGAGAGAGAGAGAGAGAGAGAGAGAGAGAGAGAGAGAGAGAGAGAGAGAGAGAGAGAGAGAGAGAGAGAGAGAGAGAGAGAGAGAGAGAGAGAGGTGTATGGAAAGCTAAAGAAAGGTATATTTAAAACACACAAGCGCAAGCATGGAGAGTTGTGAGTCCTTGACCTGTGTCCAGGCTACATCCAGCTGCAGGACTTGCTGTGCGAGTTCAGCTCGCCCTGTGTTATGGACATCAAGATGGGCGTCAGGACCTACCTGGAGGAGGAGCTCGAGAAGGCCAGGAAGAAACCCTCTCTCAGAAAGGTGCGTGTTGCTGGTTCTGCCTGTCTGTCTGTCTGTCCGCCTCAAAAAGGTGTGTGATGCTGGTTCTGTCTGTCTCTGGCTGGCTGGCTGGCTGTCTGTCTGTCTGTCTCAGAAAGGTGCTTGTTGGTGGTTATGTCTGTCTTTGTGTCAATCTGTCTGTCTCTGTCTCCGAAACGTGTGTGTTGACATTGTTCTTGGTGGTACTGTCTGTTTTTACACCCCCGGTATAGGGGTGTGTATAGGTTTCGGTCGATGTGTTTGTTTGTTTGTTTGTGTGTTTGTTTGTTTGTGTGTTTGTGTGTTTGTGTTCGCAAGTAGATCTCAAGAATGAACGGACCGATCGTCACCAAACTTGGTGAACAGGTTCTATACATTCCTGAGACGGTCCTTACAAAAATTGGGACCAGTCAAACACACGGTTAGGGAGTTATTGGTGGATTTTGGTTTTTTGGGGGATCAACTACGGCATAACTCTTCCTTATCTTCTCCATGTTTTCAGCGTTTACCTCCCTTCCTTCGTATGGTGCACTATAGTATGAGGGGGGCATCTTCGGATATTCCCGGCGTTCTGTTACTATTTTTAGAAGGTCACCGCAGTGTCCAGAACGTAAATTGGACCCGTAAATTATCCTCACTGTAAAAGTGCAAAGGTCGAATCAATTTATAGCCACGCGAAAAATACACTCTCATCTATCTCTATATATTTATACAATAGATATAGATATATATATATACGGCTTCTCTGTGTGTGTGTGTGTTTGAGTGTGTCTGTAGAAAACACCTGTGTATTGCACAGTTCTGTTTGTGATGTGGTACCTAGGGCGTCGTCGAAAAGTATGGGACTCGACATGATATGATCAGGAATGGCATTATGGCCCCTGAATCATGTTCGTGCTGTTCCCATTCCACGAGTCTGGAAGGGACCTAAGCTTGACGGGTCCATGGTTCGAAGCCAGCGTACAGTGCGCCACTCAAGCCGGGTATTCGGCTCTACTTGCTACCCGGCGAAGCGGCAGATACACCCCGGACAAAATCTGGTCGATGAGATATTTCAATACCTGCTCTCAGCGCGCAGCGCAAACCGATTTTGTTTTATTTTTGGTTTGTGTTCGCATATAGATCTCAAGAATGAACGGACCGATCGTCACCAAACTTGGTGAACAGGTTCTATACATTCCTGAGACGGTCCTTACAAAAATTGGGACCAGTCAAACACACGGTTAGGGAGTTATTGGTGGATTAAGATTCTACAAGGACTTATAGAGGCACATATTAATGGTCAAAGGGAAATAACCTTCTCAGTTGGTGGCAGTGAGAATGGTAAGGACGGGGGTGTTTTTCCTACCTCGGAGGAATTTCTTGTTCTGTCTGTTGTCTGTCTGTCACTCTATCGGTCTGGCTGTCTGTATGTCAGTCATGTCACTCTCTCTCTCTCTCTCTCTCTCTCTCTCTCTCTCTCTCTCTCTCTCTCTCTCTCTCTCTCTCATGTAAATTTCAGTGTGATTAGAGTAGTCCCTCTCTGGGCGAGGGCTGGTTAAAAATAAAGCTCGTATGCAGTGCGTATGCCACAACCCTCGTAAAATTTGATTTGATTTGATCTCTCTCGCACAAAACACAAACTTAGACCAGCTGCTACTGGTCTTTGGGGGTAGTTCGATGTCAATGATTGCCCCTTTGATAAGGAGACCACAAACAAACGTTCGTTCTCCTCTTTTGACCCCAGCCATCGTCAAATGGAGAGAAAATAACTGGAAATGCTAACAACCGCAACGCAGGGAATTATTTATCGATCACGGCAAAGCCAGAGTTCGTGCTGTTGTGAAGATTGTATTTTCTCTTCACTGAATCAAAAACCCGGTAATCTAATCTTTTCTGTGGTTTTGCAAAACGTCGGCAACTACGCTGAATTTATTTTGCTTCGGGCAAAATCATTTTGTGCGTTTGGCAAAAATGTTTGCTTGTGGTTTTCAGTCGCGTTCGGTCGTAACAAATACTTTACTGGGTGTGTTCGTTGCTGGTAATGTCAATGAAATCAATTATTCACAAAATCGCTCGAGTGGCCCAGACTGGTATGATGAGGCGATGTTTTCTTTTTAGGTGGTGAAACATTGACAGCGTGTATGTTAATTTCTTAGTTCGTTCTCCCGGGCTCTCGTATCCTATTCAGCTTACGCAGTGCAAGCTTATGATAGTAATCATTGTTTAAGGAAAATGTATGCACTGGTGAACTAATGATTCGTTTCAAGGAAAACGTACGCGCACACGTTTTTCTAGTGTGCCGGATAACCTCAGTGTGCTTTATTGCAAAGAGAGTGAGAGAGAGAGATTCTGCCTTGGCTGAAAATGTCGTGCATTTGAAAACGAATTATTAGTTTTATGGAAACTGGCTCACAAGTTGTATTGTGTTGTTGTTTTGTGTGTGTGTTTATTTGGGTGCGTAACATGGGCTTTATCTGAGAGAGACAGACAGACAGACAGACAGAGACAGACAGAGACAGAGAGTGGGTGGGGAGATAGAACTTCGGGATGGGGAAGGGTGGTGGCGGATTTCTGTGGTGAGAGAGAGAGAGACACACACACACACACACACACACAAACACACCACACACACACACACACACACACACACACACACACACACACACACACACACACACACACACACACACACACACACACACATATTTGCCTTGACTGATCATTCAATCAAAAAACCTAGACAGAAGACCCGCGAGACCTGCCCTGAAAAAGCTGGCCCCTATCAGTGATGGGAGGGATAATTTACGACACTGGCTATATTTTTACTTTGTCCTCTGTCCCAGTTAGATAAGCTGCTTGCTGTGTAAATGCCATTGACTCAATGACAAAGTCAAATAGCTCATCCCCTCCCTCAGTACCCCCCCACCCCCTTCCCCCTCCCTCGGCACAATCTTCTCTCCAGGGACAGTGTACATTTTGCGGTTTTCACTCTATGCCGACATTTCTCAAGCACAGACATTGGTGTGCATTTAAAGATGGGAGGGGGCTTTGAGGGAAAATCCACGAAATGGCTTGTGGCTGTGCTGTTTGGGTAACCTACTTTAAATAAAGAGATTTTCAGAAGCTTTTTGGAGGTGTTTTTTTCCCCAACCTTATATCGCGCACTTATCCCCCCCTCTGCTTCTTTCTCTCTGTAAACTTGTAGGGCTAGTTATTTTTCGGTAACTTACCCAACAACCAAAATCACTTACCCAACAACGGGCCTGAATCCTCGATAGCTCATGGGTAGAGACTGTACACATTGTGGATCTACTTTTTGCGACTCAAAAGTTCAGAACACTCTAATGTACAAAATATACATTTCTGGAGCAAACAATACAACCATACTATTTAAACCAGCAACTACATACTTGAACACATGAATCTCCATGTAAAATCCATGAGTTTGGTTGTTTTCTGAATTCAGATCTGCCGTGCACAATCGTTTATCGCTAGCAAGATTCCAAGGAAAAGTAACTCTCATACTTTGTCTAGCGACACGAGTAGTTCCCCTTCCAGATTTCGGCTGCACCGACAAGACTGCAATCCGACGGTCAGTTTTCAACAATATTTCATTTTATAAACAGATCACCTCGTCTCAGTGATTATCAAAAACATGATAATGGTCTCAGTTCGCGGTCATGAAAAAGCTCGCTGAAGCTCGCATTTTTCATGATCCGCTAACTTCGACCATTATTTTTGATAATCACTGAGACTCGGCATGTAACCTCTACATATCTCAACCACGGATTCAAGGCGCAGGGATTTATTTATGCCATGTGAGATGGAATTTTTTACACAATATATCACGCATTCACATTGGCCAGCAAACCTCAAGCCTATTAGGGCGAGCATTCACCTTTCACGGCCTATTATTCCAAGTCACACGGGTATTTGGTGGACATTTTTATCTATGCCTATACAATTTTGCCAGGAAAGACCCTTTTCTCAATCGTGGGATCTTTAACGTGCACACCCCAATGTAGTGTACACGAAGGGACCTCGGTTTTTCGTCTCATCCGAAAGACTAGCACTTGAACCCACCACCTAGGTTAGGAAAGGGGGGAGAAAATTGCTTACGTCCTGACCCAGGGTCGAACTCGCAACCTCTCGCTTCCGAGGCAAGTGCGTTTTGGACCTTGAGCTAGTGAGGGTGTGTGTGGACAGGTGTGTGTGTGTGTGTGGGGGGGGGTTGTAGTGTGAATGTGTGTGTGCATGCATGTGTTCATTCCTGTATGTGCATGCACTATAAATCAGACACAACCCCCCCCCCCCACCCCCACATAGCTATATTTCCAAGGCCACCCGAATCTCAGTATGCTTAATGTCTTTGTGTTGATCAGGACATGTACCAGAAGATGGTAGACGTGGACCCAATCTCTGTATGCTTAATGTCTTTGTGTTGATCAGGACATGTACCAGAAGATGGTAGACGTGGACCCAATCTCTGTATGCTTCATGTCTTTGTGTTGATCAGGACATGTACCAGAAGATGGTGGATGTAGACCCCAAGGCTCCCACAGCAGAGGAACAGGCCCAGCGAGCAGTCACAAAGCCACGTTACATGCAGTGGAGGGACCAGATGAGCTCCTCCGTCGACCTGGGATTCAGAATAGAAGGAATCAAGGTATGTACAGTGGAACTCCCCTTTTACCACCTCAACAAATCGGAGAAAATTATGTCTTTAAAAGGGGAAGTCTTCCCCAGAAAGCAGTGTATGGCTGCCTGAATGGCGGGGTATAAATGGTTATATACATGTAAAAACCCACTTGTGCAAAATAATAAGTGAACATGGGAGTTTCAGCCCATGAACGAAGAAGAAGAGAAAAAGGAGAAGTCTTAACATTGGGGGTAAATTTACAGAGGTTATGAGCAGAAATAATGGAGGTACATGTAGTCATAAATGGGATGGGGGGGAGGGGAGGATTTTCATCTTAAAACGGGGTTTAATCTACTGCATTATAGATTGTTTTTGAGCTCTTTTTAAAAAAAAATAATTGAGGATGTTCTGTTCCTTATCTGTATTTAAGTATTTTGTTCATATACTTTCTTTCAGAAAAGTGATGGTGCCTCCAGCAAAGATTTCAAGAAGACAAAGGACAGAGAAAGTGTCGCTGAGGTCCTCAAATCGTTCATCGGTGATAACGAAACAGTATTGGTGAGTATTTATCTTGTTCACATACAGGGGGGGGAGAGAGAGAGAGAGAGAGAGAGAGAGAGAGAGAGAGAGAGAGAGAGAGAGAGAGAGAGAGAGAGAGAGAGAGAGAGAGAGAGAGAGAGAGAGAGAGAGAGAGAGAGAGAGAGAGAGAGAGAGAGAGAGAGAGAGAGAGAGAGAGAGAGATTACTTTTCAAACAAATATATGAGAGCCTACCTGGGAAGAAGATTAATGCATGCTGTGAAAACAAGCGGACAATGACAAATCTTTTTTTCGAGGGTAACAAGAATAAGCATAGATATGCTTTTTTGCATCTGCCCCTCGCCCTAAAGAGGGACTAATCTATTTTACTACAACTACAGTATCAGTGGGGGAGAAGAAAAAAAATTATTTAAAAACAATTAATGATAGAACACATAAGTTTATGTACAGGAAGCAGGAGAGAGGGATTGGGAACGGTGCTAAATTATGGTAACTAAATTGAAGGATACACACACTGAAGCAACAGAAAGCATTAATTTACAGCTCAAATTGCGTATCTGATGTTTGTTTTACTGCACTGGGTGATTTGTTGAAGGCACTAAATTGTTAGCAGTGCGTGGGGGTTTACTGCTGCATATATAGCTGATGCCCATGTGCAGTGTGGACTTTTCGTCATGATTTATTTCAGTTGTCAAACTGATGGTTGATTGTCATGTGTTCTTGTGTTTCAGACCCTTTACTTGGAAAGGTTACGAGACATTATGGCTACACAAGAATCTTCAGAATTTTTCCAATCTCATGAGGTGAGATTATTTTCCATCTTGGTCATTTCCTGCTCATAAATTTGAAAATGAAAAAATGTTGCAATCAAAATTACTGACAGGAAACACTTGTGTATACACATGCTCTCCATATCAATTTTCAAGTATGACTGGCACGGTGCAAGGGAGGTAATCTGATTATGACACGTTCATATCACAATGTGAGCTTGAAACTTGACCAACAGAAAATCGCTTGCACACACGCACCATGCATGTACACAAACACACACATAGACATACGCACACACACCAGCATGTGTGCGTGCTCACACACACACACACACACACACACACACACACACACACACACACACACACACACACACACAAACTTCACTGCTGCCCTTTTCAACTGGCAGATCAGTTTTACAGAGTGGAGCAAGGGAGATAATCTCTTGCCGTGGGAAAACACAGAGAATGACTATACCCTTCGACTAAGTTGCCTACCAGAGCAACAACAACAAAAAACAAACATGATGCAGTTATGCTTTCTTACCAAATTCTAGATTAAAGTAAATTTGAGGTTTTAGATTTATATCTCGTTATCTTCTCTGTTTTGCAGGTGATAGGCAGCTCCTTGTTGTTTGTGCACGACAGCCAGGGCATGGTGAACGTGTGGATGATAGACTTCGGCAAGTCAGACCCTCTACCCAAAGGCGTCGTCGTCAACCATCGCGCTCCCTGGCAGGAGGGCAACCACGAGGACGGCTATCTCTTCGGTCTCGACAACATCGTCAGCATTCTGGAAGAAATGCAGGCCGCTTCTGTGGCGTAGACAGAGACAAGAGTGATTCGCTGAATCTGTGACAGTGTAAAAAATGAGATAGACTGTTGTGCAGCTGTTTCGTTGCTGTACGTGCGTCTCTTTGACATGTCCGAGTGCAATTCTGAGGGATGGATGAAGTCAGCCCTGTAATGTAAGCAGATATGAAGAAGAAGAAAATCACTGCTAAGCATAGGACTGTATCGATCCCTCTCTGGCGAATGTGTTGTTGCTAATCTTGTGTCCGGGTACAAGAATCAACAGAGCAAATGCATGAAAGCGAACACAAGGACTCATGGATCTGTTGCTTTTAGCGACACCGCAAGCTTTATCCCTTGTTTCTGTGAGCAGACCCAAAAGTCAGCTAGTGCCAGTCGTGATCAACAGATACGTTGCTTTGTCTTGACGTCTGCTCATGTAGACTAGAAGGTGTGACAGCTACATCAGCAACTCTGTACGGGTAAAAACAGGAAGTGTTCCATTTTGTCGAACAAAAACTGGAAGAGACTGAGCTGTGTGCTCCAGGGATAGACATCACAACGCTTGTCAGGAATGAACACAGCGCATCGCTTGTTTTGTGACAACCCTAATTACTGACCTACAAGTTGGCTCTTATCCGTGTGTTCAACAAGACTCATCAGAATTGCCCAAACTAAGGGAAAAAAGATTACTGCCAATCAAGAATTAGTTTGGGCTTGTCTGCCCTTCAGGATTTTCTGACGAGAAGTGTATGCACACTCACACACATGCACACATACACGCACACCCACACACACATGCACACACGCACAGCACACACACATGCACACACACACACAAACACATACACATACGCACACACACTCACACTCACACTCACACTCACTCTCACTCTCACACACACAAGCCCCTGCTCAGATGCACCATTCTTGAGGGACTGAACTGTAGTTCAGAGAGTATTCTCCCCATACTAATCATGAGCTGGTACAAATTAAAACCCCTGGAACTGGGGAATCTGAACAATTGAGCTTGCTCTAGGGTGGGTGCAGCATTTCCGAGAAGCGAGAAATATTGTTCCCAAGAGCAAAGAAATACTGTTCCCAAAGTGAATATATTGTAGAGTTTATCCTGTAAAAAGGACAGTACAGCGATGATGAATGTGATATGTTATTGTAAGCGAAACACTGGCGTAGCAATGGCTTGACAAGCAGATGGAAGGACGGTTAGACAGATGAAGGAAATGACGCTTAAGAAGAGTGACGTAATTTCTGCAGATTGTTTGTGATTTCTTGCAGAAAGTACTGAATCAAAAGTGTGGGAAAGAAGTCGGTGTTTGGCTCTCACTACTCACACTCACTACTCACACTCACTACTCACTACTCACACTCACTACTCACTACTCACCACTCACTACTATCTTTCATTTCATGCAGTCTCTATAGGTTTTCCCTGCTTTTGTTCTTCTAGTGATAGAATAAGGAGAAGGGGCTCTTGTCCAACTCAATTCCTGTTGAAGATCCTGTTGAAGAACTGCGGCTGATTCTCAGACATATTCTTAGCTGACTTTTCAACAAACAGTGGTACCTGCGATATAAGACACCTCTGATAAGAGAACACCTCCCAGTGGAGGATAACTAATTAATGTCCTTTTGCTTATAGAAATATACCTGTCATGAAAGGCCACCTGTAATATAGGGACACTGTTTGCTGACTCAAGGGTGCACGCCTTTTCATGGCAGGTACCACTGTGCCAGTTTTAAAGGGAGAATAAATGGATGATAAAGCAAAGGCAGTACAAGTTTGTCAAAGGCCTAGCTAGCACCTGTACATTATCGTTACTTTGTGACAATACTTGGTTTCTGCACACAAAAAAAGCTGCCAAAGTGGATGTGAAGAATTTTCTTTTAATCAAAGGCCAAATCCAAAGCCATACCTCAGAATTTAATGGGTGTTGCCTTTAGTTCCAGGCATGCCTTGAAGTTCAAATTCATAAATCATCATGATACAGTTGCTTTAAATTGGTTCATTTTCAATGTTTGTGTTCTTGAAATTTTGTGTTTTTATTATTATCTGAAGGAGTTACATTTTTGTGAATTGTGCACAGTGTTAACTATCAATTTAGTATAGATTGAAGAAAGGCAGCGAGAGCAAACAATAACATGAACATTTATGTATTGAATTGTAAGCCATAAGTGATGAAAAAGCTTGTATATTTTTTGTTTGAACAAGCGTTGAATGAAAAAGAAAGGTTTGCACAGTGCACATTCCTGACAGAACAGATTATTAGCTAATGAGCATTCAACATTTTGACTATTCATCATCAGCAAGCAAACCCCGCCCCAACCTCCTCCTCATCTAAACCTACTGAACCCATCAATATGCAGCTTCACTTTTCCCCCCTCGGGTTAGGGGGAAGAATTTACCCGATGCTTCCCAGCATGTCGTAAGAGGCGACTAACGGATTCTGTTTCTCCTTTTACCCTTGTTAAGTGTTTCTTGTATAGAATATAGTCAATGTTTTGTACAGATTTTAGTCAAGCAGTATGTAAGAAATGTTAAGTCCTTTGTACTGGAAACTTGCATTCTCCGAGTTAGGTCATATATTGCACTACGTTGCAAGCCCGTGGAGCAATTTTTTGATTAGTGCTTTTGTGAACAAGAAACAATTGACAAGTGGCTCTATCCCATCTCCCCCCCTTTCCCCGTCGCGATATAACCTTCGTGGTTGAAAACGACGTTAAACAACAAATAAAGAAAGCTTCACTTTTTACACATTAATTGCTTCTTCCTCAGCCAATCACCTTTGTTAGTTTTGAGCAGTCATCCAATCATTTTTATTAGTGGGGGGGCAGTTGCGTGGCGGATATAGTACTCCGAAGATTGCAGCAACTCTGATGAATCTTGATGCAGTGCTAAGCAGATTAATAAGAAATTTGAGGTGCAAAGCTCGAAAGCCTCGGACCAGCATTGCTGACCACTGTCAATCGCGCGGCCTTGCAAAATTGTTTTAAGATGTCTTTTTGTCACAGAACAAGAAAACCTTTCTCATTGCATTGTGACTGTCTTTTGCGAGTGTGTCTGTGATTGTGTATAGTCAAGTCCAAACTGATCAAAGCACCGTATGCAGATGAGAAAACCCTGTTTTGAAATGTGTTTTGAATGTGACTTAATTGTGGTCCCAGTTTTGACTGTTATTAGATTTGTGGAAAAGATCTTGCAATGTTTGTTCTCTTGGTAGACGAGTTGTACATCGTTTGACAGATAATGAGGGGGGAGGGGAGAGATACTGGTAGAAAGAGAGAAAAAGTGTGTGTGTGTGAGTGTGTGTGTGTGTGTGTGAGTGTGTGTGTGTGTGTGTGTGTGTGTGTGAGAGTGTGTGAGTGTGTGAGTGAGAGTGTGTGTGTGAGTGTGAGTGCATGTGTGTGCGTGTGTGTGTGTGTGAGTGTGTCAGTGTGAGTGTGCATGAGTGTGTGTGAGTGTATGTGAGTGTACATGAGTGTGTGTGAGTGTGTGTGAGTGTGTGTGAGTGTGTGTGTGTGAGTGTGTGTGAGTGTGTGTGTGTGTGTGTGTGTGAGTGTGTGTGAGTGTGTGTGTGTGAGTGTGTGTGTGTGTGAGTGTGTGTGTGTGAGTGAGTGTGTGTGTGAGTGAGTGTGTGTGTGTACGAGGGTGGGTGCGTGGGTGTTCTTGCTTGCGTGTTTCTCTGTCTGTATGTCTGTGAAGTGAAGAATTTGAATTCACATTTGTATAAATGACGTACGGATGAAAGGGGATAAGCACTCTAATAATGAGTATTGTTATTACTATATTACGTTTGCCACGTGCATGCCTTATAGCTGTAGATTTGGGTTGTAAACTAAAAAGTTAATGCTGTATTTATGCAGGCTTTTCTTTTCTTTATTCTATCTTCGTTGGCCATTTACCGATTCAGCTGGAGACTTATAGAAGAATGTCACTATGTGACAGTAGTAAACATCTTCCTCTGAAATGGATGCCTGAAGTTTGTTTTATGATTAGTTTATATTTTTTCTTCAACTGCACAGCAAACAGTGACCTTACGAGTAGTTGATTCTGTATGTTTTAGAGTCTTCTTTTCTCAAAGGGCATACAGCAGAAGAAACATTTTTCAGATGAAAACTGTGTGATTCCGTGCTTGTGAGTGTTCACACACAAGTGAACGCATGTGCTTGTGTGTGTGTTAAAGTGTGCGTGTGTGTATTTCTGTTTTATTTTTTAAAAGGACATGCACTTTTCTGTGAGATTTGTGAAATTCATAATCAGCACAGTGTCAGTGTTACAAACTTGACTCTGTGTTTGAAATACAGACAAGTTTAGACAGGTATGGTGCTATACCTTTAAGTGTGTATACCTTTAAGTGTTGGATTCTGGGTGTCAGTGTCGCTATTTATTGTTGTTGTTGGTTGTGCGGATGCTGTCCAGCAGTAGAAAGAGTACATTGTACTACGTTGCAAGCCCCTGGAGCAAATTTTTGATTAGTGCTTTTGTGAACAAGAAACAATTGACAAGTGGCTCTATCCCATCTCCCCCCTTCCCCCGTCGCGATATAACCTTCGTGGTTGAAAACGACGTTAAACACCAAATAAAGAAAGAAAGTAGAAAGAGTGCCCCCCGCGGGTTAGGGGGAAGAATTTACCCGATGCTCCCCAGCATGTTGTAAGAGGCGACAAACGGATTCTGTTTCTCTTTTTACCCTTGTTAAGTGTTTCTTGTATAGAATATAGTCAATTTTTGTAAAGATTTTAGTCAAGCAGTATGTAAGAAATGTTAAGTCCTTTGTACTGGAAACTTGCATTCTCCCAGTAAGGTAATACATTGTACTACGTTGCAAGCCCCCGGAGCAAATTTTTGATCAGTGCTTTTGTGAACAAGAAACAATTGACAAGTGGCTCTTTCCCATCTCCCCCCTTTCCCCGTCGCGATATAACCTTCGTGGTTGAAAACGACGTTAAACACCAAATAAAGAAAGAAAGTAGAAAGAGTGAGTTTATATTTTTCAAGATCAACGGTTTTGTTGTTAATACTGATGTTTGTTGTCAATAATCTATAACAGATGATAATGTGCAAACCCCGGCCCCCATTTCTTACACACGATGATGATGAGACACTGTTTGAGAATATAATAGTGTAGAAAAATCGTCATCGTTCTACTGATTTGTGCAATTTAAATTTGATATGTCTTTTGCAGCAATGACTGAATTCTTTTCCAACCGCTATTCAACAGTGCATTGAGTAGTTTCTTTGTTTTTTGGGCCTCCCCTACTCCTCAAGTACTATTGCGTTATGTTATTTTTATTCTACTCGATTGTCCGTGGTTTGGCGAAGTTGACTGTTGTTATGATATGGAAAATGTTTTTCAGTAAAAAAAAGAAGCTACACCAAATAATGAGATGTGAATTAAAAACTCTGGATAACTCTTTTTTGTTGTAAGCGTTTGGGCTCTCGTGTGTGTGTGTGTGTGTGTGTGTGTGTGTGTGTGTGTGTGTGTGTGTGTGTGTGTGTGTGTGTTAGTGTGTGTGTGTGTGAGAAGGAGAGAGAGTTTGTGAGATCATGTATATGTGTCGGTGTGTGCGTGTGAGAGAGAAAAAAGAAGTAGAGAGAGGGTTGCGTGTGTGTGCTTGTGTGCACGCGCGTGTTTGGCCTCCCTCTGAAGCTGTTCATCATTAAACACAGGCTTACATACACACACACACACACACACAACCACACGCACACACACACTAGCAAACACTCACAAAGGTTTACACTTACCAGGCATGAAAATTCTCCGTATTTTCCGTATTTTCCGTATTTTTGAAAAAAATAAACCGTATTTTGTTTTATTTTCAGTATTTTTCCTTTTTTTTTTTATTTATTTATTTTTTTCCTAGTCATAGTTATAGTAAAATAGTTTTGGGGCCATGTTTGAATCCAATTTTAAGGCTCAGATAGCCCCAGATTGCACCAAATTGCACCCTTGAACAAAAAATTTTCCGGGGGGGCATGCCCCCGGACCCCCCTAGAAGTCTTGGCGCTTCGCGCCTGCGAAACTTGGCGCTACGCGCCTGCGAAACTTGGCGCTATGCGCCTTCGAATTTTGTTTTCAGTATTTTTTTTCTTTTCAGTTTTCATGCCTGCTTACATAACCTCACCACACACACACACCACCACCACCACCACCACTCATTGCACAAGGCAGTAAAACAGCAAAGTTCAAACACACACATATAAGAAATCTCCGCCTATTATGAATAGCCTATTATGAGAAGATAACCCTGAGGAGGTCAAAGCGTTTGACGTCATAGCTCCTAATCTCGGCACTCAAATTTCCCTTTGAATGTCATTTCTATATGAGGCTAGCCATAACTGTCTACCCAAAATAGCAACAAGCTCAATGATGAACCGGTCATGATGTTTTATTATAGAGAAGGTGGGGGTTGGTGGCGTCACGGGTGGACGGGTATTTTGTTCTTGCGGGTATAAGGTTTCACACAAGATTTTTGTACCACGATCAGACTTCTCAAGCTACTTTCGGGACAGACTTTGGGCTGTGTGTGTGTGTGTGTGTGTGTTTGTGAGTGTGTTTGTGTGTGTGTGTGAGAGAGAGAGAGACTGAGAGAGAGTGTGTGTGTGTATGTGTGTGTGTGTGTGTGTGTGAGAGAGAGAGAGAAAGAGAGAGAGATAGAGAGAAAAAGAGTGTGTGTGTGTGTGTGTGTGTGTGTGTGTGTGTGTGTGTGTGTGTGTAGCCGATGTGTGTGTGTGTGTGTGTGTGTGTGAGAGAGGGTCTCTCAGTACTTGCCTGCGTGTCCTCTGTTTGAGTGTGTGTGCTCTTCGTGTGCGTGTGTTCCCGGCGGTGCGTGTATGTGTGTGTTTGCATGTGCGCGCGCGTTTATTTTGTATGTGCGTACGTGCTTGGGTGCATGCGTGCGTTCACGATTGCATGCGTGCATGCATTCGTGCATGCGTGCGCGTGCTTGCGCGCGCGTGTGTGTGTGTGCGTGCGTGCGTGCGCGCGTGCGTGCGAGTGTGCGTGCGTGCCGCGAGTGTGCGTGCGAGTGTGCGTGCGTGCGAGTGTGTGTGTGTGTGCGTGTGTGCGTGCGTGCGTGCGAGTGTGCGTGCGTGCGTGCGAGTGTGCGAGCGTGTGTGCGCGCGCGCGCGTGTGTGTGTGTGTGTGTGTGTGTGTGTGTGTGTGTGTGTGTGTGTGTGTCTGTCTGTCTGTCTGTTTGTGTTAGGTACGAAGGAAGGAGGCTACGATTCCTGTGTCAACATCATGGGGGCCTTTTCGTGAAAGTGAAAAGTACGCAAAGGACAGAGCTTACCCTTGTAGTAAGTCTCTATAACACTTACGGGTGTTAATGGCTATCGTTGTAAATGCCTTCTCTGTTTAAACACTTCAAGGCTTCTTACAGGCATTTGGGTTCAGAGCAATATCGAACTCTATAAGCCCCTCTCTGATGGTAATGCAAACATTTGTGCCGGTTGCTTATTATCATTTCGTTTTACATAATTATCTGTTTGCTTTGGAGTGTTTTTGGTTTACGTGCACGTGCAGTTTTGAGGTAAAGGTTGGAGCATAGACCTAAATATAGGTCCCTGGTTGGAGGTATGATTTCCCTCATTATGCTCCGAGGAAAGAGAAGAATGTTGTGTATTTGATGTATGCCTTTCGTATGTGTTAGATACACTGAATGAGAATGAGAATACAAACACATCCTATTTCTTCGTCGATGAATTGAGTGAATGGCATAGAAGGAACATAAAGTCTGAACCGCTGGAGATTGAAAGAGATCACGGCGCCATGCACGTGATTTCCGTGAATACACGATTTTTGCAATTCAATAAAAGGGCGACCACCCAGTAAAGTCTCGGTTGAATGATGTTCTTTTCGTGGTTTAGTGGTTAGCAACAATGTAACTACAAACTTCAAACTGAATTTGGGTGCTTTCCTCTAACATATTTGAAAAAAATCAATGTTTACCTGTGTCAAGTTTCTTTTTTGGGAGAGTATATGTTTCTGCACTGCTGACAGGCTTTAGGCCATGGCATACCAGGGAATTGATACCAGGGAAACGGTCGAGACCCACAGCTGTTGCTTTTGTTGTTTGCACTGAAATAATGATTGCAGTTATCTCTGCGTGGAAAAAAGTTGTCCGTACCATATTAAAGACAAATCCAATCTTTCTTTCTTTCTTTCTTTATTTGGTGTTTAACGTCGTTTTCAACCAACAAATCCAATAATAACATTGACAAACTAAAGAAAGAAGGAAATAATGAATCACAGAAAGGCGGGAGGAATGAGAGAGGAAGAAAGAAAGAAATCAAAACTTGACTAAATATAAAAAGGAATGAAAAAGACAAGAAAGAAATATAATTAATGATATTTCACAAGCTTTAGATATTATCTCAGTGTTGTGTACTTTTGTACATCAAGTGTGAGTCATAGGACTGTCCTTGTCCTGATTTTTATTTTATATTTTACATGATTTTTAATCGGTAACATCTGTTCCACATTGTCGTTATCTGTCGTAGGCCGTTCAAAAATAGCAGATAATGTATTGAAAGATGATGTGTAGCAACTGTTCAGTGCGAACCTTGGATTGACTGTTTAAAACTGGAAAGGTAAAACACACGGTATGGTATTGTGTTGCGTTGCATTGCATTGTGGTTGTACTGTATTGCATGACGCTGTACTGCAGTGTGTTGTTATGTTTTGAGATGTGTTTTGTTCTGTCAGTTGTCAGTGTATTAATGTGTTGTATTGTGTTGTGTTGTGTTGTGTTGTGTTGTGTTGTGTTGCGTTATGTCGTAACAGTTGTATAGCCTATGGTGTTGTGTTGAGATGTATTGTGTTATTGTGTTACCAATGTGTTTTGTCAAATCAGTTATTTTATTTTGCCCTGCCTTGCCTTCCCTTGCCTTGTTCGAGTGTCTCGCTTTGCCATTAAGTTTTTCACTTGAAACTGAAGTGTTCCACTTTTGAACACATTTCTGTAACACGTTTTGAACACTTTGTGACATGGTACATATAATTATTCAACAATAAAAGATGCACACATTATAAACACATAGTGTTCACAAGTGTTCATTTGAACTTAAGGGAACACTACGAGTTCTACTTTTGCCAGTAGAACTATGTGTTATGTCACAAAGTGTTCAAAACTTGTTACAGAAATGTGTTTAGAATGTTGCCATACTTTGTCGTTTACTGCAAGCTGCTTTGTTTTATTGCACTTTGCTGTCAGTTAGTTTACAGCAGCAGTGGTTTTCATACAGAACAACAGGCATATACTAAGTGAATTCAGTATACAACTAGAAGAACAAGAAGAACAAGAAGAACAAGAATTCATTCCGCCATGTAGCATACCAGCCACTGGTATTTGTCCTGTTGTGGTTAACAATCATACACACATAGGCCTACACTCCTTACATACACGATAAAATAATATATTAAAAAAGGAAAAAAGACCAACAACAAGGCATAAAAGTCATCACCGGAGTACAACCACACAAAACCCACAGCCATGTGCTAAGTTATACAGAACTTGAACCATTACCATCATACGACTTAACCTTCCTTCGTAATATTGAGACTTCCCCTCAGATATAGATGTCCCTGGTCAGCCAATCCTACAATATGTAGGGTTGGTGACCAACCATGACACCACTGAGGTCCAGCTGACCTATACAGCTGCCGCCAGTAACACAAGTTAGTCTGAGCCTGGGACAGTAGTGGAACCCCCTTTTACCCCCCCCCCCCCCCCCAATGTAGCACTCCTTCCATTTCAAGACCATGTTTTGTGAGACTTTGTGTTTATAAGCTGTGTACATTTACCCCCATGTTAAGACTCCCTCCTTTTTAAGACCTGATTGTCTTAGATTTGTCAAGGTCTTACAAGGGGGGTCGGGGGGGTCACTTTACGCCCATACCAACATAGTCTGGACATTGACATAAGTCACGTGGCTACATGGACAACACAAGTGTAACTGCGGGCGTGTGTGTGTGTGTCTGTGTGTGTGTCTGTGTGTGTGTGTGTGTGTGTGTGTGTGTGTGTGTGTGTGTCTGTGTGTGTGTGTGTGTGTTTCTCTGTGTGTGTGTGTGTGTGTGTGTGTGTGTGTGTGTGTGTCTCTGTGTGTGTGTCTGTGTGTGTGTGTCTGTGTGTGTGTCTGTGTGTTTGTGTGTCTGTGTATGTGTCTGTGTGTGTCTGTGTGTGTGTGTGTGTGTCTGTGTGTGTGTGTGTGTGTGTGTGTGTGTGTGTGTGTGTGTGTGTGTGTGTGTCTGTGTCTGTTGTTAGGTATTAGCATGACGTTCTGGTTTAGCTAATTACACACAGTGCCTCTAAGTCTAACAGACCTCATTTCACGGTCAGAAAATGCACTAACTGTTTTATCTCGAATGTTATGAATGCCACTACTCTCTCTCTCTCTCTACTTGTAAGCTTGCCCTGTGAACTGTAAAATGTTAACCCTCTATGCATTTCCATTGTAAATTGTTGATATTTAACACTGTTGTTATTCATGAAGATAGCATCTGTTTGTATTCTACTGTCTATGTATATTATAACATATCTAGATTACTGCGGTTACTCACACCCGTACCCTCCTTTCACTCGTTGAATATAAAAGATGCAGGAATTCACAGCACATTTAAATATTGCTGCATCGCAATACAAGAATAAGTGTAATATTTGCGTTTATTTACACAATCGTATGATTCACACTTTAATGAGAGTTGAGCGATCCCGGTCCATTGTTGTTCATAGGTTGTTACACCCCCGGTATAGGGGTGTGTATAGGATTCGGTCGATGTGTTTGTTTGTTTGTGTGTTTGTGTTCGCATATAGATCTCAAGAATGAACGGACCGATCGTCACCAAACTTGGTGAACAGGTTCTATACATTCCTGAGACGGTCCTTACAAAAATTGGGACCAGTCAAACACACGGTTAGGGAGTTATTGGTGGATTAAGATTCTACAAGGACTTATAGAGGGACATATTCATGGTCAAAGGGAAATAACCTTCTCAGTTGATGGCAGTGAGAATGGTAAGGACGGGGGTGTTTTTCCTACCTCGGAGGAATTTCTTGTTATGATTATCTTCTGGCGCCCTCATTCTTGTCAACATCCAACATACTCGTTAACGTTTATTGTTGATACACCGTATGATATGTATCAATTACAAATGCACAAAAACATTCGGCAGATATTCTTGATTTTGAGTACTTTATTTGATGAGCCACCATTTCAATTCCTAATGGAAACCAGCTCCTCCGAATTAACTCTGTACATAGATTTTGACTGTTTGTTTGTTTCAAACCTCCCCTTAGAAACCACGACTGTTGTCGTTCTATTTTTCGTTCACCGAAGCGCGAGATGCATACAGAATACATGTACATGCCAACACACCCTTCTCTCGGCAATCCTACTGTTCTCAGTCCTGCTAGGAAATGTCACTTAATTTAAGTTTGTACAGAGCCAGAGTCGGGTGCTTTTATGGCAGAGCAGTTGCTCGATGTCGCAAATTGTCATTTTTGTGTGAAAATACTGTATTACCATTTTTAATTTTGTTGCTTTGTAAAGGTTCCAATCGTGTCACACTATCGTTGTGTTCTTTCCTATTTTGTGCCAGCCTTCTGTCGGCTTTACAAACGTGGAACTGAACGTCTTGTTAACAAGGATATTTATGATAAAGAAATTAAAACCAAGTATGCAGTTAAATTGTCTACCCGGACATCACTTTATTTAGCCGGGGATATTGAGAAAAATCCAGGCCCAGATGGAAATAAAGTAACTGTGGTACACATTAACGTTCGAACCTAAAGGAACAAAATTGACTTGTTGCAGCCTGAAGTACAGCAGCATGATATTTTAACTCTTTCCGAAACATGGTTGTCACCTGCAGATGACAATTTATCTTTAATTATACCTAATTTTAATCCTCCTGTACGCCTCGACCGCCCAGGTGATCCTCATGGGGGAGTAGCCATTTATGTTAAGAATCACTTATATTGTAAACCCCGACCTGATCTCCAAGTCGATGATCTTGAAGCAGTCTGGATTGAGACAAAGTTGAGCCATGAAAGCATTTTGATTAGCTCATTCTAGTGCTAATATTCATTATTGGGATTTAATTGATGAAAGCTTAAGGCGAGTGAATAACCAATTATTGAGATTTGTGATTTTAGGCGATTTCAACGTCGACTTCCTGAACTCTCCATCGCGGAACCTTTTGAATATTTTACAGGCGCACCAGCTCTGTCAACTTGTGAATACGCCAACGCGTATAACAGCCACCACTAGTACATGTAGCCTATTGACCTTATCATCACCCAGACCCCTCAGTTAGTTAAACAAATGAATGTGTTGCCACCTATTTGTAGTGATCATAGTGTACCACACATTGTATTAAACAGAATTGTGAATAAAAATAATTCCTATAAAAGAACACTCTCTCAGGTTAACTGGCAAGACATTCTCATGAAGGAGGTGTTTGACGAAAGTGTTCATATTTTTTCTGCATTATTTATGGACATAGCCAAACAGTGCATGCCAGTAAAAGAAGTAACGATACGTCCTAACGACGCACCTTGGATTACACCTGAAATGTTAATGTTAATAGACCAACGTGATCAGATTCACTTGAAAGCCAAAACAAGTAAACAGCCGGAAGATTGGTTGAGTTATCGCCAGGCACGTAACCTTGACACAGCAAAGAAAAGAGAACGGATTTTAGAATATTATTCTGAATTAGACGCAAAAGTTTCCGATTCAACGCAGTTTGGTACAAAAGATTGGTGGAAGTTAGGGAAATCATTCATGAAGAAGAAAGGATTATATGGTGACGAAATTCCTCCTATCTGTGACAACGACGAAGTTTATGAACGAAGCCAAGACAAAGCTAACGCCTTTAATAACTGTTTTATTAAAAATTCCAATGTTGAAGACCCAGATGATGATGTTCCTCAAGTGCCGTTTCTTGATTGCGAATTATGTGATATTGTTTTGTCAGTTAACGAGGTAAAAGATGTAATTACAAATCTTGATAAAAGAAAAGCCATTGGTCCCGATTTGATCCACAACAGACTTCTCATTGCAGCTATAGATGTTATTTTGGAGCCACTCACCCATATGTTTAACAGAAGTTTGAGGGAAGGAGTATATCATCCTAAAATTTGAAAAACTGCGAATGTTACGCCTATTTATAAGTCAGGTTCAGCGGACACTTGTAATAATTATCGTCCGATTTCCTTGTTGAGTTGCGTTGGCAAAGTTTTGGAACGATGTATTCATAGCCACCTATATCTCTTTTTACAATCCAACAACATACTCACACCTACACAGTCAGGTTTTATACCCGGCGACTCGACGATTTGTCAACTTGTCTCTATATATCTTTCTTTTCTTTCTTTATTTGGTGTTTAACGTCGTTTTCAACCATTCAAGGTTATATCGCGACGGGGTCTCTATATATAATGATGTATGTTTAAATTACGACAGCGGTTTAACAACACAGGCGGTCCGCCCTGATATGGCCCTTCGTGGTCGGCTGGGCGTTAAGCAAACAAACAAACAAACAAACACATGCGGTATTTTTTTATGTGTCGAAAGCTTTTGACAAAGTCTGGCACAAAGGATTATTAGTAAAATTGGAATCGATTGGTGTTCGAGGTCGACTATTGTCATGGTTTTGTAGTTACTTAGCAACCCGTGTTCAATTAGTTGTCGTTAAAGGAGCTAAGTCAGAGCTGAAAGGTATACAAGCAGGCGTTCATCAAGCCGGTTCTGTGTTAGGCCCTTTGTTGTTTTTGATTTATATAAATGATATTGTAAATGATATTGAGTCTGTTATTAAATTGTTTGCTGATGATACTAGCATGTCACTTGCATTGAATGATCCGGTAAGACGTGCCGAAATTTTAAATACAGACCTCGATAAAATTAGTTGTTGGGCAGCACGTTGGAAAGTCACATTTAATGAAACAAAAACCAAATTGCTGAATATAAAACGTGACTTAAGCCAAATTGACCCGTTATTTTTCAATGGAATTGTTTTGGAAGACACAAAGGAACACAAGCACCTCGGTATTATTTTGCAAAATGAGTGTAAATGGGACGCTCAAGTCCGAAATATTGTGAAAAAGACCACTTTGTTGATTAATTGTTTAAGGCATTATAAGTATAAGTTATGCAGAAAAAGTTTGGAAATAATGTACTTCTTCTTCTTCTGCGTTCGACGAAGGAAATAATGTACAAATCCTTTATTTTGCCACATTTTGACTATGTTGATGTATTATGGGATAATTGTACCGAAGCCCTGTCGAACACCCTGGAAAAACTACACCTTGAAGCTTTACGTATTATAATTGGCGGTGTGCGGAGAACTAGTCATGGTAAGATTTACAAAGAAAGCGGATTTTGTAGTCTAAAGGAACGCCGAAGACAACATAAATTGATTTTATATCATAAAATGGTTCATGGTAAATGTCCCCTATATTTAGTTGACCTTTTGCCACCACTAGTTTCATCCTTGCGAACTTGTCGTTACATTCTGTCACATGATATGCGAAAGAATTTAAAAAAAAGCCTAACCTTGGTGTTAATTTAAAAAATAAACAGACATACACACACGCACAGACACACACACACACACACACACACACAGACACACACACACACACACACACACACACGCACACATACATACATCACACACGCACACATTAGTTGGCCACTAGCTCGCCCCCTCCCCCCCACCATACCCCCCCCCCCCAGGCCCCCAAACGAGTCATTCCCATTCATATGAGTTGGTCTTAAAGTTTATGATAGCAATGCATTTGAAAGACTACAATAACAGTCTGATCTTTCTCCGTGTGTTTCTTGTTTCAATACTGAGAAGCATTAGAAGAGTGCTGGCGTTTAGTGTTATGGAATGGTTCTATACGTCATTGTAGAGTCTTTTACTGCTCGGATTGGATTGAGTTTTAGCATAAGACTTGTGACGAAGGTAATGACCACTTTGACTTGAAAAGGGTTTTGCTGACAACAGCATAGGTCACTGTGAAGGGTTTTGCTGACACAGCATTAGGGCACTGTGACATAGGTCCAACCGGCTGAAAGTCAAAGGTTTCAATGCAGAACATCTTGGGAGAGTCAGTGTCTAGACTGTCACGTTCAAGGAAATCCCCATACTGTTGCATCCCCATACTGTTGCGGTAAATATATGTACACGAGTTTTTGCTGTAACAGCCTGTGTTGCATGGCATCTTCAGTGTCACTCTTCAGTGTGTGTGTGTGTGTGTGTGTGTGTGTGTGTGTGTGTGTATGTGTGTGTGTGCTCAGTTGTGTGACGGTGTTTGTGTGTGTGGGAGTGTCACTGCGCAGTGTGTGTCACTGTGTACGTGCGTGGGCTGTGCGCGGTTCGCCGGACACTGCAGTATCATAATATCGTACGTATTTGTACATCCATATTATTATCATTGCATAAACATCACTCGATCTGCAGTGCCCTCATTATACTGCCATCACTGCATACAGAAAAGCGCCCAGTATCACCATATCAACATTTCCATAAGCATTACCATGATACAGCCTCGCCGGGAGGTAAGCACTCAGCTAAGCTAGGGCAAAAGAGTACTCGATCGGTTTTACAGTCAGATTCCCCCTTCGCGGCATACCCTGAGGTCGTAAAAATTCAGCGGTACACTGACAGGTTGTTTGTTGCCCTAAACCGCCGCACACACTGACACACACATCGTTCTACTTCACACATATAGAAAGGTGTAGGCGTGAGCATAGGAATAGTATTATATACCCAGACCACGCCAGGGCGGAGCAACAACAAAACCGCAGAGCAGTCGACAATTTGACAGGTGAAAGGATCGGCATAGGCTGGCAGGGGACAGCAATGCCTTAGTACTACTTTCACTCTTACTCAGTGATGTGGTAGGTATAAGAACAAAATCGCAGAGCAGTCGACAATTTGACAGGTGTGTAGGCTGGCACAGACTACGGGACAGTAACACCCGTTAGGCCTAATTACACCCCCGGTATAGGGGTGTGTATAGGTTTCGCTCGATGTGTTTGTTTGTTTGTTTGTTTGTGTTCGCATATAGATCTCAAGAATGAACGGACCGATCGTCACCAAACTTGGTGAACAGGTTCTATACATTCCTGAGACGGTCCTTACAAAAATTGGGACCAGTCAAACACACGGTTAGGGAGTTATTGGTGGATTAAGATTCTACAAGGACTTATAGAGGCACATATTAATGGTCAAAGGGAAATAACCTCAGTTGGTGGCAGTGAGAATGGTTATTTCCCTTTGACCAACGGGGGTGTTTTTCCTACCTCGGAGGAATTTCTTGTTAGTACTCAGTTTCACTCTTACTCAGTGCTGTGTACGTGCTAGCGTAGAAGAACAATTGAAACCAGCATTAGCAGTCAACATTTTTTGACAGGTGAAAAGACCGGCATATATGGTGGCACGGAATACGGGACAACAATGCCGCCTTAGTACTACTTTCACTCTTACTCAGTGATGTGCTGGAGCAGAAGAACAAAACCTGCGTAGTCCATCAGTCAACAAGTTGACACTGAGGTGTATAGATCGGCATAATTATGGTGGCACGGAATACGGGAGAGCCGCAATACCTCAGTTCTTCTTTCACTTTTACTCACTGCTGTGTACGTCAGTGCTAGCGTAGAGGAACAATTGAAACTGGCATAGAAGCCTGAGTCAACAATGTAATTGACACTGAAGTGATGAGACCCGCATATTATGCTGGAACGGCCGAATAAAAGACAGCAATATCTACCCACTTTCGCTCTTACGAGTTAGTGCCGCTTTTCTAGCTCAGAATACGAGACAGCAATATCTATCACTTTCGCTCTTACGAGTCAGTGCCGCTTTTCTAGCTCAGAATACGAGACAGCAATATCTACCACTTTCACTCTTACGAGTTAGTGCCGCTTTTCTAGCACAGAATACGAGACAGCAGTACTACTAATTTCGATCTTACGAGTTAGTGCCGCTTTTCTAGCACAGAATACGTGACAGTAATATCTACTACTTTCGCTCTTACGAGTCAGTGCCGCTTTTATAGCACAGAATACGTGACAGTAATATCTACTACTTTCGCTCTTACGAGTCAGTGCCGCTTTTATAGCACAGAATACGTGACAGTAATATCTACTACTTTCGCTCTTACGAGTCAGTGCCGCTTTTATAGCACAGAATACGTGACAGTAATATCTACTACTTTCGCTCTTACGAGTCAGTGCCGCTTTTCTAGCACAGAATACGAGACAGCAGTATCTACCACTTTCGCTCTTACGAGTTAGTGCCGCTTTTCTAGCACAGAATACGAGACAGCAATACCTACTAGGCTACTTTTACTCTTACGAGTCAGTGCCGCTTTTCTAGCTCAGAATACGAGACAGCAATATCTACTACTTTCGCTCTTACGAGTCAGTGCCGCTTTTCTATCTCAGAATACGAGACAGCAATATCTATCACTTTCGCTCTTACGAGTCAGTGCTGCTTTTCTAGCTCAGAATACGAGACAGCAATATCTACTACTTTCGCTCTTACGAGTCAGTGCCGCTTTTATAGCACAGAATACGTGACAGTAATATCTACTACTTTCGCTCTTACGAGTCAGTGCCGCTTTTATAGCACAGAATACGTGACAGCAATACCTACTACTTTCACTCTTACGAGCCAGTGCCGCTTTTCTAGCACAGAATACGAGGCAGCAATATAAAATACGACCGGACAACGACGGTTACTAATTCCACAACTGTCACTCTTGTCAGTGAGTGACGTTCAAAAGCCTGCAGGGTATGGTTCAGTAGCCAGGCTTGGTGCCGCTAAATACTACTTCTACTTTGAGTCTCATTCAGTGTTGTGCAAAAGCCCGCGGAGTAGAAGATAGTACACAGGTTTGTTGTTGTCAGTGCCGCAAAGAACTATTTCTTCCATGCTACTTTTACTTTTATTCAGCGTTGAGCAACAGCCTGCAGAGTAGAGGATCGTATGGACAAGTAGACAGGATCTGTGCTGTCGGTGCAACATACTTTTTCAGGCTACTTTACTCTTTTAAGCGTTGAGCAACAGCCTGCAGAGTAGAGGATCGTATGGACAAGTAGACAGGATCTGTGCTGTCGGTGCAACATACTTTTTCAGGCTACTTTACTCTTTTAAGCGTTGAGCAAAAGCCTGCAGAGTAGAGGATCGTCAAGGAAAAGTAGACAGGATCTGTGCTGTCGGTGCAATATAGTACTTCTACTACTACTGTCACTCTTGTTCGGTGGTGTGCATAACATGTGAAGTAGAGATTCAAATGATAGAGTAGATAGGCTTGGTGTTGTAAGTGTAAAATATTACTTCTACTATACCTATTTTACTTCCACTTTATTCAGTGTTGTGCAAAAGTCTGCAGAGTAGATGATCGTATGGTACAGAAGACAGGCTTGGAGCTGTCAGAGCAATATATACTGTTTCTACTACTACTACGTTCACTATTAGTTCAGTGTTGCGCAACAGCCTGCAGAGTAGATGGTCGTATGGAAAAGTAGACAGGATGTGTGCTGTTGGTGCAACACACATTTTCTACTACTACTTCTATTACTTTCAGTCTTGTTCAGTGTTGAGCAAAACCTGTAAACGGCAGAGGCTCGAATGACAGAGTTGACAGGCTTGGTGTTGTAGGTGCAAAATACTACTTCTACTTTACTAAATTTACAGTCGACTCTTTGTCAGTGTTGTGTAGAAGTCTGTGGAGTAGAGGGTCGTATGGCACAGTAGAAACGCTCGGTACTGTCGGTGCAGCATACTAGGACTGGGTGGCCAAGTGGTAATGCACTTGCGCTCGGAAGCGAGAGGTTGCGAGTTCGACCCTGGGTCAGGGCGTTAGCAATTTTCTCCCCCCTTTCCTAACCTAGGTGGTGGGTTGAAGTGCTAGTCTTTCGGATGAGACGAAAAACCGAGGTCCCTTCGTGTACACTACATTGGGGTGTGCACGTTAAAGATCCCACGATTGACAAAAGGGTCTTTCCTGGCAAAATAATTTGTATAGGCATAGATAAAAAATGTCGACCAAAATACCCGTGCGACTTAGAATAATAGGCCGTGAAAAGTAGGATATGCGCCGAAATGGCTGCGATCTGCTGGTCGATGTGAATGCGTGATGTATTGTGTAAAAAATTCCATCTCACACGGCATAAATAGATCCCTGCGCCTTGAGTCCGAGTCTGGAGATACGCGCGCGATATAAGACTTCATATAACTACTGCAGTGGAACCCCCTTTGTAAGACCTGCAAAAGTCTTAAAATGGGGGTTTGTTTGTTTGTTTGTTTGTTTGCTTAACGCCCAGCCGACCACGAAGGGCCATATCAGGGCGGTGCTGCTTTGACATATAACGTGCGCTACACACAAGACAGAAGTCGCAGCACAGGCTTCATGTCTCACCCAGTCACATTATTCTGACACCGGACCAACCAGTCCTAGCACTAACCCCATAATGCCAGACGCCAGGCGGAGCAGCCACTAGATTGCCAATTTTAAAGTCTTAGGTATGACCCGGCCGGGAAACGGGGGTTCCACGGTGCTACTTTTACTGTGATTTGGTGCTTCTGCTTTGCACAGCAGGAAGAAGACTTGGTGATCCCCGACTCTGACATGACAGGATCTTACCGTGAAATTTGAAACTATATATATTACAGTAAATTCATCAAACCAGTCAATTTGTAAATTCACTCCGTAAATTTACCAATTTACTGAAAAATTCAGGAAATTTACAAATTTACTGAGTTTGACACCCAGGAAATTTACAAATTTACTGGTTTGATGAATTTACTGTAACATATAAGACACGTGTGAGTGTACAGTATTACACTCTACATTTTTCATAAAAGAATCCAAAAACTCGCTGCAAGAGTGTTTGGACCAGTCTCACGTCGCAAATACTGAAAATACATGTTATTAAAACTTTACATCGCACGGCTGTGTATACAGTGGAACCCTCCTGTTAAGACACCCCTCAGTCCCCCCATTTTAAGACTCCCTCCTTGTTAAGACCTTGCTTTTTAAAACTCTGTCCATAACCTCTGTAAGTCTACCCCCATTTTAAGACTCCCTCCTTTTTAAGACCTTGCTTTCTAAAACTCTGTCCATAACCTCTGTAAGTCTACCCCCATTTTAAGACTCCCTCCTTTTTAAGACCTTGCTTTCTAAAACTCTGTCCATAACCTCTGTAAGTCTACCCCCATTTTAAGACTCCCTCCTTTTTAAGACCTTGCTTTCTAAAACTCTGTCCATAACCTCTGTAAGTCTACCCCCATTTTAAGACTCCCTCCTTTTTAAGACCCGATTTTCTCATATTTTTGGAGGTCTTAAACTTAAAAGGAGGGGTTACACTGTATCAGTTTTCCTTCTTTTCTTCTCAGTTTTAACAGTGTTACTGTACCGTGATTGAACCACCGTGACTGCAGCTCTACCTCGAAACCGCGCAAACCTTTGTCTTTTTCTGCAGTCGCAACGTGCCACAACTGAAACGAACGCGGGCTGCATTTTAAAGTTATCAAAGCCTCTCAAAACCGCAAGAGGTTTTTTTGTTAATCGGCCAACAGTGTCACCGTGCAAAAAAAACGTTATCACATCTTCGTTCAAACCGCAAACACGTTTTGTTTCTACAGTTGCAACGTGCTACTACAACTAAAGTCGGTATACACGGCCCGCATTTTATATCGAAGCCGGTGCAAACCGCAAGTGTTTTTTGTGTGTGGGAAGTGGCGTGCGAGTTTTGTAACCTGAACCAACATACCTTTGCGAGGATTTAGTACACACGTCGTGCTTCAAAACCTGCGTAAAGTGGAGGGTTTCTCTACTACAGGTGAGGAGAGTTTCTCAGTGTTGAGGTCGCGGATTTACCTAGCTGGGATCCTTGTGAACTGTGAAAGAAGACTTGAAACAAGACTAGAGCTTTCACTGGATGTGTTTTCCCGTCTGGAATACGCAGCGCAGCAGGTAAAACTGAATAGGCCCCACAACAGTAAGTTCGGATTCGTCGTTCATTTTCCATCTGTTCGTTAACAGCAGAACAATAGTGACTGCGCGTGAGAGCGAGAAATTAAAAGACCAGAAAATACTGTACTCGCGTGTTTAACAAAGACAATACAAATCATAATGTTCGACGTTTTGACCCTTGGGTCTTCCTAAAGAACACGTACAACACACGAAACAGAGTGACGTTTCGACCATAGGGTCTTCCTCAGGAACACAAAACATTCAATAGTTTTGGTTTCAGTGTGACAGGGGAGGCTACCGCTCCTTTCACAGCAGACTCTGCACCCGAGTTGTTGGCCTTTAAAAGTCAACACCAGTGGATTGTAGAAGTCTGTTTGTGATGGGGTCTGGTGGTTTCCGATTGTCTGTATGTTCATGGAAACCTTCGGGTTTGCATAACAGTTTTTATAGGGCTAAGAAATTAGCCCTAACATTTTCAATCCTGTTTGATTGCACTTAACTTCACGAGGTGATCGTAGTGTTTCGGAACTCGGTTACATCAGTATAATGCCGCGATGTCCTGTACTTCCCAGAACAAGAACAATAGTTGAATACGCCATCTAGTAGAATGATTTGAGCCATTAGCAATAGTCCTGGTATGTGTAAAGGCATTCGTAGGGGCACACACTCTTTTACAATACATTGGCAACAAAACAAATTTAAACACAAAATGAAAAAGACCAGTGGGGAAAGAAGCAACAAGATAATCACCAACTGAACTTAATATATAACGACTTTTGCATAAGCTTTAAACCATGTAACCGCCTAAAGCCAAATCTCACACACGATAATGTTTACTTGAACTGTATAGGCTGACTGAACTTGCAATTTGTAAAGTGGATAAGTGAATAAGAACTGACATCTCCATATAATTGTACAGCCTGTCAGTGTTAGCTTATTTTGCTTGACTTTTGACAAACAAAAGGGTGTACCCACAAAACAGATAACTACTGAGAATGTTAAAGCGATTATTCAAAGGTTAAACACATCTGGAGTCGGTTTTGACAGGAACGGAGATTTCTCTTTAAAACAAAGTTTACTTGCACATATGTGTCCTATTTAAAACTGTATTTGCTCTCCCGGCTGGGTTCTAATGATTTCATCTACCCCCCCCCCCCCTCTCTCTCTCTCTCTCTCTCTCTCTCTCTCTCTTTTTTTAGGGCGAGGGCCAGAGTTAAAAAAGCAGATCACTGCTTACTCTATTACCCTCGTTAAATAAAGAATTGTTCTTGTTCTCTCTGTCTGTCTGTCTGTCTGTCTGTCTGTCTGTTTCTCTCTGTCTGTCTGTCTGTCTGTCTCTCTCTCTCTCTCTCTCTCTCTCTCTCTCTCTCTCTCTTTTGGGCTAGGGCCAGATGTAAAAAAAAGCAGATCACTGCTTACTCTATTTCCCTCGTTAAATAAAGAATTGTTCTTGTTCTTACTCTCTCTGTCTCGGTCTCTGTCTTTTCTCTCTCTCTCTCTCTCTCTCTCTCTCTCTCTCTCTCTCTCTCTCTCCTCTCTCTCCCCCCCCTCTCTCTCTCCCTCTCTCTCTCTCCCTCTCTCTCTCTCTCTCTCTCAGTTCTGCAAAGAGGAGCACGAAATCAGGCTGATAGCTTCCGCCGTGTAAAATGGGTTCCTCTTGGCACTGACAAGACACCTGATCAGGCCAAAAGAAAACCAACAGTATACACTAGAGTATGAATGCCAAACTTCGTATTATAAGTGCTGAGTGCCAGGACGTAGGCTATACGCTCAGCCCAAGCATTAAGTGCTTCACTCTGTTTGTAAAAATGTACTACACAAACAAAGCCGTGTATACTACATGCTTGGTATGGGAGTGCGCTGTTTTGACGAGGTATTACTCAGATAATATAAGGCAGTTATAATCTGCATATTTTGTTGAAAGTCAAGTATACTAACGTTAGTTCGTCCTTATCAACACAAGTAACGTAAAGTTGCAATATACAAACCATTCTGTCGACTCGTAGGTCTATGGTCATACGTCTGGGAGTAAGTTCTTATCTTAAAATATCTACATCTATCTTATCTCAACACCAACATTAGGGTGTCTGTCGACTTAACTCGTCTCGTTCGTCAAAACAACAGTTAAATCAGTTATTTTATTTATTTATTCATGTATTTATGTATCTATTTATTTTGATCTTGTTTAATTTTGATTTAAATGTTACTAAGTAATGGAATCTTGCAAACAACAAGGGAGCACAATAAGAGTAACTTATAAAAGTACACTATGACATATTTTACAGTGTTTGTATGGCCATGTTGGGTTTGATGCGTGCATGCCTGGTTTTCTCCTGTAGATGGGTGTCGGCACAGGAGGTCTGCCCGCTGTCCTCAGCCAACATGCTCCGTCTTCATGGCAGCTCAAATTTTTTATCGAGGTTCTCTCCTCTAGATCCGCCGTGTTTCGCCTAGGGGCTTGCGCTGCCTAGTTGATAGGGTCACCTCGTAGAGGATGTGGTCATAGACCATGCACGGTCGGTCTTGGGATAGGGAAACGTTATGCTAGTCCGGAGGGATTACGCCACAAAGGCCACCTCGCGAAGACCCAGAGTCCTAGACCAGGGAGGTCCAAGGGGGAGCACCGGAAGGGCTACCCCTCTACCCGCACCTCCAACACAATCCCTTCCCCTGGTAGCTTCATCCCCAAGGAGGAAACAGAGCTACCTGCAACACCCCATATTTTACAGTAAATAGAACATGCACTTCATTTGACGTGCATCCGCTCTCTATGCAAAATCGGAGTAAACACTTTTTGAGAAAGTGCACAATCAGTTGCTCATCAAAAAGGAATGCGCTTCTGTAAATATCTGTTCTCCGACTCTGCCAAATTATTTTATGGTGGAAGCAGGGCTGTTTCAGTTCCAGGCTGGCACTTCGCAGTTGGAGCTTGCTCTCAAAGAAGAAGACACTTGAATACTGAAAAAGCTATATATATATACGACTTGTGTGTGTGTGTGTGTGTGTGTGTGTGTGTGTGTGTGTGTGTGTGTGTGTGTCCGCGATGCACGGCCAAAGTTCTCGGTGGATCTCTTTCAAATTTGGTGGCCATATTCAGGTACACCCCGGACACAACCTGGTCGATGAGATATTTCAACACGTGCTCTCAGCGCGCAGCGCTGAACCGATTTTGGTTTTTCTCTGGATCCATTCCCAGTAACTCTTCCTTATCTTCTCCAGTGTTTTCAGCGTTTATCTCCCTTCCTTCGTGTGGCGTCAATCCATATTCCCGTTTCTATTTTTAGAAGGTCACTGTCGACAACGCTCAATCCATATTCCCGTTATACTATTTTTAGAAGGTCACTGTCCCGGCGAAGCCGGGTATTACTCTTCTCCAGTGTTTTGCGCGTTTATCTCCCTTCCTTCGTACGGTGCGCCGGCAAAGCAGGCGTACACCCGGCAAAGCCGGGTCCCCGGCCGGCTAAGCCGGGTATTCGGCTCTACGTCTTCCCGGCGAAGCCGTACCCGGCGAAGCGGGTATTCATCTAGTATATATATATAAACACGTGTCTGGTCTGGTGACACGACTTTTGAGCGCCAACATTTGAGCGCCAACATTTGAGCGCCGCACATTTTAGCGCCGCACTTTTGAGCGCCGCACATTTGAGCGCCGCGACATTTCAGCGCCGCACTTTACAGCGCCGGACATTTGAGCGCCGTTGGTGTCATTGTGTGCTGTTTTCTGAAGTCGTTATTTGATCCGTTATTTTGCGTGTTTGTTTGTTTATGTGTGATGGTGTTTATGTTTATGGTGTAGTCTGTAACACACACACACACACACACACACGCACACACACACACACACACACACATACACACAATCACACACACACCCACACACACACGCACACACCCACCCACACACACACACACACACTCACACACACACACACACACACGCACACACACAAACACACACGCACACACACACACACACACACACACCAGGGAGAACAAAAATTTGCATACTTTTATTGACGACTGAACATGAACAACGGGCGCGCTGGCACATTAAAATCACCGGGATGACTAAAAGCACTTAAATGATCTAAAACATGAAGGTGAAGGCCAGACCTTCCATTGTGTCGATCAAGCCACGCTGGCCAGCATACTTTTGCATACTTTTATTGACGACTGAACATGAACAACGGCCGCGCTGGCACATTAAAATCACCGGGATGACTAAAAGCACTTAAATGATCTAAAACATGAAGGTGAAGGCCAGACCTTCCATTGTGTCGATGAAGCCACGCTGGCCAGCATTGTATTGCACAATGATCCGTTTGGCACGCACCTGCAGGTCTCTGTACTTCCGGCGCTTGGGGGCGGGAGCCTGGCCTGCCAGAAGGCGGGTGATGTCGGCCTGCACAAGGATCTGTTCTTTCTTGAGCGCAGCGATAAGCCGCCACAGGCTCGGTGAATGCGCCCCGAGGAGGCCCTGGAAGGCGTTGTGAAACCCTTCAACGCTGTTGTTGGACTTAGCATTGTCCGTCAGGGTCCTTTCGTGAAGGTTCCACATCTGCACAGCAAACATCGGTTGATGGCGTGGTCCACGACGTCGAGGACGTCCAATGTATGTGTCCTCGAAATAATCTATGATCGGTTGGGCACGTGCCGCTGTCGTTGAATAGACCTTGTCATGGAAAACTTGCTGGGAAGATTTAGCACTGTAGCTTGAGATAATCCGTCGTGGACATCCGCCAGAATTTGACGAGTGGCATCCCGCGTTGTGTGTGCTTGGGACTTCATGCGATTTAAGGCCTTGTCAGCCTCCACTTTTGGAAGATTTGGGGCATGCTGATGGTCTCCGATCTCGTGTACTACCTCCCCATTCCTTGTATGTATCCTGGCTTTGCAGAGTTTTTGGTCGCATCTCCAAAAGAGCAATTCGGGATCATTCGAGCTCCTCTTGTCAAAGCGGAATGCATAACCGCCAACAGTCAATTTTTCTTTATTTCTTTTGCTCAGGTACGTTTCTGCCATCTTACCGCTAGTCTCAGTACAAGTGCTGTGGTTGAAACTAATACAGTGCTCTGCTCCTTAGCTGTGCGACAGCAATTCACATCGCCTATTCCGTACGTGTGAGTGACATCGATGTGTGAGTTCATTCTCACGCAGGTTACAGTGTGTGTGTGTGTGTGTGTGTGTGTGTGTGTGTGTGAGTTCATTTCTGTACGAGCGTACTCTGCTCCTTAGCTGTGCGACAACAGTTCACATCGCCTATTCCGTACGTGTGACATCCCATATAATAATAATAATAATAATAATAATAATAATAATAAGGTTATTTATAAGGCGCTTATCTTATCTTATGCTGCAGACTACAATAACTCTAAGCACACACTCACGTCTTTCGTGATACATATACTCGACCCGGCGCTCAAATGTGCGTCGTTGTAATGTGCGGCGCCGTAATGTGCGGCGCTGTAATGTGCGGCGCTGAAATGTTGCGGCGCTCAAATGTTGGCGCTCAAATGTTGGCGCTCAAATGTTGGCGCTCAAAAGACATGGAACCGTCTGGTCTAGGTACAAATACAATGGTCCTCCTCAGGACTAGATTACCTTGCGATACGTCCCCCACAAAGGGACTTTGCTCTGTAAATCTCGGTCCCCCTTGAGGAGGGTCTGATGCTCCCAATAGGCTGTCTTTGAAGGGATACTTACTTCTCTCTTTCTCTGCTAAGAGATTTTAACAAATCTCGGAAGAAAGTCTCTGCTGACTTTCAATTGTTTCTTTCACAATTTCTGATGTTTTATATATATATATATATATATATATAAATGTATAAAACGTACGGCCGATTAGTCCAACGATGCGGCATCAATGTCTGAATTAATTACAATAACTACATTTCCTACCAGTGTTCCAAGAAAAGTAAGCCATTTTGTGTGCTGATCCTGCAACTATCGTGTTATCGTTCGAGTTCGTGCGCCTGTAACTAAAACGATTCAGTATGCAAGGTAAAGGCGCCTCCATGTCGTTCGTGTGAAGAAAAGAACAAATCGCGTAAGGCGAAAATACAACATTTAGTCAAGCTGTCGAACTCACAAAATGAATCTGAACGCAATGCAATTTTTCAGCAAGACCGTAATACTCGTAGCATCGTCAGTCCACTGCTCGTGGCAAAGGCAGTGAAATTGACAAGAAGAGCGGGGTAGTTGTTGCGCTGAGAAGGATAGCACGCTTTTCTGTACCTCTCTTCGTTTTAACTTTCTGAGCGTGTTTTTAATCCAAACATATCATATCTATATGTTTTTGGAATCAGGAACCAACAAGGAATAAGATGAAAGTGTTTTTAAATTGATTTCGAAAATTTAATTTTGATAATAATTTTTATATATTTAATTTTCAGAGCTTGTTTTTAATCCAAATATAACATATTTATATGTTTTTGGAATCAGAACATGATGAAGAATAAGATGAACGTAAATTTGGATCGTTTTATAAAACAAATTGTTTATTTTACAATTTTCAGATTTTTAATGACCAAAGTCATTAATTAATTTTTAAGCCACCAAGCTGAAATGCAATACCGAAGTGTGGCCTTTGTCGAAGATTGCTTGGCCAAAATTTCAATCAATTTGATTGAAAAATGAGGGTGTGACAGTGCCGCCTCAACTTTTACAAAAAGCCGGATATGACGTCATCAAAGGTATTTATCGAAAAAAACAAAACGTCCGGGGATATCATTCCCAGGAACTCTCATGTAAAATTTCATAAAGATCGGTCCAGTAGTTTGGTCTGAATCGCTCTACACACATACACGCACAGACACATACACACACACACACACACACATACACCACGACCCTCGTCTCGATTCCCCCTCTATGTCAAAACATTTAGTCAAAACTTGACTAAATGTAAAAAAAAAAGTGTTGTTTAGAAGGTTGGTATTTGAAGTAGGGTTTTTTTCAACAATGATTTCCAGCTGAGTTACTGACGCGGGCAGCCTGAGCCAGCTAGTGAATGATCCTTTCATCTACATTTCTCTGTGGGCGGTTGTTGTTGTTGTTGTTGTTGTTGTTGTTGCTGTTGTTGTTGTTGTTGTTGTTGTTGCTGCTGTTGTTGTTGTTGTTGTTGTTGCTGTTGTTGTTGTTGTTGGTGTTGTTGTTGTT
>NC_090261.1:58168748-58293748 GCF_037325665.1 Littorina saxatilis | reverse complement strand
GCTTACTTGTCGATTGTTTGCTGGTTCGTTCGTTTACTTTGTTTATTTGTCATGTTGCTTTACTTGTTTATCATTTATTAGACATTTGTATTAGAAGTAAGGACCGGTTGTAAGAAAAGGCGTCGCCTTAAACCTCTATCCTTGAAAAATAAAGTTCCATCATCATTATCATCATCTCTCTCTCTCTCTCTCTCTCTCTCTCTCTCTCTCTCTCTCTCTCTCTCTCTCTCTCTCTCATAGTTGTGCGTGTGCGCGTGTGTATGCGCGCAGTGTTGCTGTGTGTGTGTGTGTGTGTGTGTGTGCGTGCGTGCATGTGCGCGTGTGTGTGTGTGCGTGCGTGCAGTGCGCGTGTGTGCGTGCGTGCGTGCGTGCGTGCGTGTGTGTGTGTGTGTGTGTGTGTCTCACCAGAGCTATAACTCCAAACAAGTAAGCTGTCAATGGCTTAGTCACCGGAAAATAACTGTAAATCGCCGTCGTTATTTTTAAACGTGTCTGCGTGAAGTCACTAAAATAATGGCCACTTTTACAGCTGAATGACTATCTAAATCCTTCTCTTTTCTTTGTGCTGTAAACGACAGCTAATACAGAATTGAAAAAGCACATAAAGAAAAGCAGTTTGTTTTAATTGGCCTAATCCGGACGTAAAGCACGTTGCGTTCCCTTTATAACTAAAATTGTCCCATTAAAACATCCAATCCGTGTAGATGATGCTATTCTTGTGATGTCTGACAGTTTCCAAACAATTTACATCGGGTTATTGCCACTTGAAGAAAAGGGGGAAAGATTAGGGTTATTTCAATGACCGCCGTAAGCGAAAACATTTATGAAAGCATAATCTGTTTTATCCTTCATACACGAGAGAGAGAGACCGCCCAAGTAATAAATAAACCATCTCATCACACGTGTGTATATCATTTTAAATGAGTTCGGGTCAAACTACAGTTTGGCAGGGACCTAATTTTTTCACAGCTCAAGATGACAAAGTCGCTGAGAAAAACTTCATTCTCGAAAAACTTTTGCATTGATGTTTCTGTTTTCTCTGGAAGAATTTTGAGAAATTACACGTGACGCTATAATTCCTATTGTGGCTATTTTCGCTTTGGACGTTAGAGATTCTATGAGGCCATTGGAAGAGATCGAGTTTCAAGAAGACGCGCATTCAATGTGGACGCTTCAATTCCGGACGTTTGAGGCAGGAGACACGCAAGTTCAGAATGTAGGATAAACAATATACTACATGGCTTGCTGTGTATTATCAGGTTTGCACGTGTTGGTTAACAAATGTGACCCTCCACCACGGAATGAGTCGCATGTCACCTTTGCATGATTTTCATATTTTTACATTTTCCTAAAGAGTTTTTTTATGCTCTATCCAGTGGTGAAACCCGTTTTAGAAAAGAGCGAAAACTGTTTGAGTTATAAGCCTCTGACTAAGGTGACCCTCACACTGTTACCAGACACTCCCCGGACTTATATTAAGCCTAGCGCAGAACCGCGCGAGGTGACATGCGACTCATTTCGTGGTGGAGGGTCACAAATGTGTTTTCAAATATTGAAAAGCTCGCTTTCACTCGCATTTTAATCAAAAACACAAAACAAGCGTAACTCGCGTAAGCCTGGTATTACACAGCAATTCATGTAGTATTCTCCATGAAGCAGATACTCAGTGGTAAATCAATCAACATTCGAATAGAGCCAGCGAACAGAATCTATGGTTGAAACCCAAGCCGTATCATTATTTTCTTTTTCTTCTGACAGCAACCGGACTCGACCAGCAGCAAAGCGTCATGGACAACGGTCAAGGCATTGACGGCATGGACCATGATACGACCCAAGCGGCCCTGGACACAGATGGCCGGACACCAAGGTCAGACGGTCACGCTAAGAAAACTTCGAGAAAAAAGCAAACTCTATTAGCCACCCACACACACTCTTGTTACTCGTCAGAGAAAGCCTTCTTTTCTGACTCACTTTCCCTGCAGAAGGCACAGAGTACCTTTTCAGCTGGCGTTTAGATAGAGAGGAAAAGACATCTTGGAGGGACAATTCTGAATTTATTAGCCATATATATTACTAATCGTAAATAGTAACGATCGCGCACACTACCCTATGTTAAAAGGGATGTTGCTAAAATGTATTTATTCGCCAGTTATTGGCGACACAGACTTTAACATGCCGCGAAGGGGTTCAATATTGATAAGTCTGTTCTCAACTACGCGTGCCTTTTTCGTTTTCTTGTTTTCTCCATCTTCTTGTTCTCCGTTCTTTCTCTGTCTCCTTCCTTCTTTACTACATGTACTAAAAACAATCGTGTGTTTTCCCTTTCTTCTCCTTCTTTCCTTCTTTTCTGTAGGTTGGTTCTTCTGTGCAGAGTCTCCTTTTTCGACCCGTTCGACTCTTTCTTCTTCCTATGGGACTTCTCAAAAGCTTCTGCATTTTGGAAGAAAAGGGGTGTTTTTTTACAGCCCCATGAAATTTGCGGAACGCATGCCAGGGCAAAAGGTTGTGATGCACGTGCCACAACAGGGTCCTGGCTATGAACATCGCTCACCGGCTTGTGTTTAAAGGTTGACACGCTGACACAGTTATGCACAGTAGCAACATGCCTCCACGAAGAAAACTTAGTGATTTGGATAGAGGAAGGGCAATAGGATGGCTTCAAGACGGTTTTGCTGCCAGGCAAGTGGCCCAGAGGCTTGCAGTGGCTCCCTCTGTCATCATCAGACTAAAACAGAGATTCCACGCAACTGGAAGAGTGCAGGAGCGACAACGTTCTGGTCGGCCCAGAGTCACCACACAAAGAGAGGATCGCTTCATTCAGAGGCAGGCCATGCAACAAAGAATGGCTACGGCAAACAACATTAGGCAATGCCTACAAGCTACCACCAACACTGTTGTTAGTGGTCAGACGATCCGAAACCGCTTACACAACTTTGGCTTGCCTGCAAGGCGTCCAGTCCGAGGAACAACCCTGACTGCTAATCACCGAGCAGCTCGCCGAGCCAGGTGCACTCAACATGTGAGGTGGCAACGTCAGCAGTGGACTCAGGTGTTGTTTACAGATGAGTCTCGCTTTTGCTTGGAACCTGCTGATGGTCGCATCCGAGTGTGGAGGCGTCGCGGAGAGCGCTTCGCAGAAGGCGTTGTTCTGGAACGACAGCGTTTTGGCGGAGGCTCTGTGATGGTCTGGGGAGGGATCAGCACACGTCTAAGGACACCTCTGTACCATGTAGTGGGCAACTTGACCGGTGTCCGCTACCAGAATGAGATCCTGCAACCTGCCTGGTCGTTCCAGCCCTCCAAGCGATCGGCCCTCGTGCGATTCCTCAGGATGACAACGCACCTCCCCATCGCTCTGCAGCTGTAAACACCTTCATCCAGCAGGCCAGGGTCAACAGGATGCTGTGGCCAGCCAACAGCCCGGACCTGAACCCCACAGAGCACATGTGGGACGAGCTTTGTCGTCGGGTACAGCAACATCACCCTCCTCCTGCCAATCTGGGTCAACTGCTGCAATGGCTCCAGCAGGAGTGGAATGGAGTTCCCAGAGCATTCATATGCAACCTGATCCACTCCATGCGCCAACGATGTGTTGAATGCCTGGCAGACAACGGAGGGCACATGCGTTATTGACACTGATTCACATTGTTGTGAATTCCATTTTCGAGGGTTGTCACGTTTGACACACTCTAGCTAAATTGTCGCTGCCCCGTTCGATCTTTGCTTTGTTTGTCATTACTCCTTGGTTGTTCAATTATTTAATTTAAAACAAAAGAAAGAATTCGGTCTTGTCTCTTTTGTGTGGCGTGCTTGTAAAAAAATGATCCTTAACTTTTTTTTGAAGAGTGTATATCATGTGACAGCCTTTGCAAGAAAAGCTTATGATGGGTTTGCTCTGAAAGTGAATGACGTCAGTCGACAGCGAGGATGTTTTGAGGTCATGTGCTGAGAATCGACAGGAGAACGAAAATAGGCAGGTAATTGCTGGGTAGAGATCGCTAGATTGGGATGATAAGTGACCGGCGGCCATTAACTAGCTGTCACTGTGTGGTCTTTTCCTTTTCATTAAGCCAGCATGCCTTGGGTCAGCGAATGAGAGAAACTGGCCGTTCAGGTCATGAGAGCATAGGCCCGTAGAACTCGTACTGACCGAATTGGAAAAGTGTGCCGACACATGTAACCTGGAGGTGACCTTCTCGGTGTACTAGCATTGTCACCGCCACCAATTGTGACCGGGAAGAAGGGGGGGGGGGGGGGGTGGGGGCGGGGGGGTTAGAAGGGGGTTGGTGTCAAAAGTAACTAAGCGATTCTGACACCCACCCGCCCCCCCCCCCCCCCCCCCGCCTCGGTCAAAACTAACCGGTCAAAATGGCCTGTTACAGCGGTGCTTTTTTCACCCGCAACTTTCAAAGTAAAACTCCAAGGTAATTCCGAGACTAATCTTGATCAGGCCTTGATACACAGCATGTGTATACGGTTAATCTGGCTTGGTGACAACTGCTGAAGTAGATAGAGATGACGACGATGATGATGATGATGATGATGATGATGTGTTGCAGGCAGCTTCCTGGCAGGGACGGCGGGGAGCGTGCTGAAGCTGCTGGTGCCGAGGGAGGAGAAGAACCTGCTTCAGATGATGGAGGACAGTGTCATCACGCCGCACGTGCCGCACTACCACGGCACTATTGACAAGGACGGATCTCGTATCCTTTGTGCGTGCGTGTGTGTGTGTGTGTGTGTGTGTGTGTGTGTGTGTGTGTGCATGTGTGTATGTCGGTGTGCGTGTGTGTGTGTATGTGTATGTCGGGGTGAGTGTGTGCGTGTTTTCGTATGTGTGTGTGTGTTTGTGTTTGTATATGGGTGCGTCTCAGAATCTCGTCCTCTGTGTGTGACATTATCACCAAAAGTAAAATCTTCCCAGAAAACTTTGATAATACTATTTGCACACTTCTCAGGGTGTACCTTTTCAGTTTAAACAAGAAAAAATATAACATTGCCTTTAGTTTGCCATATGTTGAGCATTATTTGGACCATGTGTGCAAAATCACCCGTGTAACATGGAAAAAATAAAAGACAAAAAAACTGCATTTATAAGGCTGAAAACGACTTTTATTCAGTTATTATTGTTGAATCACAAGCCATTATAGAGTTCAATATGAAATGACTACATGCAAACAACAAAATAATGTTTTTTTCAATGTTCCATGCATTCGTCAAAATTTCAATACAAAAATGAAAATTAATTAATGATATCCTGATCAGAACATGTTGATACATGGCATTCATTCAGTCTTATTGACATTTAACCTTCACAATAGCATATATACAAAGATTTGTTGCTCTAAGACAAAATGTTAGAAAGTTATCCCAAAAGAATGCAAAATGGTCACCGATGTAACATGGAAACATCACTTTTGTAACAAAGAAACGGTTATGCTTTTTCCCACAAACTTTACTAAATGAAGCTGATTTTGCAACCAGATTCTTCTTAGGTAAAATGCCAAACACTAAAACAGGAACAGAAAGAAAAAAAGCTGGACAAAATCAAGAAAACTTTGCCCCAAAAAAGAGAAACATTAATGAAAAGTTCATCACCGACGTAACTCGGAAACGAACAACCAGACATGTATTATAAGGTTTGACATGAAGAATGCAAATGTTCAAAAGTGGTTCATTCAATTGTTAAGACAATAAACCAAAGGCATTGGTTACAAAGGCATTGGTTGCAGTTAATTAATTTATTTTAAAAGAAATAATGCCCCCTGGCATTGAAGGTGGGGTCACGAATCATGGTTGCATCAGATGCAGGGACTAAGGAAATATCATCGATCCCTGGAAAGCAATAGTAGTTCCCCTCCGGTTTCCTTCGAAGGAACGGTACCACCAGTTCATCAGGTCGAATCTCTTGCACCTGAAACATGCAAGTACCAGCGATTTCAACCAAAGATTGATGCAATATGTGTACTAGTTTCACTAACATGAATTTGTTTAATGTCTATATCAAGATTTTGATGCATCCACATTCACTGGCTAAAAACAAAATAAAGTAATTATTTTGTTCAGACTTACCATTCCATTGAACATACAACTTTTACAATTAAAGAAAACATTGACACTTACCGTTCCTTTAAATGGATTTCGGAAATTTAATTTTGATCATAATTTTTTATATTTTTAATTTTCAGAGCTTGTTTTTAATCCAAATATAACATATTTATATGTTTTTGGAATCAGGAAATGATGTAAAATAAGATGAACGTAAATGTGGATCGTTTTATATAAAAAAAAAAAATTATTACAATTTTCAGATTTTTAATGGCCAAAGTCATTAATTAATTTTTAAGCCACCAAGCTGAAATGCAATACCGAAGTCCGGCCTTCGTCGAAGATTGCTTTACAAAAATTTCAATCAATTTAATTGAAAAATGAGGGTGTGACAGTGCCGCCTCAACTTTTACAAAAAGCCGGATATGACGTCATCAAAAGTATTTGTCGAAAAAAAGAAAAAAACGTCCGGGGATATCATACCCAGGAACTCTCATGTCAAATTTCATAAAGATCGGTCAAGTAGTTTAGTCTGAATCGCTCTACACACACACACGCACAGACAGACAGACACACACACACACATACACCACGACCCTCGTTTCGATTCCCCCTCTATGTTAAAACATTTAGTCAAGTTTTGACTAGGTGAAATCGAAAGAAAAACTATTATTAACAAATGTTTAGCCTAATTTTTCACTTCATAAAATATCATAGCAGCAAAAACTCACCTTTTCTCAAGAACCTGGGGTGTTGATCACTGTCGTAACAAAATCACAGACTTCGGAAACATTCTCGAAATCTTTCTTCGCTGCTGGAAGCTGAACTATTTCTCTCTGTAACTGCGCATGCGTAGTCACCCGCACCTCTAAGTCACTACGCGCAAAAAAGTTCTAATCTTTCTTCAAAACTCTGAACATTATTTGCAAAACCGTTCACCATCGTAACTGAATTTTGAAGAAGCATGTCATATTGCGCAACTTTCAACTTAGTTTGCAGATGCAATTTTGAGAAAATAATACTTAAATAACATTTAGCTTAGCGATGTTCTATGCCCTTTCATGTCTAGATCGTGTTGAAGATGAATATGCAAATTCTAAAGTTCAAATTTAGGACTTGTTGCTGTTGCACGCGTGCGGAAACCTATGTTACGACAGTGATGGCAAACTTTCAAGCGATTAATTTCGTTTAAAAAAACAATTCTGTGGACAAAATAACATTTCAACTGTCAAGTACACTTAAACCAAACACACATAACAAGAATAGCAGTCCTTGGACATTCTAAACGATTCTTGTAGTGAGGTGCAAAACTAGTTGATGGTTCATGTCACAGATCAGACCTCCATTTTTCACGCATTTAATCATTTCTTTCGCAAAACAACCTTCATAATAATCATGCAAAATACTCAGTTTTGTTTGTACTATTTCTTTATTCATTTTACTTCTCAAAAATACCAATATCATGATTTAAAATTCAGTATGTTTCAATTGTGGGCTAATTTGATTATGGCACACACAAAAGGATCAGTTTCTGAGACGCACCCATATATGTGTGTGCGTGTGTGTGTATTTTCTTGTTCGCATGTTACACTTGTAGATCAGCTCTCAATAGGAAGTCGGTCGTCTTCTGTTACAATGTCAAGACGTAACTCTGTCGGGTTTGTACTGGTTGTCAAAGATTGAATACTCAGTCTAGCTTTTATTTAGTCAAACGTTACAGGCGAGTCACTAGCGATCGAGGGGTGTGACTAAAACACGTGGACAAGGAAGAAATGTTCCATTTTAAAATACACATATATAAATGGACAATATTTAAATGTTGGTATAGTGGTATTATATTAGCCAGTGGAGGTTTGTCTCTGCACTCTGTACAAGCGTATAGTACTACAGTCCTTGACACCAGTGTCCAGGCTACGTGAGGCTGCAGGACTTGCTGTGCGAGTTCAGCTCGCCCTGTGTCATGGACATCAAGATGGGCGTCAGGACCTACCTGGAGGAGGAGCTCGAGAAGGCCAGGAAGAACCCGACCCCGAGAAATGTGTGTGATTCTCTGTTCCAAGAAATGTGTGTGATTCTCTGTTCCGAGAAATGTGTGTGATTCTCTGTTCCGAGAAATGTGTGTGATTCTCTGTTCCGAGACATGTGTGTGATTCTCTGTTCCGAGAAATGTGTGTGATTCTCTGTTCCGAGAAATGTGTGTGATTCTCTGTTCCGAGAAATGTGTGTGATTCTCTGTTCCGAGAAATGTGTGTGATTCTCTGTTCTGAGACATGTGTGTGATTCTCTGTTCCGAAATGTGTGTGATTCTCTGTTCCGAGATGTGTGTGATTCTCTGTTCCGAGAAATGTGTGTGATTCTCTGTTCCGAGAAATGTGTGTGATTCTCTGTTCCGAGAAATGTGTGTGATTCTCTGTTCCAAGAAATGTGTGTGATTCTGTGTTCCGAGAAATGTGTGTGATTCTCTGTTCCGAGAAATGTGTGTGATTCTCTGTTCCGAGAAATGTGTGTGATTCTCTGTTCCGAGAAATGTGTGTGATTCTCTGTTCCGAGAAATGTGTGTGATTCTCTGTTCCGAGACATGTGTGTGATTCTCTGTTCCAAGAAATGTGTGTGATTCTGTGTTCCAAGAAATGTGTGTGATTCTGTGTTCCTTGGCCCTTTGATGACTGTCTGAAGTGTTAGGGCCTAAAAAATAAAGTCAGCTGTGTGTGTGTGTGTGTGTGTGTGTGTGTGTGTGTGACGTGTGTGTGTGTGTGTGTGTGTGTGCGTGTGTATGCGTGCGTACGAGTGTGTGCTTGCGTGTGAGGTACTGTGTGTGTGTGTGTGCGCGTGCGTGCGAGTGTGTGCTTGCGTGTGAGTGTGTGTCACTGTGTGTGTGTGTGTGTGTGTGTGTGTGTGTCACTGTGTGTGTGTGCACGCGCGCTAACTGCGGGGCTACTACTATTACTACTGATACAAGCTCCTGTGGTTTCTCCCGTTTGTTTCAGGACCTCTACCAGAAGATGGTGAGCATAGACCCGGAGGCGCCGTCAGAAGATGAGAAGGAGAACTCTGCCATAGACAAACCGCGCTACATGAAGTTCAGAGACGACATGAGTTCCACTTCTGCACTAGGATTTCGCATTGAAGGAATAAAGGTAAACACGCACATGCACAAACATATTCCGCGTGTATGCGCACACGCAGACACCCCAAATAGAGAGAGAGAGAGAGAGAGAGAGAGAGAGAGAGAGAGAGAGAGAGAGAGAGAGAGAGAGAGACAGAGAGACAGAGAGACAGAGAGACAGAGACTGGCTGACTAATCTTTAATACACACGGATAGTGGTTTTACGCACAGACTAGTCTTGCAACCTGTCCTTACTAAAAGAGAGACATGAACACACAACTTAATCAATCAGACTTTCTTTCAATTAATAAATATAACGGCCAATTGAGATTTTTTGTTCAGTACAGTTTCGCCTCAAATAAAATAAAACAGCGTACAATAATGAATAGTCTGCCACGGTGCTGGTTCAGAGAATTTCACGATTTATAAATTATGTCTTCAGACAAAACTGTGAAGGAATTCTCCAAAAATCATTCTTGAAATCACATGATTTCATAATTCAGAGAGAATTTTACACGGGCTGTATACTTCATCGAAGTCCAACGCATTTTCCCCGAACCGCTAACAAGTTGTTAAGATATGCATGTCAGTGCTACTGGAATTTGCAATAGCCACTGAACGCTACTACATATATAAACCTCAAATGCATTCCAGCCATGAACTAAGTTTCACTCGGGCCCTTGATGTACGCAATTTACAAAAATGACTGATGATGATAAAGACCGGTATAATCCATGGTAGTCTCACACTACAAACTAACTCTTGGTACGAAGCATTTTGCCCTAGCTTTGGCACACAGTTGACTGGTTATGACTGAATCTGATGGATGATATCTACGCAGGGACCTATCTAATATAGGTCTATGATCTACGTCATCACATTACACTGAGATTCTCACAGTCAATCACAATACAAGGCCAGAGGGTTGATTGAAGTATATGTCACCCATTACACTGAGATTCTCACAGTCAATCACAATACAAGGCCAGCGGGTTGATTGAAGTAGTATGTCACCCATTGACACTCCGCTAGACCACAGTGGAACCTCTCTGTTAAGTCCCTAGAATTCCTCCCATTCAAGATTTTGTCACGTTTTGTAAGCTTTTTCCTCAGAAAACTCTTCAAAATTGCTGTTATTTTAAGTTGCCCTTCACAGGTTTTTGGAGGTCTTTAGAAATGGAGAGGCCACCATCTCAGGTAAACCCTAGTTTCGTGGCCATCTTTCAACAGATTGGACTCTTGAGTTGAGTTGAGTTGTTGAGTTGAGTTGTTGAGTTGAGTTGTTGAGTTGAGTTGTTGAGTTGAGTTGAGTTGTTGAGTTGAGTTGTTGAGTTGAGTTGTTGAGTTGAGTTGTTGAGTTGAGTTGAGTTGAGTTGAGTTGTTGTCGGAGTTGAGTTGAGTTGTTGAGTTGTTGAGTTGAGTCAGTTGAGTTGAGTTGTTGAGTTGAGTTGAGTTGAGTTGAGTTGACTGAGTTGAGTTGAGTTGAGTTGAGTGAGTTTTCAAGTGTTGTATGTCTACTCTACTTTTCTGTTTGAATTGTAACTCAGCGTTTTATTCACAATGTTGTCATTTTCCCCCACAGACTCAGAGCGGTGCGTCCAAAGACTACAAAAACACCAGAACACGTGATGACGTCAGCAAGGCCCTCTCTCACTTTGTTGGAGACAACGCAACAGCATTGGTCAGTTGTGATTATGGTGCCCTTGTGTGCGTACAATAGTCGATTTCCGGACAGAACTCGGGTTTGCCCAGTGTGGGCTGTGAAAGAGTGAATACTAGTGCTTTTATTGAGGCAAGCTTCCTACACGTGCGTGTCCACGCGGTGTTTCAGACCATAGACCATTTATCCTATTTGGTCTATGATGTTCAGACTGACACACACCTCGATCACTAGTGACTGGCCTATAATGTCACTGTGTCGTGGTTTGTTTGTTTGTTCGTGGGCTGAAACTCCCACGGCTTTTGCGTGTATGACCGTTTTTACCCCGCCATTTAGGCAGCCATACGCCGCTTTCGGAGGAAGCATGCTGGGTATTTTCGTGTTTCTATAACCCACCGAACTCTGACATGGATTACAGGATCTTTTTCGTGCGCACTTAATTGGTCTTGTACTTGCGTGTACACACGGGGGTGTTCGGACACCGAGGAGAGTCTGCACACAAAGTTGACTCTGAGAAATAAATCTCTCGCCGAACGTGGGGACGAACTCACGCTGACAGCGGCCAACTGGATACAAATCCAGCACGCTACCGACTGAGCTACATCCCCGCCCCTATGTCACCTGGTAAAGTTTGACTCACTAAATGCAAGAATATTCACTCTTTCAAAACCGATACAAACCCGACAGGGTTATTTCCGAACATTGTCCATTTAGAAATGATTTCCCACGACGTTTTTGCAAGCTTTTACACTGAAAGATGGTGCAGATCTTAAAAAGGGACACTAATAACGAATAAGTTAATTTATAAGTGGAAGACAATCATTTTCCTTTAATTGATTACAAGACTGTCCCACTCACCCGAGATTAATTATTTTCCTTTCATGAAACTGAAGGTATCTACTTGGAAAATGTGTGTGTTTCATAATTAAGCTTCCATAGGTTCAGTCTAATGGTAAACTCTCTAGTCGTAGAACCGATGTACATAGACCTAAATATAGGTCCCTGCGATGTAGAAGTCCTCGAGTGAACAAGCACAAACATTGTTCCATAAACGTTTACAGGGGAAAAACTCTTGTTAGGGGTTTAATGTACTGTGACGCTTTAGTTTTACATTTTCACCTCACCATCAAGGAATGCAACTCTTCCATTGCAAATAAAAACCACAACAGAGTTATTTCCAAAAATATATATTGTCACTGATGTGAAAGTGAAAGTTGTGATAAAGACTGAACATAATGATATTTACTTTTTTTTCTTCAGGAAAAGTACATATTAGGACTGGGTGAAGTCTGCAAAGCACATGAAGCATCGACCTTCTGTAAAAATCATGAGGTAACTATTATACCAGTCTTGACCAAATGGTCTATCAAGAAAGTGTGGGTTTGTGAGTGTGTGTGTGTGTGTGTGCGCAAACGTACGTGCACGTGATGTTAACTGCTTCCACATAATGTATCCTAGTATTTTTTGATCCTACAGTTTGGGTTATTGGCCCAGTACAGTGATGTGCGTGTGTGTGGGAAGCATGTGCGTTTATGTACTGAAGATGCATGTGAATTTGTCTCCCCTCCAATTATGGTACATGTAGGCTTACATATAATAACACATTTAGTCTCATATCTTAACACAAAAACATAATGGACACACATACACATCTCCAATGCACATACGATAGAACCCCCCTTTTATTACCTCAACAAAATCTGAAACAAGCAGGCCTTAAAAACGGAGGGGGTATTAAAAGGAGAATATATTTACAAGGGTTATCAACACACAGTCTGAGAACACAAAGAAAGAGAATCTTCACTTTGGGGGGGGGGGGGGGGGGTCACACAAGGGCGGCTCCACACAAGGGCGGCTCCACTATATTACACGCCCTCAATTGTTCCTCCCTTTCAGATGGTTGGCAGTTCCTTGCTGTTCGTGCACGATGCCAGGGGCAAGGCGGGAGTGTGGATGATAGACTTTGCCAAGTGTCAAACCCTACCCCCTTCTGTCTCCATCGACCATCGCTCCCCCTGGGTGCCTGGCAACTACGAGGACGGCTATCTCTCTGGCCTCGACAATCTCAAGTCTATCTTCGAGGATTTGAAAGCATCTATAGAGAACAGCCAGTGAAGAGGAGGAATTTCCTGATTTTCTGTTCAGCGCAGTGGTACAGTCGAACCTGCCCTTGCGACCACCTCTTGAAAGCGACTGCCTGTCCACAACGACCTTTCCCAAAGATCCCAGAAGAGATCCTGCCCATAACGATCACTCCCGGCAAAGATCCCAGAAAAAAATCCTGCCAATACCAAACACTCCAAAAGATCCCAGAAGAGATTCTGTGCATAAAGACCACTCCCATAGATCCCAGAAGATATTTCTTCTATATGATTCCCCTTTCCATAGCGACAACCTATCTATTTGGCTGGTCCCTGGGGTGGTCGTTACATACAGGTTCTATTGTACCTGTAGAGAGAGGACAGCCTTGCAACAGTGTCCCTACCTCGTAGCTGGTGTCTTGTCTTGACACGAATATTACAGGCAATGTTATAGACCGAGAGGAAGCACAGGTGTCCTTCAGTGGGAGATGTTCTCTCTTTGCAAGGGCCTAGAATTACAGGTACTACTGTACTAGCCGTGACTCCAGGAAACGAAACTTTGTTCCAACCTTAACAAAAGTGGGCAGAGGCGATTGAAGACGAGGACCTTAAACTTTCTTATTCTGAGGGCCTCCCTTCAACCCATCCAATCCGTTTCTTCTGGTTGATGTCTTCTCCAGTGCCATGCATTCAAAGGCTGTTATGTTCACGGATACAGAACGAAGTAAACTACAAGGCCTCAGAGCTGTGGTACCTTTCACGATGTGAGTGCTTCACTGTGACAAATGAGCCGTCTAAATTTCACACTCGCTGGTATACAGATTTCTCATTTCAAGAGAACAAATGCAGCAAGAAATTTGAGAAACAGACTAAACCTGTTTGGGTTTTTTGTTTTTTTCAAAAGAGAGAGTGTACAATGAAAGAGTTTGACTTTGGCCTAAAAAGCTTAAAATTCGGGATGGCCATCCTTTGTTCAACTGCTGGCATGCAAATTTGCACATCTACAAAACGGGAACTCACTTTTTGTTCGTTTGTTTGCTTAACGCCCAGCCGACCACGAAGGGCCATATCAGGGCGGTGCTGCTTTGACATATAACCTGCGCCACACACAAGACAGATCGAGGTCGCAGCACAGGCTTTCATGTCTCACCCAGTCACATTATTCTGACACCGGACCAACCAGTCCTAGCACTAACCCCATAATGCCAGACACCAGGCGGAGCAGCCACTAGATTGCCAATTTTAAAGTCTTAGGTATGACCCGGCCGGGGTTCGAACCCACGACCTCCCGATCACGGGGCGGACGCCTTACCACTAGGCCAACCGTGCCGGTTGGGGAACTCACTATAGCACATGGAAACCAAAAGAGGCAATAAACACTTCAAATGCATTATACTGAACTGTTTACACATTAGTAAGTTTTTCTTGCAGATGTGCAATTCGTTTGCTGTATTTTGAGAAAAAGAGCCCCAGAGTAACAGCTGGGAATGATCCGGGTTGGATGGTTTACACCTTGTTCCCGATACCGTAGATGTACACACATGTTTTGTGTCATAACCAGCAGTCAGTATTTTCTGTTCAGGTACTTAGAACTATACTTACACTAACTTTTAGGTCTTTTGTGCATGTGTGTGTGTGTGCGTGTGTGTTAAAAGCACAATGCTGAAATCCCAGCTGCATCTTTGGGGTGGAATAGCTACAACAAGAAGAACTGGCACCAGTGCCTGAAAATCTTTGACTTAATGAAAAAGGACAAGTATGCTCCATGACTGAACCTTGATTCTGTGGATTAAAAAGCCCCTCAGTTCTGTGGTCTATCTGAGAATCCTCTGCCTTCAGTAAAGGAAAAGACAAAACAAATGTGCAGACCATCTCGCTATGCAGGTATGATGTTGTTCTACATTCATTTATGCTTCCAAGAGAAAACAAAGAAAAGTGGTCGCCATATCTCGATAAAGTGATAAAAGAATCCATGTCAGCAATTCATGTTGTTGAATGTTCTACATTAATTCATGCTTCCTTGTTTACCCATATTTTTCTTGGAGTGGAAATCCATTACATGTTAAAACTTATATGCTTTACTTGTATTGTCCAAGCACTTTATACCGAAAATCAGTATGATTTCAATATCAGGTGTGCGTGTGTGTCGGTGAACGAATGTGTGTGTGTGTGTGTGTGTGTGTGTTGTTGTGAAGGGAAAATGAAAGCTACCTTGGGCTCGGAGAAATAATGAAGTAACAGTGGAGGAGTAAAGTTTGCAGGTGTTATTGGAAGCTGAGGAAGTAATGAAGGGTTTGGTAACAGTGATCCTGCTAGCCCTTTCCTAAACTGGCATCTTCATGTACCAGTGAATCCTGCTGCTCACAGAAATCAGACACACTGTCACGCAAACAGGCATGGGAATTCCAAAATAAAAAAAACCTGAAAATAGGCCAAGGTCCACGGACCGCCATGTACAGGGTACAGGGGCAGAGCGAATTTTAGCATTTTAGACCAATATTTTGATAGTTCTTGTGAAAGCAAATAATGGATAGAGAGACAATAGTATACATATAATCTAATTTACCTTTTTTTTGCCGCGGACAATTTTTTATTTTCGCTGAAACGCAATTTCCTTTTTGCGAAAATCCGCGAAGAATTCCCATGCCTGGCAAATCGAGCAATTAAAATTGTAATTATTAGTAAAATACAGTTTGCTGAAAAGTTCCTGTTTACATGATCCCTGGTTTACGCAACTTTTTCACAAAGGAAATTGTCCTTATCATAGTTTAGAACACAAAATATGATATTTGTACGGTACATGCATGTGATACGAGTGTACGAGCCTGGTCTGTTAAAAGAAAAACTGATTCAACAAAAAAATCATAGAATTCAAAAATACCTGTGCAATTGCAAAAACTGAAATTGAAACAAAACAGGACCTCTCACACTGCCATGCCCATATGAGTGTCCTTTACCAATCTTGGAACAGATAGCTTGCTGGTTTATATCCACACGCACAGCAAGATAAATGCAAATGCACATGTGTGTGTGTGTGTGTGTGTGCAATGTACATTACGTATGTGTAAACCAACATGTATGTTGTTCATGTACGTTGTCATCTGCTGAAGATGGCACGTGGTCAAAACTGCAAATGCAAGCTTTTTCTTTGTGTGTGTGTGTGTGAAGGGAGGGGGGGGGGGGGGGGGGGGGGGGGGGAGAGGGGATTGGGGAAGGGGGGGAGAGAGGGGATTGGGGAAGGGGTGAGATGGTGGCTTGGGGTATGAGAGTGCTTTGTTTTTGTAAGACCCATTAAGGCATTTTTTCTCTCTCACCAAGCTAGTTTTTTGTGTACCTTTCACATCATGATCTGGTTTACCCACACATTAAAGGTTGAATAAGGTTAAGTTACAACGCAGTACTCTACTCAGACCATGCTTCACACTCAGAGACAGAGGAGTCCACACATGCTGTTTGATATTTCACGTTGGTTTTATTTCCGTCTTCCTTTGTTACACCTATACAGTGTCTTCCAGGCTTGTGCATACATGAAAAGTATCTGTTTGCAATAAATTGCATTTGTTGTACATGTTCAGATTCATTATTTTCAAAATGATTTTATGTTCGAACCTGTTTTGTTCTTTTTGAACCTGTTTTGTACGGAGTGTAAAAACAATAAAGCCAGTGTAAAAATCATTATACATTATATGGAATGCTTATGTACAAGAATATATATATACAAATAAATTGAATAAAATTATGAAATAAAGCATGTTTGTTCTCTCCTAGCACTATTTCTCTTAAATGTATGTCATCTACTGTCACGTTATCCGTCACAAAAAGTAAATCAAAGATCAGTCCATAGTCAAACAGTCACATGCCTGCGTCTTATAAATCAATGGCATGGCATTTCATTGCTTGCTTCTCTTTCTTAGTTCTTCATTTCCAATGCTGCAGCTTGCATATTACTGCAGCCAATTAGCTCAAAGTTCTGTCTTTTTTCTCTGCAGATCAGTGCAGTTGAAGAAACAAAATCAATGCACCCAGCATTATTTGCAATCCATCCCTCATCTGTACAAAGTTTGATTGTGTAAGAAATAAAGATACTGAAATAAATTCTGCTAAATCTGAAAGTAAAAGAGAAATTGGTCCAAAAATTGCAATGAAGAAAATTAAAGTGAAAAATCTGCGACTCAAAACATAAATATGACTAGCTTTTGCCACAAAATATTTTGGTCAAAGAGATTCACACCACCTCCACATCTAGGCCTATGAGAAGCCAGCTAAACTACACTTAGTGCGCTAAGACTACTATGCTGTGTGTAACACAGTGTAGAATGAAAGGTTAAAATAACAGCAGCAAGCAGAAGTCTTCAGGTGCTATCTGGAACTGCATTGACGTTGTACACGGTGAAGTTCACTTGCACTGGAACTGCGGCACTCCCATTCGCCTTCTCTTCTTTTTCTCCAAGTCAGCAAAAAAAGCCTTTATGTCATCTGGACCAACCACCTGTTCAGCAGAGGTACAAAAAATGATGAAATCATAGCCCAACAGTAAACCCCCAACTGTTTGCACACACTGACAAAACACGTCTTGACAAATGTTTTCCACAAGAACAAAAGCGTAACAGAACCTTCCAGTTCTTTATGATTAACCTCATTTGGAAAGTCATGTTTCTTTGTAATATAAAGCAAGATCACTCTGGTTAAATCCTAAAGCTGAGAAAAATCTGAGACTGCATTTGAGGCTTTGCTCAGAAGTGCTGTCAATCACATTTTTATTTGAAAGGCAGAACTTCAGAAAACAAGAAGGGCAAAGCCCATACGACTCACATGCTTTACACATTTTTCCTACCAAAATACATGTGACCTTGACCCAAGGTCAAGGTCATCCAAGGTCATGCAACACAAAGCTGTTAATTCAAGACATAGGAAGTACAATGGTGCTTATTGGCTCTTTCTACCATGAGATATGGTCACTTTTAGTGGTTCACTACCTTATTTTGGTCACATTTCATAAGGGTCAAAGTGACCTTGACCTTGATCATATGTGACCAAATGTGTCTCATGATGAAAGCATAACATGTGCCCCACATAATTTTTAAGTTTGAAACAGTTATCTTCCATAGTTCAGGGTCAAGGTAACTTCAAAATATGTATACAATCCAACTTTGAAGAGCTCCTGTGACCTTGACCTTGAAGCAAGGTAAACCAAACTGGTATCAAAAGATGGGGCTTACTTTGCCCTATATATCATATATAGGTGAGGTATTGAATCTCAAAAACTTCAGAGAAAATGGGAAAAATGTGAAAAATAGCTGTTTTTTAGGCAACATTTATGGCCCCTGCGACCTTGACCTTGAAGCAAGGTCAAGATGCTATGTATGTTTTTTGGGGCCTTGTCATCATACACCATCTTGCCAAATTTGGTACTGATAGACTGAATAGTGTCCAAGAAATATCCAACATTAAAGTTTTCCGGACGTCCGGACGGACGGGCGACTCGGGTGAATACATAGACTCACTTTTGCTTCGCATGTGAGTCAACAAAATGGTGTAGATAACGCTACAAAATCATATGAGTATAGAGACCAGCATAGCGAGCTTTTGAGTTCACACACACACGCAAACACGATCATACAGTTCAAATTATCAAACACAGTGATTGACCAAAAATGTAAAACTTTAAAAAAACAAAGAAAAAAAAAGTCACTATTCAGTATGTTTTCTCACCTTTCCACTGTCAGCAAAGCTTTTCAGATACTCCCTCAGTTCTGTCTTCATGTCATTGAAGCCTGCACAAAGCAACTAACTTGTTAGCATCACCACAGCATGGAAGCTCATCATCTACATAGAGAGGAACTTGCTACTGAAATCCCCCCCCCCCCCCTGTTAGCATCACCACAGCATGGAAGCTCATCATCTACATAGAGAGGAACTTGCTACTGAAATCCCCCCCCCCCCCCCCCCCCCTCGTGCTAAGTCGGATTAAAATTTTTGTTAATAACAAATTGAATCAGTGACTCATCAACAAACTTTTCTGTCATTTGAAGATTTTCACTTGGAAAACTGAACAATTAGACGAAAGCCAATATTTTGTTAAAGCAAAAGGTTTTAAAAATGCAGGAACATATAATTACAGTACTTTTTCTCCAGATAGCACATCTATGACAAAAGTCCTCCTCTGTGTACTTAAACTCAAGAGCAGACATTGAGAAATACAGCCTGTTATTGAAACAGATGATGTTTGGAAATAACTCTGTCAGGATTTGCAAGTGTTATAGAAGAGTTGCGCCCCGCTACTAAAAAACCTCACACACTCAACGTTTTGTTAGAGGGGCACAACTCCCTTCCGCTTGAAAATCCCGACAGTTATTTCCGGAAAATGTAGATTGTCACTTACCCTGCACCACTTCGATTTTCTGCACGTGACTCATCCCGGAAAGGGCGCTCTGCTCGATCTCAGAATCGGTGAGTCCTGGGTTCTTGCCTCGGCCACGCTCCTCATAGGCGTGCACGCTGTCTCCTGTCTCCAGCAGAAACTCCAGTCCTTCCGCCTTGTACATGGACTGTAGACATGAACAGATCAAGCTAAAACAGACCTGCCTACCCCCAAAATTACAAGGTGTAATGAGTCAAGCCAAAAAGAGTAATCTGGTGGAAGAAAGTGTAATCAGGTTCCATTCGGCAATCATTTCGCACATTGTCACTAAGTCTTCTGCTCGGATAATTTCTCCCTCCAGTTTTGTTACTGTATCACTCAACTTCCTTATAAAGAAACAGGTACTTTGAACGTCTTTTGGTTTCTATGAGCTCTCTTTACTGCATCCTTGTGATAATTTGTCCCGATGTGCTATGCACAGTCATATTTTCCAATGTGTGCACACGAAAAGTCACTGTGGCAAAGGGAACACAAGACGTGCTTTGGTCCTTTTGATTAAGGTCCTAGGCATGGCCACGATTTCATTTGGCTGCCTTTGTATTTCTGTTGAATGGCTGTCTTCTTTCTCACAGCAATCCTTTTACCACCACTGTGACCTGCTTCCTCGTCAGACTCGTCCGTCTCATGGGGACTTAGATTTTCCACGCGTCGCTAATTCATTGTAATGCGAACGGCAGCGTCTATCTTGTATGTGGCTGAACAGACCGGAAATGACCGGATATTGCCCAAACGATCTCGCGCAGGCGCAAACGCAAGCTCTGCGAGAGCAACAATACTGATCGGATTTACATCCGAGATGAGATGCGAAAAGTCGTACTTTTGGATTCTTAAAAATCGTACTTCCATTGTGGAAAGCGTGGTGGCGTAGTTTGGGTTAACATTCGTAGTAAATTACACCCACATCGTAAGGGTAGGCCGGTCTGCTAAAATGATCATGAAGATACAGGACTTGAAATGGTAAAAGATGTCCCCCAAAAGCGGAGTATGGCTGCCTGAATGGCGGGATAAAAACAGTCATACATGTAAAAACACACTTGTGCAAAAACACGAGTGATCGTCGAAGTTTCAGCCCATGAACGAAGAAGGTAAAAGATAAAATTACTTGACTGAATGCAAAAGGAGGAAATTAAAATGTTGGTGTGTGTACTATTGAAGTGCAAAGACAATTTTTCTTCTACCCAGGAACCCTAGAACCACGCACAGTAGCATACACTACAGCGCAAAGAAGATACTGAAACATGAACAATGAACAAAGGGAGAGAAGGTCAAAGTGAGAGAGAGAGAGAGAGAGAGAGAGAGAGAGAGAGAGAGAGAGAGAGAGAGAGAGAGAGAGAGAGAGAGAGAGAGAGAGAGAGAGAGAAAGGAATTTTAAAATACATGAAAAGAAAATTTGCACTCACCAAACACTGATCACATTTACAGAGTTTCTCTCTCCACCCCTCCGGCCAGAACGCTCCACAGTGTTTCTCAGGGATCTCTCTGGTCTGCAGGTCTTCCAAAAGACACAGCTTTTTCACCTTGCAAGCACTCCCACTTTCACCTTCTCCTACTTCAGTCTTCATCCGCTTGGCAGGAGGCTGCAAATTAGATCAGATGTTTGCATGAACAACGCAAGGCAGGAGATTGTCCTCCCACGACAACAGATAGATTCCAGAAATAACTGTCAGGTTGTATGGGTTGTGAAAAAGTTACTTCCCCTTGTTTGTCCTTGCTGTTCCCACTCAGGCCAGCTAGACGTGGAATTGTAGGCTTGCCTCAGTTTTTTTTCTATGAAAAAAAGGAAATCAACTCTTCCACAAACCATAAAATCTTGGCAGAGTTATTTCTATTTCCAAACATTGTCTATTAATAACACACAACAGGACAAACCGCACTTTCATGATGTAATGGTTGTCCATTCATATGAAATAAAAAGAAAAAAGCTTGGAGATTAAAATATTTCATATCTTGTTTTACCTTGAACCCGAAGACAGCAGTCTAGATCACATGGACTTCACCAGAGCAGCAACAAGAAAAACACTGAGGGTCTGCTCTGAGCTAAGGTAATTAGCTCCAGAGAAATATTTTGAATTGTCTGTCTTTTTACCAGTTGGAGTTATGAGAAGATTGCTGTCCTCTATGTCATAACGTTGTTTTCATTCCAAGAGCACAGCTATAAGTTGGCCATGCTGTGCTTCTTTGTTGCATGCAAGATTTCACAGCTCTTCAAAAAATGAAAATAAAAAAAAAGTCATTGTTTCAACCTAATTACCCCCTGTGATGGTTCTTTTCTTTTCAAACTGGCTTAAAATCGTTAAAAAAAAGAAAGAAAGTTAGACACAACGATTGGAACTGGCTCATTGCTACTGCTACTCAGATGTTCTGCTGTTTCGAGTCGTGTACGTTGCCGTAAAATCCGAATCTCACCTCAGAGCCTTCAGACACTGTGGCCGTCTGGCTGGTAGACTCCACCTTGACAGGCTGCTGGTTCTCTGTCTTCACCGGCTCCTCTCCCTCTCCTCCACCCACCTCCACCTTCACTGCTTTGTCGTCTGCACTCTCCTTCTTCACCACCACAGCTGAAAAAAGAGTTGTTGACAAAATGAGTAAGGGAATGAAGGGATAACCATGGGATTCTAAAATATACATTTTTAGTGAAATTGCTAGCGTTGAACCTGCCCTGGTGACCACCTCTCGATAAAAGAGCACCTGTTCAAAAAGACAACCCCAAAGGATCCATGTCGAGGATGTTGTTTTTTCTCTCCATAATTCCTTTCCACCACAGCGATCTGTCTATGACCAGTTTTTGTTATAAACAGATTTGACAGTCAGTTTTTGTTATAAACAGGTTTGACAGTCAGTTTTTGTTATAAACAGATTTGACAGTCAGTTTTTGTTATAAACAGATTTGATAGTCAGTTTTTGTTATAAACAGATTTGACAGTCAGTTTTTGTTATAAACAGGTTTGACAGTCGTTTTTGTTATAAACAGATTTGACAGTCAGTTTTTGTAATAAACAAATTTGACAGTCAGTTTTTGTAATAAACAGGTTTGACAGTCAGTTTTTGTTATAAACGGATTTGACAGTCAGTTTTTGTTATAAACAGATTTGACAGTCAGTTTTTGTTATAAACAGGTTTGGCAGTCAGTTTTTGTTATAAACAGGTTTGACAGTCAGTTTTTGTTATAAACAGATTTGACAGTCAGTTTTTGTTATAAACAGATTTGACAGTCAGTTTTTGTTATAAACAGGTTTGACAGTCAGTTTTTGTTATAAACAGATTTGACAGTCAGTTTTTGTTATAAACAGATTTGACAGTCAGTTTTTGTTATAAACAGGTTTGACAGTCAGTTTTTGTTATAAACAGATTTGACAGTCAGTTTTTGTTATAAACAGATTTGACAGTCAGTTTTTACTAAATACAGGTTTGACAGTCAGTTTTTGTTATAAACAGATTTGACAGTCAGTTTTTGTTATAAACAGATTTGACAGTCAGGTTTTGTTATAAACAGGTTTGACAGTCAGTTTTTGTTACAAATAGGTGTGACAGTAACAGTGAGCAAAGCTGCGCTTTATACCTACTTTTTAAGGGCTGATTTTGACAAAATCACAAATTAAACTAACTGAATGAAATCACATTAACCAACACAAGGAATACAAAGCTTTATGCACTGTACTACCACATAAATTTGCCTCCTGCCTCCTTGAAATTTGAAACTTTAGTCATCAACAAGTCACCTATTGGCCTCTCCTCTACATTGAAAATAATTTCATGTGGTGAACTCCCTTTGACTGGAGACCTGGAAGACCCACAAGGAAGGAGTGTTTATCCATACAAGCTGCGCACATCATATCTTGATAGTTCTTCTTGTCAGGCTATCAGATCTGCCAACCCTTGTAAAACTTCAAGAGTAGCAATTTAGTTTTTATTTGGAATTTTTAGTGTAGCATTGTCCAAAATGTATTCGCACATCCACATTTCGAAGAAAAATATTTACATTTTTTATAACAAGTTTATTTAGAAAAAAAGAAACATAATGGCCAATAGAATGTCTGCAGTGCCACTTTACAGTGTGTACAATGTTTAATGACACAAATTCTGACTGCTACACAGAGTAAGAATTAGAAACGAGGACCTGAGGACTCACAAGAAAGAGCAAACAGTTTCATGCTTGTGATTATTTGTTTGAGCGTAGCAATTCTAAGCTTGGCGGAACAGCGTAAGAATTTGTCTTAAAACGTAGCATGATATGCTGAAAGTGTAGCATTTGGCAGCTCTGGGCCATGCAGTGTCACCTATTCGCCCCTCCTCTACTTTAGAAACTACACGTGATCAAACTCACCTTGACCGCAGACCTGGTATGCCCACAGGAAGGGGTGTTTATCCATGCAGGCCGTGCACATCATCTCTTGGTAGTTCTCGTTGTCAGGCAATTTAGCGTGAAGGTGCTGTCAGCGGCAAACACAAGAAAACGACACCATTAAAATGCATGCTAGAGAAGTCTGCACTGGTAGTCGTAATGACACCAACATACATACATGCAATATTTAAGTTCAAAACCTATCTTACTGGAATATTATTCACCAACAACCTGTGTCCATTTGCTGGAAAAGTTGATGCAGTTGAACCCCTCTTTCACGACCTACACATATCTGAGAAAATCAGGTCTTAAAATGGTCCGGGGATATCATTCCCAGGAACTCTCATGTCAAATTTCATAAAGATCGGTCCAGTAGTTTGGTCTGAATCGCTCTACACACACACACACACAGACAGACACACACACACACAGATACACACACACACCACGGCCCTCGTCTCGATTCCCCCTCTATGTTAAAACATTTAACTTGACTAAATGTAAAAAGAGGGAGATCGAGAGAGAGCAGGGGGGGGGGGGGGGGGGAATTGAAAGGAAGAGAGAGAGAGAGAGAGAGAGAGAGAGAGAGAGAGAGAGAGAGAGAGAGAGAAGAGAGAGAGAGAGAGAGATTGGAGGCTGAGAGAGAGAAAGAGACATGATAGAAGAGAGAGAGATGGCCAGAAGGGCAAAGATAAAGAGAGAGAGAGGAGAGGGGTCGGAGACTGAGACTGAGAGACAGACAGAAACAGAGACCATGAGAGAAGAGAGAGAGGGGGAACGAAAGAGAGAGAGAGAGAGAGAGAGAGAGAGAGAGAGAGAGAGAGAGAGAGAGAGAGAGAGAGAGAGAGAGAGAGAGAGAGAGAGAGAGAGAGAGCTTCCAAATATCTCAAATCTTCAACAATGTCTTTTATTTTGGCCTAAAATTGGCACTACTCAAATATCGCTTATGACATGCATTACAACATGAGGTCAATTCTAGCCTCATGCCTCTGCAGAAGGGGAGCGGGCACACTGCAGTTACATCTGTCATCATCCACGGGTCTCACTCTGTCAAAGTGGTTTCCGTTGGCAATTTGATTGGTTCAGCGACTTTTTTGGCGGGAACTATTTTCCAAGATTTATTTGCGAAAGATTTCCTCATCCTTCTCTTTGGGGTAAAATAATCGGGCCAAATAATCTGATGACGTTTACATTTGTGCGTCACTTCTCTTTTGACGTCATAATTATGGAGGAAAAAACTCTGTCAAGGCCACAGGAGCTTGTATCCAACCACCGGTCGATAATTATTTACTCCTTATTCCATTTATTTACTCCTTATTCCATACAGTCTACTACTACTATTTACTACTTATTATTATTTATTTACTAATAAATAGTAGTAGTAAGGGTAAGCATGCAGCAGTAAATAATAAGCATGCAGGAGTAAATAATTATCGACCGGTGGTTGGATACAAGCTCCTGTGGTCAAGGCCGCAAAATTGGGAGATTTTTTTCCGTTTCCGTTTCGCTTGATCTTAAGCGGTGGTCTTCTGCATTTAGAGACCAGAACGGGGGTCACCTAAAAAGAGGTGTTCCCGTATCCGAGGTCACGCTAAGCGAGGTTTTCTTAGTCATACAAAGAAGGTTTTAGGTCGGAACCAACACCCTGATTGATGTTATCAGAGGTGTGACCTTAAATGGTAGTGACGTTAACCGGGGAGTACTGTATTGTTATCATTATCAGAAAGATGAACAAGTGTCTCCGCCCGCTTCTATTCTTTGCTTTAGAAGAACCTTTGCTAGGAGTGCTCATGACCTTGAGCCGTCAGCCATAGCTGAATGAAAAAAGTCAACATGTGCTGCTAAGTAATATTAATACCAGCAGGAACGTAAAATGTGGTTGAAAACCAAAGTCAAAACCAAAACCAAGCAAGAAAGATCTCACCCAACAGGTGAAATAGAAAGACGGCAGGTGACCGGTAAATTTCAAGCTCAAAGGCAAAAGGCAAAATAATCACCGGAGCGAAAAATTCGACAACCTGATCCGCAGAGCTGAAAAAGTCGTATGATATGTCCACGTGTGATCACGCGGGATGTTGGCGATAGCGCCACCTACGGCAAGGGGGACAACCCACGTAGACTAACCAACTGACTAACTCACTGAGTCAGTGTTTTTCTAAAAGGGTTGCTTCCCTTAATTTGACGGCAAGCGATTTTTTCAGACGATAAGCATCTCAGACTAGGTCAATGCATATGTGATTCGGAGTAAGAATATGTAATTTAATCAGACATTTATAAAACGTTCCACACTATATAAGCCCTCCTGGGTTTTTTGGCCATAGACAGAAAAACAAATACACCATGTTCAGCAATCCTGAACACCACAAAACAAATTCTATGAAAGCATTAAAACCACCCACCCTTCCATGGTACCAGTCCTCACACATCACACACTGGATCATCTCATCTTCAGCCTGCAAAAACAAACATACTTATAGTTATTGATTCTCTCACCTGAAAATCATAAAACAGTTAAAGTATGACAATTTCTGTTGACATAGCTCCGAGGCGAATCCAGCATCAAATAGACCACACGAAACAGTGCTGTTCCCAGACTCAGAGGACAATAGGTCAGTTTAAACTTTAACATGGATTGAGGAGATGAGAAATGCAGACGAAACTGAAAGTGAAACCACATGCAAGTTTGTTGTTGTAAATATAAAGGATATTGTACGACTTCCGTAGAAATATGGAATTATTGCTGAAATAAGGCTGTGCGAGACTACCCAAGCACTAACCTGGAATCACCCCACGATCTATCAAAAAAGCAGCATATATATATATGTCTTTTTTGACACTCGATACAGGATTTGAAATGTATAGTATCTCTGGAAGTTCTACTCCGATTATCAAAAAACAAACTGTTTTGTGATAGGATTATAAAGATCTATCAGATGAAATCATGTTCTAATCTGGCAATTGTGTTTTAGTTGTTTTTCTTTGGAATCTTTAATCGAAGAGATCAGAGACCTATTTGTCCCTCCTCCAACTCAGCGAGGCGTTAGCTGCGAAATGGAGGCGAGTCAAATTTTCATGTGCCACTCGGTGTGATTTTTTCAGGCGTTGTGTAGCGCAAACAAAAAGCTGCGCGTAAAGTGGGTGATAATCCCTGTGAAGCTGAAAGGAAGGAATGTACTATGTGTAAGCGACATCATTTTGCTTACCTGATCCTCAGGGTCAGGATAGGGCCTGCCACAGATGCAGTAAGTTCCCTTGAAGTTCTGGTTGTACTTATTCTCCGTGTTCTTGTCATCCTTGTCCTTTGAAAAACAAAACAAAAATGGTCACAAGAATGTAACAATCAGTATGACTACATGTACAGTAGAAGCCCCCTTTTACCACCTCCCCAAATCTGATTAAATCGGGTCTCAAAAGCAGAGTCATAAGGCCTAAAAAAAAAATAGGTGTGGTTACGGTAACCCGACCTACCCTATTTTTAGGGGCCGACCCTATAACTTTTTATTACATTTGTCAAAAAAAGAAAAAAAAAAAAGAAAAAAAACGAGTGCAGAAAACGCAATGAAAGCGAAAGCGCCCGAGTCGCACACTTATTTCCCTGTCAAGTAGGTTTAATTTGTACACATTAGAAAAAAAGTTAACAAGAAAAAAGTGATTGCCTACCTTCCTACCCTATTTTTTTTGGCTATGTTACCGTAACCACACTATTTTTTTTTTTGGTCTATGTCACGTTTCAATATATCACTCAAGGTGATTATGAACCGGTTAATTACTACTAATTAACTAACCACACCACGATCCACTCTCGCAGTCATACAATTAAATAGAGTCAACAAAAGTATAAGTTTCAGACGCCTGTTTATGTATAAACTCTCCACCTCCCTCGAGCCTTCACTCAAAATATGTTCCTTTTACGTTCTCAACACGTAAAAAACCAGTGTTCACTGACAAAATGCCAGTAGTATGTAGAAAATTATAGGAACACGCTGAACCCGTGTAAATATAGTTAAATGAGAATGTTCTGTCCGAAAAGCCCTAGTTCGTGCAGGTGTCACACACCCCACGTTGTCACTACTCCAATGAAATCATAGATACGAAAAGACAACGGTGGTCAACGGGGTGCGTACGACATGGTGCACTTAGCTTTATCTCTGCTGCTGCTGCTTAGCCGGTATGCTGGTTAGTCGGTTCGCTGGTTAGCCGGTCCGCTGCCGGTTAGCCGGTCCGCTGGTTAGCCGGTCTCCTGGTTAGCCGGTCTCCTGGTTAGCGTAGCCTCAACAGTTCCCGCCAGAGTCAGCCGTGCAGATGTTACAGGAACGTAACGAAGCGAGGCGAACGAAGCGAAACGAAACGAAACGAAGGCTGCAAACAGAAAGCATCGGTGCACTAAACATGTCAGCTACCCCTCACCCACCACCTTAAAACATGTCATCTTTAAATATCTCATCGAGCACGTGGGCCTGCACAAAATGGACTTTTTACAACAACAAAACAGTCATTTTCCGTCCTTCTCTCCCTATCTGCAAAAACCATATACAGATTAGTATTTTAGCGTCACAGAGAGTAAATTATGCGCTAACCTGGAAAGAAGAACAGAGAGTATTTCATTCCACAACACAGACTCATCAACAGCGTTAAATAATGATTTATTACCTCAAAAGCCTATGATTGTACTCTCAATGGAAGCAAAGTCCGCTTCCTCCCTGGACCAGCCTCTGTTCGTCAACAGTGACCAAAACCGTCCAGAACCCCTTGTCGAATCCTTATGCGAAAGCCATCGCCGACGAAGGAAAATTGACGACTTGTCCTCAGCAAAATACGTGGCAGGGAGAAAGGAAAAACTAGTGGAAGTTCCCCTAGAGTGCCGAATATAATACTCGGTGAAAAACCATCATACTCTAGAAACTGTGTATACGATCCTTCCCCTTCTGCCGCTGGGTGTCAAGTGTGCCGTCCTTGAGTCTCTGACAGACCACCTAGCCAAATACACGTGACTGACCTTGTCCCAAAACCCAGTCCAGCTATACACAATTCTGCCTCCCAAGCAGAAAAAGACACGAGAAACTCAATCCGTGAAAATCCCGTGTGCGCTGTCAGCGAAAAACCGTCAGCCCTAGCTATGACAGCAGAAACCTCCACTGTAAAACTCGTGCGATACAAAACATCCGTGCTCGTAGAGCACCGTCAGCAAACTCTGCTGTAACCCAATATCACGCACGGGCGCTTTCTATCATACACGACCAAGAACAGGCACTCCACTGAGTGACACTTTCTTGGTCTCTGTCACCCGATCGTGACACACCTCCCCTCTTCAAGACGAAACCTCGGTTTCGCTCACAGTCATGTTCTCCTCTCCAGCCCGAGAGAGAAAGTCAGCTCCAACATTGTTGGCGCCCGGTATGACGCGTACCGTGAATTGGTACGGTTGGAGAATCAACGCCCAGCGCATAAGTCTGGCGTTTGCCAACCTTGCAACCTGAAGATATTGCAGAGGTTGATGGTCTGTTTCCAGACAGAAAGGTCGTCCTCAAGAACGAGCAACCCCTCGTTTCACCCCTGATGACTGCAACCTTCTCTGTCTTCTTGTCTTTGTTCTTCTGGTCTTTGTTCTTCTCCCCGTAGGCTGTCCTCTCTATGTAGGCGCGCAGCAGGTTGGCATGGTACAGGCGTGCTTTCCCGTGCATCATGATCCTGTAGTCGTTCTGGCCCACTTTCGCTGTCACCTCAAAAGGTCCTTGCCACTGCAGTTGTAGCTTGTTGTGTTTGACAGGTAAAAGTAGCAACACCCGTTCTCCGATCTTGAAGCTGCGCGGTCGTGCCTTGCGGTCGAATCCTCGCGCGTAACGCTGTGCTGCTCTTCCCAGGTTCTCTTGAGCCAGTTTGCAGGTCTCTTCAATCCTGTTCCTGAGTTCTACGATGTAGGTCGCTGTCGTCTGCACCTCCTCGTCAGCTTCTTCGTCCGTCCAAGCCTGACGCAGGATAGCCATGGGACCGCGTACCTGTCTGCCGTACAACAGCTCGAATGGGGAAAAGCCCAAGCTCTCCTGAGGAACCTCGCGGTATGCAAAAAGCAATGCTGGGATGTACCTGTCCCACGTGCGTGGTTTCTCCTGAGCTAGTTTCCTCAGCATGGTCTTCAAGGTGCCATTGAACCTTTCCACCAGTCCGTTGCACTGAGCATGGTAAGGAGTGGTGAAGTGCTGCTCCAGTGATAGCAGTCGTGCTGCCTCCGCCATCACTCCTCCCGTGAACTGCGTGCCTCTGTCGGTGAGTACCTCTGATGGAATTCCCAGCCGGGACCACATGGTAACCAGAGCCTCAGCTACTCGCGTGGCTTCAATCGATTTCAGAGGGATCGCCTCTGGGTATCGAGTAGCGTAGTCCACCATGGTCAAAATGTATCTGTTTCCGTCCTCAGACGCAGGCAAGATGGGCCCGATGATGTCCACTGCCACCCGACGAAAGGGTTCGTCGATGAGCGGCATCTTCTCCAAGGGGACCTTCCTCACCCTTCCTTTGGCAACCACCTTCTGGCACTTATCGCAGGACGCACAGAAACGTCGGACATCCGTGCAGATGCCTGGCCAGTAAAAGTGGCGCCAGACACGATCCGTGGTCTTCTTGGTACCAAGATGACCTCCCAGAATCGAGTCGTGTGCCGTTGCCATGACACCCTCGCGAAACTCGCGAGGCACGACAACCTGTTTGAATGTACCTTCTTGGTTGCTGAACTCACGGTAGAGCAACTTCTTGTCCCTGAGGAACCTTGACCTCCCATGCTTCCCGCTCAGCTTCACCTTCCCCGACTTCGCATGCTCCCGAGGAGTAGCTAAGGTCGGGTCAGAATCCTGAGCCTTCGCGAGAAGCGCGGGGGTCACGTTCCCCAGGGCAGCTCGTGCAGCAGGTAGGGGTTTGAGAGGTTTGTCCTCTCGCTCCGCTTGTGCCCGCGTGAGCACTGAAATGACGTCGGGAGCCCGATAAACGGGAACCTCCCTGGTGACGCCGTCCACAAACTGGACCCGGTTTCCAATGAGCAGGTCGCATGGAGGATCGTCCATGACGACGGCCACAATGGTCCCCGTGAACAACGGGGTTACGACCTTGATCACTGCCGTGTTCAAGTCGTAAGCGTGAGATGCCTCGGCCATTCTCACCCTGATGCTGTCTCCTGTGTAGGCCATAGCTGGAACTAGACTCGCCCGAACCACTATCATGTCTGCCCCTGTGTCCCGCAGACCTTCGCCCTTCACTCCGTTAACGTAGACGTTGCAGTGGGGCTGGAAATGTTTCCTGGAGCACGGAACGCAGAGTTGTGGAATGGTGCATGAGCTCGTGACGTCCCTTAACTCCTCACTGCCAACAAAGTGAACGCCCTTCTGGTCAGCCTGTCTCCTGTGGCAGTCCTTCTTCACGTGGCCCCGCTTGTTGCAGTAGTAACACTGGATGTCAGATCTGGAACTCGATCCCTTGTGTCCCTGATCGTCCTTCCCGTCCTTGGGTCCTGAAGAACCCGAATTTCCCGATTTTCCTGGCCGTGAGCCTGAAGATTTGCCGGAGATCGCCTGGGCGTCCTCGTGCACTCTGATCCAGTCGGCTGCCTCCTGAGTAGTCTTTGGCTGGTGTTCCTGCACGAAGGTCACCACCTCAGGTCGCAGGCTGGACATCAGTTGTTCCATGACAATGAGGTCGGCAAGGTCGTTGACGGTCCAGTCCTTTTCGGCCATCTCCACCCAGCGCCGCAGGTAGAGATTAAGGCGTGCCACAAACTGATGACTCAGCTCGCCGCTCAGTCTCTTGCTGTTACGCAGACGTCGTCTGTAGGCTTCAGCAGTCAGGTTAAAGCGCTGGAGTAACGCCTTCTTAAGTGCCTGATAGTCTCTCGCCTCGTCGTCATCCAAAGCATTGTAGAGCTGTAATGCGCGTCCTTTTAAGCAGGTGCTAAGGCGGCTAGCCCACGTGGCCTCTTCCCACTTCTGGTCAGATGCAATGCGCTCAAACCGGCGTAAAAAATCGTCGAGCTCGTCCTTGTCATCGTCGAACGTCGGCAGTCTCGTACGGTCGGCAACAAACGTCGGCGCGCTAGCCTGAGTAAGCGTACCCTTCTCGGCCTGTAGCCTAGCTAGCTCTAGCTGGAGATCGCGATCCGCCTGCTCTTTCTCTTTCCGTTCCTGTCTGTCACGCTCGGCCTGTCGTTCCTGTCTCTCAAGCTCGTCTTTCTTTTCTTGTCTGTCTCGTTCTCTTTCTTGTCTGTCAAGTTCGTCTTTCCTTTCCTGTCTGTCTCGTTCTGCCTGTCGTTCCCTTTCTTGTCTGTCAAGTTCGTCTTTCTTTTCCTGTCTGTCACGTTCTTCTTTCCTTTCCTGTCTGTCTCGTTCAGCCTGTCGTTCTGCCTGTCGTTCCCTTTCTTGTCTGTCAAGTTCGTCCTTCTTGTCCTGTCGGTCACGTTCTTCTTTTCTTGTCAGTCGCTCAAATTCTTCCTTCCGTTCTACTTCTAAGCGTTTTAGAACGCTTCGGGCTCTAACGCGTGCGTCTCGCTCAGTCGGTTGCTCGCTCCCAGGAGTCTCGAAAGTTATTCTCCTCGTAGGAGATCCCCCTGTAGCCATGGTTAGTTTTAGCAAAGCTTTATTACCAAAATAAGTCTAACGCAGCTATAGCTAGAACACGCGGTGATGAAAGCGGTGGATACAAAAATCCAGCAACCAGAAAATGCAGAAGAAAAATCCAAACGGTGTAGAACAAATCGCGTAGCCTACTTTATGGCTGCTTTTTGCGGTGAAACAAAGTGTTTCCCACAGCCGTGGCCTACTTTATCGGCTGCTTTTTGCGGTGAAACAGAGTGTCTCCCACAGCCTTGGTTAGGACAGAAGTCCTCGGACCCTTCCCCCCCAAAATTCCAACAAAGTCAAAATATGGAGAAAAATCCAAGTAAAACAAGACGGTAGAAATGTAACCTGTTACAGAATGCGAAACAACAATGTAGAGAAAACTGAGTAAAACGAACAACAAATCCGTTAACCCCGCTCAGCTCTCTGCAACGGAAAACTCTGAACGTACAACAACAAAGATTCACAAACAAAGGAAAGGGAAGTAATCACAGTTAGCGCATACAATAACTCACAAATTACAATTTACATTTCCTGCAAGATGTGAATCGCTTAAGGTGTGGTATATGATCAAAACTATACAAAAAAGGGTAGCACCAAGCAGAAAATAAGTCGAGCACTGACGAGATTATCTGCTCTTAGTTATCCTTAATTGGTGGGTCTTTATCAGTCAGAAATTAACTGAGTAAATCCCGGCTTGGCCCCCATGTGTCACGTTTCAATATATCACTCAAGGTGATTATGAACCGGTTAATTACTACTAATTAACTAACCACACCACGATCCACTCTCGCAGTCATACAATTAAATAGAGTCAACAAAAGTATAAGTTTCAGACGCCTGTTTATGTATAAACTCTCCACCTCCCTCGAGCCTTCACTCAAAATATGTTCCTTTTACGTTCTCAACACGTAAAAAACCAGTGTTCACTGACAAAATGCCAGTAGTATGTAGAAAATTATAGGAACACGCTGAACCCGTGTAAATATAGTTAAATGAGAATGTTCTGTCCGAAAAGCCCTAGTTCGTGCAGGTGTCACACACCCCACGTTGTCACTACTCCAATGAAATCATAGATACGAAAAGACAACGGTGGTCAACGGGGTGCGTACGACATGGTGCACTTAGCTTTATCTCTGCTGCTGCTGCTTAGCCGGTATGCTGGTTAGTCGGTTCGCTGGTTAGCCGGTCCGCTGCCGGTTAGCCGGTCCGCTGGTTAGCCGGTCTCCTGGTTAGCCGGTCTCCTGGTTAGCGTAGCCTCAACAGTTCCCGCCAGAGTCAGCCGTGCAGATGTTACAGGAACGTAACGAAGCGAGGCGAACGAAGCGAAACGAAACGAAACGAAGGCTGCAAACAGAAAGCATCGGTGCACTAAACATGTCAGCTACCCCTCACCCACCACCTTAAAACATGTCATCTTTAAATATCTCATCGAGCACGTGGGCCTGCACAAAATGGACTTTTTACAACAACAAAACAGTCATTTTCCGTCCTTCTCTCCCTATCTGCAAAAACCATATACAGATTAGTATTTTAGCGTCACAGAGAGTAAATTATGCGCTAACCTGGAAAGAAGAACAGAGAGTATTTCATTCCACAACACAGACTCATCAACAGCGTTAAATAATGATTTATTACCTCAAAAGCCTATGATTGTACTCTCAATGGAAGCAAAGTCCGCTTCCTCCCTGGACCAGCCTCTGTTCGTCAACAGTGACCAAAACCGTCCAGAACCCCTTGTCGAATCCTTATGCGAAAGCCATCGCCGACGAAGGAAAATTGACGACTTGTCCTCAGCAAAATACGTGGCAGGGAGAAAGGAAAAACTAGTGGAAGTTCCCCTAGAGTGCCGAATATAATACTCGGTGAAAAACCATCATACTCTAGAAACTGTGTATACGATCCTTCCCCTTCTGCCGCTGGGTGTCAAGTGTGCCGTCCTTGAGTCTCTGACAGACCACCTAGCCAAATACACGTGACTGACCTTGTCCCAAAACCCAGTCCAGCTATACACAATTCTGCCTCCCAAGCAGAAAAAGACACGAGAAACTCAATCCGTGAAAATCCCGTGTGCGCTGTCAGCGAAAAACCGTCAGCCCTAGCTATGACAGCAGAAACCTCCACTGTAAAACTCGTGCGATACAAAACATCCGTGCTCGTAGAGCACCGTCAGCAAACTCTGCTGTAACCCAATATCACGCACGGGCGCTTTCTATCATACACGACCAAGAACAGGCACTCCACTGAGTGACACTTTCTTGGTCTCTGTCACCCGATCGTGACAGTCTAACACCGAGGTCATTTTGCATTTGTTAGGCAAAAAAACTAAAAAGTCTGTTTACGGTATCCTGACCGACCCTATTTTTTCGCGCGACCCTAGACATTTTTTTGGCATTTGGGAAAGAAAAAAAATTTTTTTTTTTTTGGGGGCAAAATAACTTAAAAATATGTTTGTTTTGAGAAACAAAAAAACTAAAAAAATCCCGACCTACTGACCCTATTTTTTTTGGCCTATGTTACCGTAAACAGACTTTTTTGTTTTGTTTGGCCTTACGAACAGAAAACCTGAAAAGATAAGGGCTTAAAAAAAGGTGTGTGCGAGTGCGTGTATGTGTCAGCCTTAAAATGGTCTTTCCACTGTTGTATCAGTCAACCAAATGCACTGACAATGTTTTTTCCCTTCATATTCACATAGAAACCGGTTTGTTTAAAAAGAGGACTTAGATCAACCCAAATTGTGACTTTAAAATACTGACCACCCAAACATGCTGTACCACTACCAAACTTACCTGAGAGCATTACCATATTTATTTTTACCTTAAAGTTTTCTTTGAATCAATGTGATAATGTTAATGTTACATGTACCTGTCAAAGAAATGAAATGCAACTACTAAAAGATTATTTTACGAGTGTCCACTTTTGATCAATTTCTGTATCCTTTGACTACCTGGAGTTACACACTGTAACTCATACAAGAAAACTACAGGACTTACCGACGCAAGCTTGCACTTGTTTTCACCGAACTTGCTGTTCCCACAGTCACACCGAAAATGGCTTAACAAAAAGGAGAGAATGCAAAGTGGGTAAAAGCAATACTTTTTGAAACACTCAAACAGTAATTAGAAGAAATGATAAAGATGACAAAAAACGTGTTTTATTTTTATTTTGAAAGTGAAACTAAACCCACAAGAACTATGAGTCTAAAGCAGTGTTGTTCCCAGTCTCGGAGAACAAAAGGTCAGTTTGAGCTGGATTGAAAATATCTATAGGTCCAAATGGCCCGTCTTTGTCCACTTGGTAGGAAAACAGATGGTGCGAAGAACTCCATGTCAAAACTGTTGGACGGTTGACCGGCCAGGGGTCAGAACAATGTGCCACATCAAAAAAGCATGTGTCAACCTCAAAGACTAAGGCCTGGGAACAACACTCAGGCATGGGGATTGAAATTTGTAAAAAAGGCGGAAAATTTATAACTGAAGACGCGAAGCATCAAGTCGACGGCGCGAAGCACCTAGTCTTACTAGGGGGGTCCGGGGGCATGCTCCCCCACAACAAATTTTTCTCCAAAGAACCCAGATGGTGCAATCTGGTGTCATCTGAGCTCCAAGTTTGCCATTAAATTCTGTTTTTAGAATCAGAGTTTTTACTTTTAGTACAAAAATGTACAAATTTTTGCTTTTTTGAAGAAAAAAAATATATACATGTATTATATGGTTTAAATTTGTAAAAAAATTGATCTGTTGAGGCAAACAGGAAAATGTAACTTGTAACACAATCTGTGCAATCTGGTTTACTTTCAAACATAAAAGTTCAATAACTGAGGCGGACGGTAGCAGTGCGTGAACAAAGTTCGGAAAGTTTTCGCGGGCTTTTGCGCAAAGGCCAAAGTAACCGGTGCTTTTTTTTGTGTGCCTCCCCCCTTTATTTTTTCGGCGGACACTTTTGCATTTACGGCGGAACAAAAAAAAAAATTCCGCGGAAATCCGCCGTTCGGCGGACAATTCCCATGCCTGAACACTACTAAAGTGAAAACTTGTGACATAACTGTCAAGTTATAACTAATAAATGACACTCACATGTATGGGATTAATTTGGGAGATAGTCTAAAACACCGGCACATGACATTGACACTCACATGGGATTTATTTGGGAGATAGTCTAAAACAACAGCACGTGACACTCGGTCACATGGGATTTATCGTGGAGATAGTGTAACCCCCCTTTTAATTTAAGACTTCCAATAATCTGAGAAACCAGGTCTTAAAAAGGAATTCCTTTTTAATTTAAAGACCTGGTTTCTCAGATTATTGGAAGGAGTCTTAAAATGGGGGTAAACTTACAGGCGCTATGAACTGAGAAAACAGTATTCTTTAAAAGGGAGGTAGTCTTACTGACTTTCTTACATTGGGGCCAGGGGGGTTAAAAAGGGGGTTCGACTGTAGTGTAAAAATACTAAAACACTTGGGGGCCTGGTAGCTCAGTTGGTAGAGCACTGCCAGGACTTGTGATCGGAAGGTCGCAGGTTCAAATTCGGGCCAGGACGGACACGGGTCAACTTTATGTGCAGACCCAGAGACAAAAGCCATGTCCCTCCCCTGTGTCACCACAATGGCATGTAAAAGACCTCGGTCAATCTGCCATAAGTGCAGATGGCTGATACCACCTAAACACACTATATATATGCACTTGTGTATCTCATCAAAAGCCGTGAGGGCGTAAAACTCGACTTATCATATAACCCATAACTGGTCCTTAAGAGGCAAAATATTTAGCCTGCAGGACATGAAGCATTCTCTCTTTCCTTTTTTTTTTTAACTGTAAAACAGCAGTGCATGCGATATATATACTCACCGTTTGGTGTAGAGCTCGTACAGATCATGCCCCTCGTGGCACTGGTAGCTGCAGGCTAGGCAGATTCCTGCTGGCTCAGTGGGTGAGCAGGTTGAACAAGCATACAGCGCCTGTCGCTGAACATACCCCTGTTGGACATTAAGAATATCATAATAAGCAGAAAATAGTATTCAGAAGACGCGACCTCCTCCTCCAAGATTCATCTACCTATTACTTTTTCACAACGTTGCATAACTGATAAAATCTGATCAAAAGAATAATTAGCAACAGATAATATACTACAACTACAAGTACAGTTGTATCGTGTGTGCTATTTTCAGATGTAAACAACCTTTCTTTATCTTTATTTGGTGTTTAACGTCGTTTTCAACAACGAAGGTTATATCGCGATGGGGGAAGGGGGGAGATGGGATAGAGCCACTTGTCAATTGTTTCTTAATTGTTCACAAAAGCACTAATAAAAAATTTGCTCCAGGGGCTTGCAACGTAGTACAATATTATATTACCTTACTGGGAGAATGCAAGTTTCCAGTACAAAGGACTTAACATATTTTCTTACTCTACATACTCAGTATGTGTGACAAACGGATTTGCACATAATTTTATATTGGAGTTATGTGACGCAGGTGTACAACATTTCATGGGCCACGAACTTTGAGTAGGCACCGCACGGTGAAATATTGTCCGCGCAGTGCAGTGCTGTCACGTGTGAGATGTGACCAATCAGAGAAGAGTATTAACTGAGGTTGCGTTTGTAGAGACGATAGGACAGCAGAGCTTTCCAGACCGTTGAAAAGACAAGACGGGTCTCCTGTTGGGTAAAGTTTCTCACCGGGCACTAGAGGTCGTTGGACTCGTGCCGCGGTATTGAATCGGTGGATTCAACTGCTGTGTTTACAGGTATTTATTGAATTGATATTTTGCTCGGAGATATTATTTTGCTCGGAAATATTGACTTGAGAAATGACCGGGAGAGTCATGTGCGAATTGGCTGAAAAGCGTGCGCTGATGTCAGCCATTGTTGAAAAGGGAATGTTTACATGTTTTTCGGAAATGAAGTCGCTTATGAGTAAGCGGGTGTATATACTGTAACCGCATAAGTTGGTTGACGGTAGTGATAAAGAATGTCAGAAAAGTTTATTCAAGTATGGAGACTTATGGTAGTTTAAACTTGTGTATTTTAGCATCCCGGGCCGAGGGGGTCGCGGAAGTGGGGAGGCGAGACGGGAGGTTCCACCCTTACGTCCCGAGCCGTGAACTGCGGGAGCGCAGGAGGGAGTCAGCGTGAAGCGCTGTAGAACGGGGACCCCGTCCCATTCCACCACGCGAAGACAGTTTGCGTGGGTGGGGTGGATCAGTACGTACCACTGAATGTGTGAGTACGACTGGCAAGAAGTAACCAGCGAGATAGCTGTGCGGAGATACGTTCCCCAAGTAAACAAACACGAGACGTAGAGCGTTCGTGGTTTTTTACGATCTGTGTGTAACAGAAATGAATATTGACAGAAGTATTGCCTGAGACAATGACTTCGTGTGTAGTGAGACAGACAGGCTCTCACGGAACAAAGCTTGAAGTGTTCTACGTGTGTGCACGTGAATTATAGACTGCATGAGAAAGTAACATGTGTGTATTTCTGTGCAGCTAGTTTTCTGTATGTTAACAGAAATAGAACTTCCTTGTTGAGTGAGAGTGATTTGTAGAATGAATGGGAAATAATATGTTTATGGTGTGTTATTGATTGTTTCAATAGAGGTACATGGGCAAAGGGCTGTAACCGTGTTCTTGTCTTTGTGCCTGGTTGGAGTGTTGTGTGAGTGTGTGTGAAGGCTAGGTAGTAAACAGAGAGAAGCACGCACAATTTCTGATAGGAGTAAATATACATACATACAGACATACACACGTAAATTCCAGCCGTAACATTTGGTGACCCCGATTACTCTGTGTTAGTTAAAAATTTGTAGTTGTTTCCCTGCTTTACTACATTTAATTTTGTCCCCTGTGTTGGGTTTTTAGAATTTTTGGCAGTAGGTCACGCAGACAGAGATTTTTCAGATTGAGTAGTTGTGTCGTTCATGTCCTGTTTTGTACTGTTACCGTCTCCAGTTTTACGGTAGTGCTTACTGTACAGTTCTAAGCACTGAGGGATTAGCTTCATTTTTCTACCTGTGGGGTCTTTCATTTCTCTTTCCTTGCTCTTTTCTGTGCTTTCAATTTTGTAAAATATTGGGTAAATTTTTTCTTTCTGCTTTCGAATAGGGATCTATCTGTTGTTTATTGCCCTTTGCCTTTGTTGGTTTGATTAACTTTGATTAATTTTGTTCTTTTTGACTTTGAAATTTTCTAATTTGATCTTGAAATTTTTTTGTTTGTTAGTGTGATTGATTAGGTTTATTGATTTTGTAGGATTGGTTTGTTGATTTTGTAAGTTTGTTGTAAATAATTAAGGTAATTAGTTGTGATATTTTGATATAGACTTTAATTAGTTTAAGTTTTAGTTTATTTTGGATTTGTTATTTGCTATGGTAGTAGATTGGGTACTTTGAATTTTTTTTGGGTTTAATTTAGTCTGCTGTTTGGTGATTGTGTCACTTTAATATTTTTTTTTTGGAATTTGTTTTATTTGCCTCCAACTACATTTTTTGTTGTCTTGTTGATCTAAATTAAGTTAATCTCATTAGTAGTTGTATAATATAGTTATTTTAAGCTACTATTTACAACTTTAAATTTGTTTTAGTTTAATATGGAGTGTTTCACTTCATAAATTTTTCTGCGTTTCTTTAGTTGGACTTTACTTATTTTGGGTTTGGTTTTTTGATTTAGTATTTAGATTGTTGATTAGTCTTAGTAATTACTTAAGTTTGTATTTTTGTAAAACTTTCAATTTTTCCTACTATTTGTGGTTTGGGGTTGTTGTTTTGTTTGTGCTTGTATATATGTTTTGGAACAAGATTCGTTTGGACTTCATTGACTGGGTATCTCACTTTACTTAGAATTGTTGGATATTTTTGCGTGAGATTTACGCCAAAACGTGTTTGGATATAGTCTTGTGTTGACTATTGTATCTGGTGAAAGATTTTTTGTGGTACTTGACAGATTTCAAGTGGATTGCTTGGATTTACATTATTCTTTGAAACTTTTTCAAATTTTTTTTTTCTCTAAACTTGGACATATTTTGGTGTGATTTTGAAAGTTCAAAACTTACACAATGGAGAGCGAAGATGATTATGATGCGTTGTTTGAAAAGTTTGTAAAACAGGCAGAGACTTTGGGTCTTGCTGCAGAGAAACGTGAGAAATACGTGAAAGAGAGTTTTGATCGTTTGGAGAGAAAACGAGAAAAAGAAGAGAGACAAAAAGCATTGGAAATTGAGGAAAGACGAAGAGATAAAGAAATGGAACACCAATTAAAGCAAAGAGAACTTGAGATTAGGCAGGCTGAAATTGGTGCTGGTTCGCGTACACCGCAAAATGATCGGGATTCTCACACCAGGCTCCCTGCATTCAGGGAACAGCAAGATGATATAGACTCGTACTTGTTCAGGTTTGAAACTCACGCAAAATCTCTGGGATGGGAAGAGACAAGATGGATCACGTACTTGTCTGCTCTCTTAGAGGGTAATGCATTAAACCTATACCATAGCCTTGCTGCTGCTGGTGAACTAACATACCAATGTTTGAAAGAAAACTTGCTGAAGAAATTTCACTGCACGTCTGAAACATTCAGACAAAAACTCCGAAATATCCGTCCAAGTGAAAAGGAACCGTTCCAAACTTTTGGGATTGAGTTACGACGATTGTTTGATCGTTGGGTTGCGCTATCTGACATAACCACAGATGTTGATGGTTTAGTGAACTTGATTCTGGGAGAACAATTCCTTGAAAGTGTATCGGCCGACTTAGCGACTTTCATTCGAGAGAGAGGTCTTGTTAAACTTGATGATATGGTCACAGCTGCCGAGAATTACCGTTTATCACGGGAGTCAGGATATACTATTTTCCCAGCTGGTTCCTGTGTTCAGGAAGAGTATGTTGGCACTGCTTTTGCACATGATGATAATCACGGGGGTGATCAGGAGTTACCGCGAGTTGGTTCTGGTTTTGCAAAACGTAGTCATAACCAGAATGACGAGAGTTCTGGGAACGTGACGTCTGATGCTCAGGCATATCCTCAAGGTGATGCATGTAAATCACGTAAATGTAGACGTAGTCGTGCAGGTGGTCAGAACCATGATTCATTTCGACCGATCCAGAGCATTTGTTGGTTGTGTCGTGAGAAAGGTCATAAGATGATACAGTGTAGATGGCGGACACATCCTGTAAATCCTTGCCTCGCTTGTGGTTTTCAGGGCCATAAATGGAAATCGTGTCCGTACAGAGCGATGGAAATTGAAAAGCTGCGTGAAGTGGGTTGGAGAGTTCCTTCACCCCGAGAAAAAGACACTTGTTTATTGTGTTTGAGGAAAGGACATTGGGCATTACAATGTCCATACCGTAACCATGCTCCGGAAGATAGACTAAGGGAAAACAAGAAGAAGCTTGAAGATGAAGAGAAGAAGAATGCAATTGTTCCGGAGATCGTTTCTCCAGTTAAGAAAGTTGTGGAAACTTTGAAGTTGGAACATGGTAGTGTCAACGAGAGTGAATGTACAGTCCTTCGAGACACGGGTTGTACGATTTCTGGAGTGCGTAGAGGATTGGTGTCAAAAGACCAGTTTGTCAGTGGTAACGTCACTTGTAAGACATTTGGTGGGGAGGTCATTACTTATCCTCAGGCGAAAGTTATGGTAGAGACACCTTATGTGTCGGGAGAAATGGTTTGTTGCGTCCTGAATGATCCTGTGGCTGATTTGATCATAGGCAACATTCCGGGGATTTCAGGGAGTGCAGACTGTTTTCCTGATGTTGAGGGGGTTACGGCTATGGCTAATCGTTCGCAGGCAAAGAGAAGATTCCCTCCTGATAGACCTTTGGTTCTGACTCCAGATCAGAAGGTTGCGTGTTCGAATGAGAACTTGGCAAAACAACTCAGTCAGTTACAGGCAGAAGTGAACAGATTAAAGTCTAAGTCAAGAGAGACTACTGCTGCTGTAGGCTTTGGTGGCACTCGCAGAAAGAGGTCAATAAAATGGATGGACTACTTGTCGGGTTTTGCATCAGGAACATGAGTAATCGTACTATGTTGGAAGAGTCGTGGACTCAGGATAAGAATACTGATGCTGTTAAAGAAAGACTTTTTCATGTTTGGGCTAGAAAGCAACATGACTGGAAATTGTGAGTTAAAAGAAAAACTCAGTGGAATCTTCCTAGAGAAGGAAGAAGTACTTTATCAGACATAAAGTAGTGTTGTTACACATATGGGATCAGTGGATCAGAAAGTTTGTTTCTTATGTCAGCTATGACAGTTTTGATCCGTAGTGGAATGCGATATTGAAATTGTATTGCAGTGAAGTAGTTACCCTCATTCACCTATTATCCTAAAGAAAAAATAACCTCGGTCGGTCATTTTTTTTCCGGGAGGAGGGGGTAATGTGACAAACGGATTTGCACATAATTTTATATTGGAGTTATGTGACGCAGGTGTACAACATTTCATGGGCCACGAACTTTGAGTAGGCACCGCACGGTGAAATATTGTCCGCGCAGTGCAGTGCTGTCACGTGTGAGATGTGACCAATCAGAGAAGAGTATTAACTGAGGTTGCGTTTGTAGAGACGATAGGACAGCAGAGCTTTCCAGACCGTTGAAAAGACAAGACGGGTCTCCTGTTGGGTAAAGTTTCTCACCGGGCACTAGAGGTCGTTGGACTCGTGCCGCGGTATTGAATCGGTGGATTCAACTGCTGTGTTTACAGGTATTTATTGAATTGATATTTTGCTCGGAGATATTATTTTGCTCGGAAATATTGACTTGAGAAATGACCGGGAGAGTCATGTGCGAATTGGCTGAAAAGCGTGCGCTGATGTCAGCCATTGTTGAAAAGGGAATGTTTACATGTTTTTCGGAAATGAAGTCGCTTATGAGTAAGCGGGTGTATATACTGTAACCGCATAAGTTAGTTGACGGTAGTGATAAAGAATGTCAGAAAAGTTTATTCAAGTATGGAGACTTATGGTAGTTTAAACTTGTGTATTTTAGCATCCCGGGCCGAGGGGGTCGCGGAAGTGGGGAGGCGAGACGGGAGGTTCCACCCTTACGTCCCGAGCCGTGAAGCGCTGTAGAACGGGGACCCCGTCCCATTCCACCACGCGAAGACAGTTTGCGTGGGTGGGGTGGATCAGTACGTACCACTGAATGTGTGAGTACGACTGGCAAGAAGTAACCAGCGAGATAGCTGTGCGGAGATACGTTCCCCAAGTAAACAAACACGAGACGTAGAGCGTTCGTGGTTTTTTACGATCTGTGTGTAACAGAAATGAATATTGACAGAAGTATTGCCTGAGACAATGACTTCGTGTGTAGTGAGACAGACAGGCTCTCACGGAACAAAGCTTGAAGTGTTCTACGTGTGTGCACGTGAATTATAGACTGCATGAGAAAGTAACATGTGTGTATTTCTGTGCAGCTAGTTTTCTGTATGTTAACAGAAATAGAACTTCCTTGTTGAGTGAGAGTGATTTGTAGAATGAATGGGAAATAATATGTTTATGTTGTGTTATTGATTGTTTCAATAGAGGTACATGGGCAAAGGGCTGTAACCGTGTTCTTGTCTTTGTGCCTGGTTGGAGTGTTGTGTGAGTGTGTGTGAAGGCTAGGTAGTAAACAGAGAGAAGCACGCACAATTTCTGATAGGAGTAAATATACATACATACAGACATGTATACACACGTAAATTCCAGCCGTAACAGTATGATACTGCTTGACTAAAATCTTTACAAAAATTGACTATATACACGTAAATTCCAGCCGTAACAGTATGATACTGCTTGACTAAAATCTTTACAAAAATTGACTATATTCTATACAAGAAACACTTAACAAGGGTAAAAGGAGAAACAGAATCCGTTAGTCGCCTCTTACGACATGCTGGGGAGCATCGGGTAAATTCTTTCTCGTCCAAACCAATATGGGACTCCCCCTAACCCGCGGGGTGAAGAAGCGCGAGGTGTGTCTGTGTCTTACCGAAGGGTATGTGCAGTTCTGTTCGTCACTGTCGCCAAGAACTGCTGATGCATCCTCCTGCATGCGTGACTGCTCTGCTAGGACATCTACCATAGACAGACTATCGCCGTCATCCACTGCTTGGTTCTCTTCGGTAGACATTTCTCAAAGCAAACAGTTGCACACCGCCAATGCAATCCTCTGCCAAAATTTTGCGCCGTTTGCAACCAAAGGCCGGGGAGTATACACAAATTAACTTCAAACTAAGATCGTTCTACTTAACTACACTGTCATAATATGGAGGACAAGGGTTCTAAACAGATACGAAAAAATAATTTAAAATCATATAATCGCTGAATTGTTACGTAAGACATTTAACTTACTTTTCTTTTCTATTTTAAATGATTAATAGAACCATTAATTTATGCTCCCTATTCGCAACTCAAGGGAGACTACTCTATTTGTATTGAGGTCCTTAGAAATGGTGTGTAAAGCGGTTTGTATACCGGTAGACAGAATCGTAGACACTGACAGCTAATGCTTTTTATTTGGGATCACTGTCATAATCTCTGGATACTTTTTTAAGGCTCACTTAGCATGGGCCTAGTTTTATTGGTTAATTTCTGTTCCTTGTTGATTAATGTACACCACCGGAATTGTCAAAGTTGTGTCCCTTCCTAACATAACTTGCATGTGACTTACGAAATCGAAAGTAGCACCTGGAGGGATAGCCTATTTAGTGATTTATTTGAGAACACTCAAACATATCACAGTGTCGAAGATACATTCATTATAACGATGCTTTGACATTCTTCTTCTTCATATACTGAGAAAATCTCTGTACAGGGCAACTATCCTCATTAAGGATTAGATATTAATATTATAGAAGACTTGCAGCTGTAGGGAGGGCGTCAGCCAAAATAAACTCCAGACTGAATGTTTTCCTGCCAATTTCAAAAGGTAAAATTATCTAGAGGGAGAAAAGCATGTCAAGATCTTGCTAGTGAAGCAGATTAGTGATGAATTCGATCGATTTTACCCCTAAATTCGATTTATTGGAAAACGCACCAAGTGGTTACATCTCTTGAATAAGAAAAGAAATATTTTGCTTTGAAGCTAATTTTAAAATCAAAATACCATTTTTCGTCACAAATTATACTCCATGAGTGGAATTCATGGTCCAAAGTTCGATCAGCAGCAGTTTGGAGTGGAGGGGGAATAGTCAGTATAATGAATTTATGTGAGATAAACAAGGCCGGCTGACGTCCTCCCTATAGCTGCATGTCATTAGAAGAACGGCAAGTGTATACTGCATTGCTTGCTTCTTCTACTACTGTATCTATAATTACAATTCTAACTTACAACTCTAACTGTTGTCAACACAGGCCGCTCAAATGGGATCCATGAGATGTATACCTGTAAGGTTCAAACCGGCCCAGGAACTTCGGCAATCTCTGCTGGACATGGTCAAGTCTCTCAACCTGAAGGCCGCTTTTGTTGTCACCTGCGTCGGGAGTGTCACCAAGGCTACACTGCGAATGGCGGACTCAAGTTCTGTAAGTATTTATAGTGATGTTTAATTTAGAATACAAACTCCAAGAATATTAGCTAATTATGGACAAAACAAAACATTCACTGAAACCTTGATCTATCAATCTGTAAAGTGGAGGCCTCATGGGCAAGAAACACCGAAACAAATGTAATGATAAAAGGATGAACTTTTTAATTTTGAGCTTTTAAGGGGAGCGGGAAGGGGGAAGACGTGTTGGTCTTGTTTTGTCTCTGAATCAATTTGCCTGTAAAATGATGAAGGGAAGAGTTTGAAAAGAGTGGATCAGGATATTAGTGAGCAAGTACATCGTAAGCATGATAACAACAACAGGAGAAGAACTACAAATTATATACAGTGACTGAGTGAGAGAGAGAAATTCAAGTTTTACTCCCTTACGGCAAAGCCATTATGGGCATGTTCCTGGGTTTTAACCCGACTTTAGATGAGATACACAAGTGTATGCGTGTTTAGGTGGTATCAACCATCTGCACTTATGGCAGAATGACTGAGGTCTTTTACGTGCCACTGTGGTGACTTGGGGGTGGGAGATCGGATACCGTCTCTGGGTCTGCACATAAAGTTGACCCGTGTCCGTCCCGGCCCGGATTCGAACCTGCGACCTTTCGATCACCAGTCCAATGCTCTACCACCTGAGCTACCCGGGGCCCCCAATATATATATATATATTCAGTGGAACCCCCTCCCCCTTTGGGACATCCTCCCTTTTAAGACCCTGTTTTTGTAATTTTTACATTTAGTCAAGTTTTGACTAAATGTTTTAACATAGAGGGGGAATCGAGACGAGGGTCGTGGTGTATGTGTGTGTGTGTCTGTCTGTCTGTCTGTGTGTCTGTCTGTGCGTGTGTGTGTGTGTAGAGCGATTCAGACTAAACTACTGGACCGATCTTTGTGAAATTTGACATGAGAGTTCCTGGGAATGATATCCCCGGGCGTTTTTTTCTTTTTTTCGATAAATCTCTTTGATGACGTCATATCCGGCTTTTTGTAAAAGTTGAGGTGGCACTGTCACACCCTCATTTTTCAATAAAATTGATTGAAATTTTAGCCAAGCAATTTTCGACGAAGGCCGGACTTCGGTATTGCATTTCAGCTTGGTGGCTTAAACATTAATTAATGACTTTGGTCATTAAAAATCTGAAAATTGTAAAAAAAAAATTTGTTTTATAAAACGATCCAAATTTACGTTCATCTTATTCTTCATCATTTCCTGATTTCAAAAACATATAAATATGTTATATTTGGATTAAAAACAAGCTCTGAAAATTAAAAATATAAAAATTATGATCAAAATTAAATTTTCGAAATCAATTTAAAAACACTTTCATCTTATTCCTTGTCGGTTCCTGATTCCAAAAACATATATATATATATGATATGTTTGGATTAAAAACACGTTCAGAAAGTTAAAACGAAGAGAGGTACAGTAATTAGCGTGCTATGAAGCACAGCGCAACCGCTACTGCACCAAACAGGCTCGTCACTTTCACTGCCTTTTGCACTAGCGGCGGACTACGTTCAGTTTCATTCTGTGAGTTCCACAGCTTGACTAAATGTAGTAATTTCGCCTTACGCGACTTGTTTATTCATAACATCTGTACATGTATGTATCCCCATTTTTAGACTCCTTCCTTTTTGAGACCTGGTTTTCTTAGATATGTAGATGTGTGAAAAGGAAGGTTCCCCTGTATATCAAATGTTGCTGTTTTCAGATCGTAACCTTTGAGGGGCCCTTTGAGATTGTCTCCTTGGTGGGAACTCTGTCTGGTGGAGAAGGCGGACATCTCCACATCTCTCTCAGCGATAGCAAGGGCAAGGTCATTGGAGGTCATGTTGTTGGCAACCTAATTGTTCATACCACAGCTGAAGTGGTTGTGGGCGAGTGTGAGGGAGTACGGTTTGAGCGAGAAGACGACAAAGAAACCGGATATGAGGAGCTGGTAGTTTACGCAAAGTAGAATTCATATATGGTGGTAACCTGTCATGGGAGGCCCCTTTGATGAGAGGACGTCTCGCCAATGACAAACGCAAGTTCTGTTGTTCCAAATTGTTTATGAAAAAGCATTTCTGTGTGTAGCCACCATCATATAACAAAGGTTTAAATTAATGCATTAACTTGACTGAAATCTTTCTTTCTTTATTTGGTGTTTAACATCGTTTTCAACCACGAAGGTGATATGGATTGGATGGATTGGATTGGATAAGATTTACAGTCCAGTGAGGTTACCCTCATGGAAATTCGGGCTGCTTTCTCCCCGGGGAAAGCGAGCTGCCATATATACGGCGCTACCCATATTTTTTTTTTTCCTGCATGCGTGTATTCATGTTTCCTGAGACTTAATGCCGTGTGAGATGGAATTTTTTTACTTTATTCCAAGTCCCACGGGTATTTGATGGACATTTTTATCTATGCCTATACAATTTTGCCAGGAAAGACCCTTTTGTCAATCGTGGGATCTTTAACGTGCACACCCCAATGTAGTGTACACGAAGGGACCTCGGTTTTTCGTCTCATCCGAAAGACTAGCACTTGAACCCACCACCTAGGTTAGGAAAGGGGGGAGAAAATTGCGGCCTGACCCAGGCCTGAACACGCAACCTCTCGCTTCCGAGCGCAAGTGCGTTACCACTCGGCCACCCAGTCCCTCGCGACGGGGAAAGGGGGGGAGATGGGATAGAGCCACTTGTTAATTGTTTCTTGTTCACAAAAGCACCAATAAAAAAATTGCTCTAGAGGCTTGCAACGTAGTACAATATATTACCTTACTGGGAGAATGCAAGTTTCCAGTACAAAGGACTTAACATTTCTTACATACTGCTTGATTAAAATCTTTACAAATATTGACTATATTCCATACAAGAAACACAACAAGGGTAAAAGGAGAAACAGAATCCGTTAGTCGACCTTCTAAAAATAGTAACGTGCAGTGACCTTCTAAAAATAGTAACGTAGTAACGGGAATATGGATTGACGCCACACGGAGGAAGGGAGATAATCGCGGCTGAAAACACTGGAGAAGATAAGGAAGAGTTATACTGGTAGTGGATCCCGACCAACAACAACAAAAAATCGGTTCAGCGCACACAGCGCTGCGCGCTGAGAGCACGTGTTGAAATATCTCATCGATGAGGTTGTGTCCGGGGTGTAGCTGAATACGGTGTCCAAATTTGAAAAAGATCCACCGAGAACTTTGGCCGTGCATCGCAGACAGACACTAGTCGTATATATATATATAGATTCTGCAGAAAATTGTTGTTTGGTCAACTCACTTTTACATGTGCAGCTGTACATTTTAATTTTTAGTTAATAAGCTTAACGAAGAGTCACACTTTCCATGTGTTGAGAAAATGTTAAATAATTTTGGTTATGTCACAAATGGAACTTTTGTTAATTCTTCACAGTTAAAACTCAAAAACTGCCAACGTTCCAAAATTCAGAATTAAAAAAAAACAAGGAAGGTATGTTGTTGGAACCTTTAATTATTGACAAAACAAAATGTTAGGTTCACAGATATATCGACCCAGCGATCTTTTAAGTGCACAGACAAACACTAATTAGACAAAACTTATCTTGACAAACTGTTTAGCTGCTTGCAGGGAAGACACAAGCAAATGAGCTTGAAACTTAAAAAACCCTGGGTTGATATATCTATATATGTCTGAACACAACATTTTGTTTTGTCAATAATTAAACGTTCCAACAACATACCTTTCTTGTGTTTTTGATTCTTCACAGTTGAGTTAGAGAATGAATGTTAATTGTTATACCTCTGACTCGGAGTAGAACATGTGTGTCTGGAAGTCTGAATGTGTTTGACATGTTCATACGATCAACATTTTATTGTTCAGATAATTTTGGATTAATTGTGATTGTGGGTATCACTCTTATACATTGGTGACAGAAGTCTGATAAAATACAAAAATGTCATTGTTGAATTAGATTTGAATTATATGTCCAAATATTCTGGTTGAATAAAGAGTCTTCTTGCATCTATATATAAAAACACGTAGTTTTTTCTTGCTCATAACATAAACATGGTGTGTGCATATAATGCCTGTGTCAGTGTGTGTGTGTGAGAGAGAGAGAGAGATCTGTGTGGTTGAAATATGAGGTGTGCAACTCTTGTTTTCTTTCTGTCTTGTGTGAACTCACCGCAAGAAATTGTTTTAACTTTTTCATTCAACTTTCACATACTTTATATCTAACAATAAACACTATTGTAACATCTCAGTCAGGTCAACATACATGTACCTCAATGACAATTGTAAAATGGGCAAAAATGAATACATACATTTATAAAATGAAAAATGAACTCCCATGTCAAAGAAATGAAAAACACATGAAATTTGAGTGAAAATATGCACAGTTTACATCGATATGTGCTAATTTCTTCAGTACAAAAATAATACATGTAATAATTTATATTACGTATTCTGGAGCTCACCTTGTTTTTTTCTCTCATAAAAACAACTTATATAGAGTTCTGAACTAATAATAATAACGATGCATACTTTATTCATGCTTCACAGGGAATTAAACAGTTCAATCTTGATCACATTTTTCCTGTACATGGACATACATGTACATACACAAATCGTTTCTCACAATATGCCAGAAATAATTCATTGTAAAGAGATACATTTTCTAGTACATGTAGCTTAAAAATAGACTATGTTAAGACACAACTCTGTCAAGGGTTTTTGTAGGCCGATGCAGTTATGCTTCTTGAATCCTGGGCAAGCAACCATGGCATCACGGTGAAAATGGAGCAGGAAAAATATTGATATTGAGCGGAGAATGCATAAAGGGCCTGTTGAAACCATACAAAGGAGACAGCCACCACGATGGAGAGTTATATAACTTATAGTCGGGCTGAGGGGCCAGCAGGGGACGTTTTAATTGGTTTTTAAAAAATCAAAAGAACTTCTCGCCGGCGATGGGCAGTTTGTGTGATTGCATGCGCCTTTCTTTGATTGGCTCGTAGCGGACCGCTGGAACTGACCGATGCGGCGGACAGTGCCCCGCACAGAGCTTAGCTTAGCGTCACTACGCAAGATTCCAGCAAGCTGAAAGGTCAAGTTTTTGTATTTGGTGAAACCTGTACTACAGTGGTATAGTAGCATATACCGTACTTTCCGGGTCATAAGGCGCGACTTTTTTCCTCGAGTTCGACCCCTGCGTCTTGTATAACGAAGCGTCTAATCCGTGTATGAAATACGAAAAAAATCAAAGAGACCGCCTGAGTACCAGTCAAACAACTTGTGATAATGCATGTTTCAGCTACTAGGTACTGCCCTGGCCAAGTTTCCTCGAGCTCTCAAGCCACCCAGCTATCACAATGCCTGCCTTTGATCTGGCCGCACACACAGAGCACACATAATTATTTCCACTCTGTTAAACTCGGTCACTGACCGGTCACTGACCCGGTGCAGGAAGTATTTCCTCTCTCAGATATGACAGGGGAACCACCTCTCATGGCAAAAACTGGGTCATTGACCCCTGGGAAGAAGGTCGTGTCTATAAACAAGGCCACCCAGCTATCACAATGTCTTTGATCTCCCCGCACACACAGAGTTCGACTCTGTTAAATTCGGTCACTGACCCCGAAGCAGGAAGTCTTTCCTCTCTCAGATATGACAGGAACCACCTCTCATGGCAAAAACTGGGTCATTGACCCCTGGGAAGAAGGTCGTGTCTATAAACAATGGACCTGGCTTTGATCTCGCGGGCTTATTTTCAATTTTGGTGCGCCCTATCGGCCCCCTGCGTCCAATGGGTGACTGGATTACAAATTTTTTTAAAAAGAAGGGGGTGCGTCTTAGATAACGAAGCGCCTTGTCACCCGGAAAGTACGGTAATGAGAGGCCCCTCCCTTGAGTGCAAAGTCACCTCTAAATAAAGAGCATCTTTTCCAGCCTCTTTTTATGGGTCTGGCAATGACATGGTCTGGAACATTCCTTGCACCACGAAGAAGGCTAAAATGGATGGGAGACAAGAAGAAGAATGCATCCCACAGAAACCAGTCAGTTATGCATTTTCTGCTTAAAGTTTCGGCCTTAGTTTTTGGTCTGGCATGGTATCAACATTCCTTGCACCACGCAGAGGACTAAAATGGATAGGAGAAAACACTGCAACTGCAGGCTCTTAAATGTACAGCAGCTAATCAAATTTTTTTTTAAAGATCTGTTTCTTAGATTGAAAAAAAAAATCAACAATGATTTCAGTTATCAAACATACTATTCATGTTGCATGGCGTTAACTTACAAGTGTTAAGTCAGATTTCATAACGTTTTTCATGACTCAGGAAACCAGTTGTTCATGGGGAATATTTCTTTAAACTTTCAACGTGGACCTTGGTTAAATAACAGATTTGCAAAATATGTACTGCTCAATGATACATCCACATACAGATGGAAGCCATTTACACAATATAATTATGCGCTTATGGTGCAGGTAGACAAGATAGATTGAAGCATGCATTAGATATTTCCACTAAAACAAGTGAATAGAATCACAGATTCACACTACTGTAGCAGCACACAATCTTTTCAAATAGCTTGCAATAACACAACGCACATTTTGATACAGATATGATATACTTGCTAAAATGAAAATACATGTACACACACACACAAATGAAATAAGCTGAAAACTGAATCAGAACAAGTGTAGATACATGCACAGTAACTATCCTGATCCCAAAAAATAGTTATTTTCACTAAATCTCATGATTTTTGTCTAATAGTACAACTGCAAATGAAAGAATTGCAGAAAACAAGGAAGGCACAAGTTGGTGGTAGTTAAAATCCACCTGTAAAGCGTATTAGAATAAGTGTTGTTAATTGTATTAAGAATTGTTGTTGTCAAAACTTAAAGACTGAGCTGGGTAAATAAGGCGCCTGATCTGGCAACGGTCAAATATATCCAGGAACATGCCCCTAATGTTTTAACCATGAGGGGGTTTAACAACTTTATCATCAACGGTCAAATATCACCAGGAACATGCCCCTAATGGTTTAACCATGAGGGCGTTAAAAAACTTTATCAATCACAAGGTTAAATATCTCCAGGAACATGCCCCTAATGTTTTAACCATAAGGGAGTTGAACAACTTTATCATAAACGGTCAAATATTTCCAGGAACATGCCCCTAATGGTTTAACCATGAGTGCGTTAAAAAACTTCATCATCAACCGTCAAATATCACCCTTTCTCATATATCACAGCCCTGAAAGTCCAAACAATTCTGCACTAGCCAAAGGCTAGTGATTCTGAAAATTTACTAGCCCGAGAGCAAACCTTACTAGCCAAACCAACAATTTGTTTCAGCAAATTTACTCGCATTTGGCAAGTAGATGAACATTTCTACTTGCCAGATACATGTACATGTTTCTACACGCCATGGCGAGTAAAATACTTGCCACTTTCAGGGCTGTATTAGTCAAAAGAAGGCCTCATTATGAAAGTTATAATGCAGGCAGATATATATATATTCGACAATTATCTACCATAGTAATACTGTATTATGTATAAATAAATACACACCTTCAATGTTGCCTTAGCATTGGAGTAAAGAAGTACCGGTCCTAGAAGTTTCGATTTTATAGGTCTTACTGTGCATGCGACACTACGGTTAACCTTTGGTTTTTGTGGCTTTAAATTTAACTTTAAACCTAGTCTTTTGGCAGCTGAAAAATAGTCGAAGGCCTGACATACAAACCAGTTTCAATTTGCTCAATATTTCACTGCATGAATTCTTGTTTAGAGTTGTTTTTTCCTGTTCTACTTCTAGAATGCTTTCAATTTCCACTTATGAGGCTTCCATTAACAAATAAGCTAAAATATGGATTGACGCTTTAACAAACTGCACTCATAATGATTGTTAAACAAGCGTCAACATGTGCTTAATCAAGATACAGTACATGCATGTACATGTATTATTGATAAAAGAAACATGATACATTATTCAAAATCTGTCACTGTGGATATTGTCAGCCTGTACCTCATGGACTAATACATCCACAATGTCATACCAATACACTAACACTAAAAGTACACAATGACTTGTTGAATTTTTACACCAACAAAAATGGTGGCGTAACTTAGTTTCATGTTCTGATTTTTATTCTTTTTCATTTAATGATTCACGATTAAGGATGGAAAAAGACAAATGATTGCAAGCACCAAAAATCTGCATTGATCGCTAGAAAAAAAAATTATAACAATTTCACCCAGTTCAAAGTAAAATTATGGCAGTGACTTTGATAAATAGTATATATATATATGAGACAATGACAAAAGGTGACGTTTTCATGTCAGTATGTCCCAAATGACATCACCAGTACATTTTTCATTCTATCTAATCTGTTTTCGTTCTATTTTTTCTAATAACATGCGTTAACAATTGATTGCCAACTGGAATGGAAGAGCACAAAAAGTGTAACTTGATATGCAGTTTCTCTAGAGGGAAAAACATCTTCCACTTTCATGTCAGTGTGTCCCATGCAACATACATTTGCCAAACAGCTATGTGTAAGTAGATTATTTGTTAGTGGTATAGAAAATACTGATCAACAATCAAAGTCAGTTTTCACATTCATTTTCTACCTATTTCTCATTTGTTTATTCTTTTGGCAATGGTGAAATGTCAGCAATCGTGTGTCATTCGGGACAGTAGACATGACACCTGACCTTTTGTCACTGTCTCACATATATATCCCATGAGCTGCTTCTTTGTCTCTGTAATACCACTATGGGTATATATGTTGTATGTTTCGGCTTCAATAAATACATAATGGGCTCAAAAACATACATCATAGTACCGATTCCGGTTTGGCCGAGGAACTATAGTTCTGCCGACCCTTGACCCTACACCGAACATGTTTCTGTGGATTGAAGAGCATTGCTCACATGGCTAAACAACAGAAAACACAACATTCACAGAAGACAAAACCATGATAAGTATCTGAGGTATGCGATTCAATAAACAAAGCGTTTATCTTTACACTTTGGGTGCAGGTCGAGTCAAAAAAGAACAAAAGCGAAGAATCAACTGATAGTGATAGTGACAGCAAACCACGAACACTGCACCACTGATCTAAAAATGCACACTGATCTAAAAATAATTAAAAAAATAAATGGCACGTTGCACTGACACAAGGTGAATCAATGAAACACTATGCAAGACTGAAAATGAAGTGGAAACAACTCTTAACTGCACAGCGGGGCGAGTTCTCCAAGCAAAGTTTCATCTAACCTTACGAAACACAAAGTTCAGTTTGAACTGAAGCACGGTGATCGACAGACAAAACCATAACATTACAAGGTAAATTAGCTTTTCTTGTGTAGCGAGCAGCGTCTGCAGCTAAAACGCACTCACACAAATGTCAACAGCACTGATTCTAAATCTACATTGCAACCTTAGGTAAATTCAGCGACAATGATTGTACCATGTGTTGTAACCTGTATATCCCATGAAGATCTAAAAGACAAAGTGTGACGGAAACATCAAGCTTTAGTTGTCTGTTCAGATGAGGCACCTCTGCACATTACTTCATTCTAAAGGCACGTCTGTTGATCTATGTCAAGTCGGTGCAAAATGGTGGCTTGGTTGTCCCCGTCAGTTAATGAAAGCCTCTTACACGGATTTGACTGAATACCTAGTGGTTAACACACGCATCTCCTGAGATCTTGGACACCTTCATCGTCTATAGGGCCTACTGCACCGCAGAAGAGCTAGAAATTATACTCGCAAAATGCATTAAACAGCTTGTCCAGAGAACACTTGTAGTCGATGATGTACCGATAAGGGCGTGTGTACCGGGCACGCTGTAACTTCACATGAGCATAATCTGAACATAGCAGTGCTGGTCGGACGGACTGGGTTTTTAACGATTGCTAGTTTGACTTTTGTTTTAGTTGAGAGCACGAACACACACACTCAAACACATACGGCTTGTCATGTTGATCACAAGAGAGAAATAGAACAGCGAATAGAAGGAAACATAACAGATTACGTCCCCTTAATATGACGCGATGGACGACAGACGTCATGAAATCTATGACGCTACAATGATAGTCTCGGCAAGTCGAGACTAAAACTCAGCTATAACACTGAACGACTCTCGTGCAAGTTCTCAAAAGCGTGGTTACCCTTTGCACATCCGGTCTATAGGTACATGTGCATTTTGGAATGTCAAGGACGACAGAAAGTAGAGCCAGCTATGATGTATTTCGTGCACCCTTATTTATCCTCTATTTTATGTGTTATAAGAGTGCAATAATAATAATAATAATAAATGAGCATTTATATAGCGCAACATCATAACTTTACAATTATGCTCTTTGCGCTTGACACATTTAAAATTAAAACACAGTTATACAAGCATTTACATCCACATTCATAGTCAACAACGCTTAATTAAAAGCATACACCATCAAAGATACATTACAAAAGATTCTTCCACTAACTAAATAAAAAAAACATGAATAAAATAGGTAGTGAAAAATCACTAAAACAACAAATAACACTAAAATTAAAACACAGTTATACAAGCATTTACATCTACATTCATAGTCAACAACGCTTAATTAAAAGCATACACCTTCAAACATACATTACAAAAGATTCTTCCACTAACTAAGTAATAAAAACATGAATAAAATAGGTGGTGAAAAATCACTAAAACAACAAATAACACTACATGTAGCCTACTGATGGACTGAGAAAACAAAATCAGGGGTTGTATTTCCTGAAGAGGTGCGTTTTAAGTGCTCGTTTGAATGCTGGGGGTGACTGAGAGTGGCGGATGTGAAAGGGGAGAGAATTCCATTGTGTGGGTGCGCAGAAAGTAAAAGTGCGTTGTCCGTATGTTTTGGTTTTGGTGTGTGGAATGGTAAGGATGCGACAGTCAGAAGAGGCACGGAGTTGTCTTGCTGGAGAATAGACGGTGAGGAGTTCAGAGAAGTAAGCAGGAGACGAACCAGAAAAGAAGTTAAAAGCAGAGGGTAGACAGTTTGTAGTCAATGCGGGCTTGAATAGGTAACCAGTGCAGTGTGTGAAGAAGTGGTGTTGCGTGATCTCGTTTTCGTGCTTTGAGAATGAGGCGTGCTGCCGAGTTTTGGACTTTTTGTAGTTTATGCAGGAGGTACAGAGGACAGCCAGAGAGAAGAGAGTTGCAGTAGTCAAGTTTAGAAAGAACAAAGGCACAGACAAGAGTGTTAGTTGTTTGAGAGGAGAGTGTGTGGCGAATGGTGCTGATCTTACGAAGCTCAAAATAAGCTGCTCTACAGACTAAAGATATATGTTTGTTAAGGGTCATGTCAGATGAAAGGGTGAATCCAAGGTTTCTAGCTGATGGTGAGAAAAGAATGTCGGTGTTGCCTATTTGAACAGAAACAGGTTGGGGAGAGGGAAATGTAGAGTATTTATTCACCGCGGTTCACCGCAATAGTTACACCATGGATGTAACAAGAGAACGATGGAAATACAAGAAATATACCTAGAGTACATTTACAGAGACAAAGAAGGGAGGTCATGGGATATTCATCCGCTGGGTCTTGACTGAAATACAAGCCATATAAAAAACCACTCGTGTTGTAACCTCTATATATATTATACTAGAGGAATACCTGGCTTCGCCGGGTCAATCGCGAGACAGAGTATGCAGCGTGGCAGTTCGCCGGCTTAGAGCACGTGTTGAAAATTTTCATCCACCAGTTTGTGCCCGGGGTCCACCTGAATATGCCCACCAAATTTGATGCAGAATATTTACGATGGGAGGGGTAGTATATATATTAGTGGCAATATTTTGAAGATGGGAGGGATTTTGTACACGAATTGCAATACTTAGATGTACTACCTGTGCAGAAAAGCGCTGTGCAGAAAAGCGCTGCTTTTGTGTGGCGGAAGTGAAAGAAGTGAAGAAGTAGAGCCGAACAAAAAAGTGTTTATTTTCGTAATTCGTATCGCGAAACAGAGTATTTATTCACCGCGGTTCACCGCAACGCAAACACACACACACTCACACACACACACCCCACACCATACCATACCACACCACACACCACACACACACACACAGAAGCCGTATATATATCTCTAGAGATAGATGACAGAGGATTTTTCGCGTGGCTATAAATATATTCGACCTTTGCACTTTTACAGTGAGGACAACGGGTCAAGGAAAGCGTTCTGGACAGTGACCTTCTAAAAATAGTAACGGGAATATCTGAAGCTGCTTGTCATACCGTAGCATTCTGATCAGTCATCGCTCAACGGCTATCGCCAGTTATCTCAGAGAATGAGCCGTACTCATTTTGACCTGAGTTCAGGATGATATCGTATCTGTGATCGGAAGATCAAACTTCAGATTTTGAAGAAGCTCTTTCTCATTCAGTATTCTTGCAAATACCGTACGGGATTGACGCCATATGAAGGAAGTGAGATAAACGCGCAAAACACTGGAGAAGATAAGGAAGAGTTACTGGGAATGGATCTGAATGAATGAACAGAAAAACCAAAATCGGTTCACCGCGCCGCGCTTAGAGCACGTGTTCAAAATTTTCATCGACCAGATTGTGTCCGGGGTCTACCTGAATATGCCCACCAAATTTGAAGCAGATCCATCGAGAACTTTGGCCGTGCATCGCGAACACACAGACACACACAAGCCGTATATAGATATAGAAGATAGATATGTATCAGAATGTAATGAGAAATGGGTGCATCAATTGAACTCAAATGTAAATATTTACGAACAATTTCCTTTCAAATACATATGAGCAGTAACACTTTTTGTAATGTCTTTTAGGAACACATGAAATTAGCTAATATTGTTAATCAAGTCATGGTTTCCACTCTGTATTTCTGCTGCTGCAAGAGGAAAGCATTGATTAACTCATTTATAATGCCAAAAATGGCACAAACAACAACAACAACAATGGAAAACACAACAAACAAACAACAAGAAACACACAAGGTTGTCAACGTTTACATCCTCAAGTTTGTTTAACCAAAACGTAAATTGTTCTGGTCAATTTTGAGTACCTACTATCACTGAGCACTTACACAGGCACATTTAAAACAATGATAAAATGTACACGTCACATTTTTTAACAGCACATCATGGTGTTACAAAATCATGATCAAGCATCACACATCGCCAGTCAACCTTTCAAACAATTCTAACAAACAAACAAAAACACCCAATACAATTAGAAGGGCATGATGAAAGCACAATACCAACCGTGACCGATGAAGAATGAAAAGACAAACATGGAATGCGGAAAGTGTGACCCGATCCTAGCTGGACTCTCAGTAAGAACCATCCTTACTTCCGAGTGGGACTACTCTGCTTACTTCCACCTTCCGTATAACTGGCATAGCCACTTGTGGTGGAGCTGTTACTGTTTGAAACTTTACTCCTGGGGTTGCAGGCAGTGGGGATAGCGGTGTCCGTCTCAAACCCATCCGACGCACACACGCTCTTGCTAGTTAGAGTCAATGGCACGCCACCAGTAAAAGACTCCATGAGTTCTTTGTTCTCTGGATTCTGTACCACAGTCTTTAGAAACACAGTGGTTTCCGCGCGGTAACAGTCAATCTGTTTCTGTAGTTCAGCGTTTCGTTTGATCAACTCACCAGTTTTTATGGCAATGTCCCACAACCCGCACTTCTGCAAAGCGTCGGCAGTTTTCCGGAAGCGTTTTTCCCGCGTCATGTGTGTGTCTCCGCCGCTGGTGGAACTGTGTTGACGCTTCCCGCTAGACCACTCTCGGGGTTGTCCCTGAACAGACATGCTTGGCGAAGAAGTCGTTAAACTGTACACAGTCTCGGTAGCAGCCGTACAGCCTGCGGCATACTTTGAAGTGGTGGCCGCCCTGCTGCTCTGCTCTTTCCCCTCCTGATCCTGCAGCATGCGGGGGTCGAGCGGAAAGCAAGGGATCTCGCGGTTGGGTGGGGGGAAGGGCTGTTGGATGTCGGCATGTTCGCTGGTCCACGGCGTCATGGCCTGGTAGTTGGGGATTGCCCGGTAGTTGGGGATTGCCCGACGGCGCTGCTGAGGACTAGCGGCAGGTGAGGTCTGAAACATGACAAAGACAAGACTTTCATGAGTAAGGCAGCAAAGGACAAAGAAAGTGAGCAAGACATGTCGTTTTTTCATGAGTACGGCAACAACACAGAAATAAGTAAGACACGTCTTTTGAAAAAAAATGAAGTGAAACTTGTACGTTTTTCATGAGATAGGCAACAAAAAACTGTTTCTCGTGACGCACAACATTTTCAGTGATAGAATTTAGTTCATTTAAATTAAAAACCAAGATTAAAAAACATTTTTTATATAAGCATTTGATGGACTCTTTTCATTCATAGCCACATAAAGTGCTCACAGATCATATTCCTTGAAAATTCTTATCATGTATGTGTCTCGTCACAAAAAACAGTTTTTCACTTATGCAACAATGCATTCCACCAAAAAACACAATTTCTTCCTGATCAAACTTTTTAATATCCCACTTTGTTCGAATTAACATATTTGTCTGCAAAAGATACAAAGGCTTGAGTGAACTTTGATCTCAAAATTGGCTAAACATCTGTACAAATCCTTTATCCACAAACATAGGGAGTCGAAGCAGCACAAATTAAGCAAATGTGAAGAACCTTAATAAGAAAAAAATGTTTTCCTAATCATAAACCCCTTTGTTGGAGAAAAAAAGCATATGTAAATGTTTCTTGTGACAATAGCGTCACGTGTTGTGACTTATAACCAGAAACATCTGAAATTATCCAGAGCCATTATTACACGCAGTCGTGTGCTTTTGTTTTGTTAAACTTGTTGATCAGAAACATTTTTAGATCAAAAGAAGCAGTAAATTATATAAAGTAATGGATTTACAAGGATGTGCTGTTTCTTGTGACATGTATTTTTTTTGTGTGACGCGATCACTACACTAAACTTGACGCCTGCCTACCATTTCGCTCGTCTTCCCGGATGTCGTTTTTTGGCACAGACTACTAAGCCATTGATGTAAATGTCGTTCTCGCCGTTAGAAAACGAAAGTAATATATATAGTAACAGCAGCGCTGTTTCTCGTGACATTTGTGACGTGAATTTTGCGACACACAAAAAATAGTTTTAATCATGAATTCATCGTGTCCATTGACTGCCATCCTACCCCCTGTTATGAGGAGTAGTTCTGAAGCATCATTCTGGGTTGCCTGATTTTGATTAGTTTGGGCAAAGAAGAAAAGGGACAGTGGCTGAGTGTGACGTGAACAGTCACAAGAAACTGTACATTTTCAAGTGTTCATTTCATAACTTTAACAAATATTTTTTAAACAAAAGAGTGTTCCATAATGTAGAAGCAACTTTTTTAACATGTTTCATTACTTCAGATAAAAAGAAAACAATTATTTTGTTGTCAAATGTAAACTTTTCTGATCACACACAAAAAAAGTCGGAAAAAAACAGCACAAATTGGGGGTAAATTTATGTTTGAAATTCAATAAAAAATAGTAATACATTAGTATTTGCTACAAACCTTTGATATCATTACATTCAAACACTTCAGATTACAATGAAAGCAGCTTTATTGGTATTATTCTAACAAATAAACTACGTGTGGATATTTTAAAAATGTCATCTGACAGCGAGCACCTTTTGGGAGTTGCCCATATATAAGAAACCCATAGGTTTGTGGATGGGAAGGTTGCCATTTATGCTTCATATGGAGGTCGTGTACAGGAATTGTGGTCTTTCCCAATATGCGTACAAAACCTGTACAAAACCTATACCGATGAGAAATTTATACTGGTTGAACACCCACAGGAAAGCTATAGGTTTCTAATGTCTCCTATATGACCATCTATGTTGATTTTATATATATATATATGGAAACTTGACATCAGTGATCTTACTAATACACTATTTACTAATGAACCATAACAATTGTTAACAACAAGTTGAACAACTGTGCAATTGCTACAAGAAATTTACACAGCCAACACTCATTGGCCCACACACGCACAGTAAATGAAGCTCCTCCCCAAAATACCACCAAAATAAATAAAAAATTCAAATTAAGAAACAAGAGATTTACCTTTCTTTTCTCCCCTTTCTGTGATGAGTAACTTTCTGAGACTGATTCATCTGAAACAAAGAATTTTAGGTACAGTAATATTAACTACACAGTCAGAAGGTCTGAATGTAAAGCAATTTGGTAAGGACGGCAAGTTAATTTTGCAAGCCCTGAGAATATCTTGGGATCTTCATCATGCGTGAAAAGGGTAACGAGGGTACACATGGTAACGAGGGTCCACATGGTAACGAGGGTCCACATGGTAACGAGGGTACACATGGTAACGAGGGTACACATGGTAACGAGGGTACACATGGTAACGAGGGTACACATGGTAACGGATATTTAGACTTAGTACATTGCGGGACCCCCTCCCGGAATTTCTGGTATGTTTTGCAGCTTCTAGTGTGAATAGATTGCAGGGACGCACTGTTTGGAGAGCCCTGGTGAGACAGAGAGAAAGAAAGAAAGAAAAAGAGAGAGAGAGATATATATATATATATATATATACAGACAGAGAGAGAGAATGTATGAATGTGTGCGCAATAATACAATATATATCGACAGATAGGTGTCTGTGTACGTGCAAACAAATTTGCTGCTCTGATTGTGTGCGTATCATATGCATGCGTATGGCCGGGTCCTCAGCACAACATTCAGGCAAATATTGACTGAATGTAAAATCAGACACAAAAACACACACACACAAACAGCAAAAAAAAGAACAAAAATGAAAGAGGCAGCAAAAAAAAAAAAAATAAAATACAACAACAAAAAGAGAAAGAGAAAGAAAAGAGACATAGAAAAACAACACCATGTCAGATAGAGAGAAGGGCGGGGATGTAGCTCAGTCGGTAGCGCGCTGGATTTGTATCCAGTTGGCCGCTGTCAGCGTGAGTTCGTCCCCACGTTCGGCGAGAGATTTATTTCTCAGAGTCATTGACTTTGTGTGCAGACTCTCCTCGGTGTCCGAACACCCCAGTGTGTACACGCAAGCACAAGACCAAGTGCGCACGAAAAAGATCCTGTAATCCATGTCAGAGTTCGGTGGGTTATAGAAACACGAAAATACCCAGCATGCTTCCTCCGAAAACGGCGTATGGCTGCCTAAATGGCGGGGTAAAAAACGGTCATACACGTAAAATTCCACTCGTGCAAAAAACATGAGTGTACGTGGGAGTTTCAGCCCACGAACGCAGAAGAAGAAGAAGAAGAAGAAGATAGAGAGAAAAACAGGCATCAATAACTCACCATCCGTAACGCTAGGCCAGGCTAGATCACCGTGCGTTCCAGCAGTGGCCGCCACAGAGGAGTTGGAATTGAACACAGAACGTGGGCTTTGGCTGACAAAGGCACTGGAATGGCACGGAGACATCTCACAGGCACCTGGTGTAGGAAATATTCATCCTTCAAAATGCAGGACAATTCAGGGGAAAAACATCTCTAAAAGCAGACAATCGGCCATCTAAGAAAATAAGTAATCCAAGACTGCTACACTTTTTTTGATTATGTTGTTGTTGTGCTTTCTGTATACTGACAGATCATCAAGGCATTCCATAGCAACATGTTCATGCATGAGCACAATCGCAAATTCAAGACATTTATCTATCCATGGAGTCATCGGGCCGGGACGGACACGGGTCAACTTTATGTGCAGACCCAGAGACGGAAGCCATGTCCCACCCCCGTGTCATCACAATGGCACGTAAAAGACCTTGATCATTCTGCCATAAGTGCAGGTGGCTGAATACATCTAAACACGCAGACACCTGGGTAGCGCGACTCCGTTGCTGCTAGCTTTCCACTGGGAGGAAGCGACCCGAATTTCCCAGCGATGGGACAATAAAGTAATGAAAATGAAAATGAAAATGAAAATGAAATTACAGAATTTCAGCAGACAAAATGATCAATTTTGATCAAATAACAGCCAAGCACAGTGAACCCTCAAAAGTTCATGATGCTGTTTTAGCATTGTAATAATACTTGCTCAGCTGTCAATCAAAGATGGCTTTGAAGCACTGTAAAAAACAATTTTCCATTCAACAATGGCTTGAAAATGAAACATGTTGATCAGCTTTAGAGAGTTTGAAGAATACCAGACAAAATGGCATAACCATGCGTACACCTTGTTTCACTTCTTATCTCTGGAAAACAGATTGGCTGCATCAGGGGGGAGGGGGAATAAAACACTTAAAAACCTAATTAATTGTACAAAACACAAGTGTGCATGGGAGTTGCAGTCCATGAACACACAAGAAGAAGAAAAATTAGTAACACTTTGAATCTTACACCAAGAAATCCATGACCTGCACTGCCATTTTTCCTATGTCATTCACACTGACAGTTCACGGCTCTTCAAGAAATCGCTTATAATGGTCCTGGAGGTAGGTAATTGGAGAACACATATCAGATGAGTCAGTGCCATCATGTTCAAATGTTTCACCTAATTCTAACTCCTACTCCTCTTAAGTGACTTTTTTCAATTTTATTTGCACTGACAGTTCGAGATGATCATTCACTCTTTTCTTCTGCTTTAAAAAGCACCAGAACAGATGCCCACATCCTTAATTAATTGGAGAACACTGATCATCAGATTAGTCTCATCATGCCCACATCTATGTTTTACAGGCCTGAATGAACTTCCTACCCGACTGCTGTTACTTCTAAATTGCACCTAATTCAGCCTTTTAACTAACACTGTTCAGAAATCCACTAGAAAGCACTCGTTTCTTCTGTCTTGAAAAACAATGAGAAGCAAAAGTTCTCCATTAGCAATAAAGTGAAGAACACTCATCAGTTTAGTCACATCATGTCTAGTCTGTATTTACTGTCAATGCCAGGTACCCCTCTTGTGTGACTTCTACTAGTACTACTACGTTGTATTCCATTTCCCTCTTAATTTTTGTACAATAGTTTTAACTGACAATTCAGAAATCCACAAAAACTCACTCTTTTCTTCTGTCTTGAAAAAGAACAAGAACCATTACTCTCCTTTCCGCAATAAAGTGAAGAATACTAATCAGTTTAGTCACATCATACCTATTTTTTACTGTCATTGGCAACATCCTACCCCTCTAGTGTGACTTCTAGATCTACATTTTATTCCATTTCCCTCTTTTTATAGGCTGTTCAGAAATCTACAAGAAATCTCTCTTTTCTTCTGTCTTGAATAAAAAGGACACCAAGTCTCCTTTCCCTAATAAAGTGACAAATCCTCATCAATTTGGTCACTGTGAATCACATCATTTTTTCTGGCTACGTCTTATCTCTCTGGTGTGACTTCTACACTGTATTTCATTTTGTTCAGACAGACAGATGAGGACCCAGCACAAAAAAGTGTGCTTCTCACTTCCTGTTTTCAGTTTGAAAATAAACTGAGAATCGATTGCTATATGATATAAATATTCCCCACAAAAATAAAACTGCAAAATCTGTAAATCTCCACTCTTTGCTGTCAACAGATGAATTAATATAAAAACCCAAGTCATCATGTTACAAGCTACATATCGCTCTCTGAGCGTGATGTTGAGAAAGTGCAAGCTGCACTATACCACTTAATTCACATCAATCAACTCGCAATTTACCTCAATGCAATGCATTTTGTGTACATATGTATAATGTGTTTTCACTTTAGTTATCTGTTAAAATGTAGAATTTTAGTTTTCTATTTTCTATTTTTTATCTTGTATTTTTATTTCATTTTTGTAGTTAGTCCCTCTTTAGGGCGAGGGCTGGATGTAAAAAAGCAGACCACTGCTTAATCTACTACCCTCGTTAAATAAAGAATTGTCATTGTCATTGTCATTGTCTCTTGCGCACACTTGAAAACAAATCCATTAAGCAATTCCCATAAATCCAGGACTGGGGAAAAAACTTCTCCGTGGATTGCTGTCTGGATGACTAATAATGTGCCATTGACAAACAAAAAAGTGTTAAACTTGGAAGTTAAAAAAATCTGATGACTACAAACCCCAAGGCATTGTTATTTTTAAATGTTCAATGTCTGCTTGAAGATCACGGACGATATGAAAAAGGACAGACAACTTTTAAGTGAATAAAATGCCTGTGGCAAGAACAATCAGGGGCAGCTGGACAATTCTGAGCCGTTCTCATGCACGAGAAAGTCATACCCGCGTGAAAAAGAGTGGTGAGATCAGAGGTTGAGGGTGTACATGTATAGGAAAGGGGTATTATGGGCTGGGAGGAAAATGAAGGCATGGAAAGGGGGTGTGTGTGTGTGTGTGTGGGGGGGGGGGGGGGGGATGGGCACCGTATGATATATCATTTAAAAATCGCAAAACACTGACCAAAAAACAACAGCTCACCTGACACAGAAGTTAACCGACTTCTGCTGATGTTATCCTCGATTGTCAGCTGCGTGGAGCTCTCGTCGCACATGAGGTTGAATCCTTCCCCTGTCTCGCTGACCCCGCAGGCGTCCGACATGCATTGCTGAGGTTCCTGATAGGACGGGGACTTGAACTTATGGAGTAAGGAGTCCATGTTCGAGTCCTCCTCCGTATCACTGCGAGCGGCATTACACATGGTCTCCGTCATGAAGAAGTCGTATGAACTGTCAGTCTGAGCAGGCGCCATCCTATACCCGTCAAAGTGGTACAGGCCTGATATATATGCACAGAAAGAAAGATGTGTTCAGATGACAGTGAACGAATATCAAGACGGGAGAGTAAAAGGTTGATGAGCCATCCTATACCCGTCAAAGTGGTACAGGCCTTTCTTTCTTTATTTGGTGTTTAACGTCGTTTTCAACCATTCAAGGTTATATCGCGACGGTGGTACAGGCCTGATATGCACACAAAGAAAGATGTGTTCAGATGACAGTGAACGAATATCAAGACAGGAGAGTAAAAGGTTGTTGCGCCATCCTATACCCGTCAAAGTGGTACAGGCCTGATATGCACACAAAGAAAGATGTGTTCAGATGACAGTGAACGAATATCAAGACAGGAGAGTAAAAGGTGGTTGCGCCATCCTATACCCGTCAAAGTGGTACAGGCCTGATATGCACACAAAGAAAGATGTGTTCAGATGACAGTGATTGAGTGAACGAATATCAAGACGGGAGAGTAAAAGGTTGATGCGCCATCCTATACCCGTCAAAGTGGTACATGTGGCCTGAAATGCACAGAAAGAAAGATGTGTTTAGAATGACAGTGAACAAATATCAAGACAGGAGAGAAAAAGGTCCATCCTCCATCCTCTACCCATCAGTGGTACGTAGGCTTGAAATGCACAGAAAGAAAGATTCGTTCACTGTCATCTGAAAGAAAGAAAGATGTGTTAAGATGACAGTGAACGGATATCAAGATACTTAGACAGGAGAGAAAAAGGTCCATCAGCCATCCTATACCCGTCAAAGTGGTACAGGCTTGAAATGCACATAAAGAAAGATTCGTTCACTGTCATCTGAAAGAAAGAAAGATGTGTTCTTTCAACCTATAGTCTGAGAATTTTGAAATTAAAGGTTAAACAAATACAATCAAATTAAAACTTCACGGTTTTAGAATTACAAGGAAGTAATAAAGTTAGAGCAAACAAATCCGCCGTTGTACATGTGTCGGAAGAACGTTAAATCTTCGCTTGAAATGAGCTGCGCCGCATAATTGACTCAAATCGCCTTCCATACTGGAAGTTGACATAACCTTGAAAAAATGTCTGCAGCAGACGACACCGCCGATTGCCAGTCGGCAGGAAAAAACTCAGAGGTACGCGAGCAATTAAATGTGTTGGAACCTTGATGGAAAATTGCAATGGTAAATTTTCATTTGATTAACCTTCGCCGTAGGTCACTAAAAACATTCTTTGCAGCACGTCGTGAGTACTTATGTAACCATACTTCTCAAAGAAGGAAAAACATGCACGGGTAAACAAAAAAATAAAAAAATACAGAAATCAGGCTTTTCATTGAATTAGATTATCAAACTAAATATATTTCCGATTTTGTACTTACATTTATCTTTTACGTGTGTAATTACGCACCAAGTTAATTCTTACCTGAAATAAACAGGAACCATAACTCAGCTTTTATTTTGACATCGAACCCACAATTATCTCCCTTACACTGTTAGAAGTATGGTTACATAAGTACTCACGACGTGCTGCGAAGATAGTCGATGTTTGACCTTTGTTTATTTAATTACCTGTCAATCAATTTTAATGCGGGTTTAGGAGATAATAGATTTTTAGGTGTTTGAGGCATTTCCAAAAGCTCATTACAGAATTCCACCTAGTTTTCGAGATATTCGCAATTAAAGTCCGGACTGTTACTAAAGTACTCACGACCTACGGCGAAGGTTAATATACTTACCCAATTCTCATAAATGCATTGACTTTAATCTCACATGCTAGATGTCGAAAAACTACTCAAATTACCTGCCCTTGCAAGGGTGGTAACCAAGCTAAAAACAGATGCCACAGCCGTTGCTATGCCCTGTCCCCCCTGGTTACCCATAACTCACCGAGCACCACGTGAGCGCCGGCATCCGGAATAATCATTCGAGATTTCTGAAAAACCCGTAGGAAATTAAGTAGCGGGGATGGATGGGAGGGTAGTAACTATGAGAATTGGGTAAGTATATTAATCAAATGAAAATTTACTATTGAAATTTTCCATTAAACTGCATATTCTTACCCCAATTCTCATAAATGCAGAATGCTCCTAAAGGCGGAGGGAACTTATGTCCCTGAGAGAACCTGTCCTGCAGAAACAAACGAGGGCAAGGAAATGGCCCCATCAAGTTAAGAGCAGGATTCTGATGTCCAGGAGGTAAAAAATCAATGAACACGTCATCAGACTTCCAAAGAGCTGTTGGCAAAACTTCGTATAGGCGAAAAGAACGCGTCACCACCAGCGAGAGAAGAACCCCAGGCTCTAGACTCCTGAACACCTGTAAAGGAACAGAGGGAGGACTGAACACTCCCCCCCCCCCCCCCCCTGAGTTCAATAAGCTACCACTCATAGGACTGTCCTAAGAAAGTAGCAACACCTCTTGCAGAGGAACACCATAGATTTTAAGTTTTGTCCCAAAGATCACTTTCCGGTATACTTGAGCAGCCGCGCACGCGCGTGTGTGTGTGCTGTGTGTGTGTGACAATCCGAATAGGAATAAACGCGTTGTCTCTTCTTTGCAGAGTATGGTCGACCCACGCCGTCCGAGTAAGGATAAACAGCGTAAAATTCCTTACGTCATTCCATTTGGGTAGTCCACGACCCGCATCATCCAGACTGTGTAGTTCAAAAAACGTCATCGTTTATTTGTTTGTTTACAAAGATAATCTTTCAAAAGATGGGCAACAGGAAGGTCGTATGGTGATTGGAGATTACATGAAGTCTCAATTAAAAATTCCAAATAGCTTCAGAGATAAAGTCGATTTTGTGGGGCTCTGGGGCGTACACGACCCATGATGCCCGGCGAAGGTTAATTCTTCGGGACAGATGAAAGGACTTGAAAAGACAAGTTATTTTTTGTTGTTTTTGTTGTTTTGTTTTTTTGAAATTGCTGGAATTATTATTTTCTTTGCATCATCAAATTAAACACGATTTAACTTTTGTGTGTGTGGTTTCTTTCGCAATAAAAGTTTTAACATGCTTTTGAAGAATTGATGGGACCACTTTAAAATCTGTCCGTACGTATGATCTTTTCCCAGTCTATGAATTTAGTGTGACAACCCATATTGTAAGTTCGTTGTCACTATGGGCATTAACAGCGTGGTTAATAACATCTTCAAAGAGCTCATGATCAGAGTGACCGTAGTAGCATCTGAAATCTATGTGTTTAACTGTAATAAAGCGGAAAGAACAAACCTGCGTTACTTGACTAAAATGCAAAAACCTCCAACTACTTTCACGTAAAACTAGCTAAAAAATACATGAAAATGGAGGTTAGAGAAAAGTTTTAATGTCTGGGGCACGTAACAGGGGAAGACCGGGGCCCGTAACTGTCAGAAAATGGAAATAGCTTCAGAGATAAAGTCGATTTTGTGGGGCTCTGGGGCGGTGAAGGTTCATTCTTCGGGACAGATGAAAGGACTTGAAAAGACAAGTTAGAATATTAATGTTTAATATCTAGATAATGTTGGTCTTGTCTTTTACTGATACATGGTCGTGACATATAATGATGCGTTGAAGCATTTTTTTTTTAAACAAGTTGCCTGTTGTTCAGTCAAAATAGTGGGTGGAACTGAGGGATAGCGTCGTTTGGCAAATTATGGGGGTAGGGAGATAGGTAAGTATCGTATACACACACAATGTCACGTTTTAAGCTGCGCAGTGCTCCATATTTATCATGAATGACTGGGCCACGTATTCTCTTTAATAAATTCTGCTACTATGTTATTCTTGGAAGGTACACCAATTTGTGTACAAGCGTCTTGCCGAAAATTACTTGAAAAAAGGCACCATTTATGCAAATAATACGACCTGTTGACTCCGGAATTGTTATTTATGATTTGATTATGGTGAATAATAGTCAAAGGGATGTCTAGTATGTAGTGCAATTATTTCTTTTGGGTTCCGACTTTCCAACTGGCTCCCAGAGAATGCTCAGTCTTTATTCCACTTTTCTGAAAGGTTGCACGCTTTGACCCCCGAAAAAACACTGTTCCGCCCGGCGGATTTTGAATATGTTATGCACACACATTCACTTAGTACAGAACAGCTGAGATCAAATTTGATTTTAATAGTTTAAGGCCAAAAAAAAAAAAATTGTCTGTTTCTGGTCACCCGACCGACCCTAAATTTCGGCGCCGACCCTAAACTTTTTTTTTCCAAACTCAAAATTTTTTTTTTTTTTTTGGTGGTAAAGGACAGGGTGAGAAAATGAACAACAAAAACGTGTGAAAACGAAAGTCCGCTGACGATTTGTAAATGTGTTGAGTGTCTTGTCTCTATGTATAGTGAATCCAGTCTCTTTGCGCGATTTTTAAAGTTAGTTTTATTGGTCTACATTTGGGGTAAAAAAAAAAAATTTAAAAAATTAAAAAAAATATAAAAAAATCCCGACCTACCGACCCTATTTTTTTGAGCCATGTTACCAGAAACAGAAATTTTTTTTTTTTTGGCCTAAGGTTGAGGCCTTTTTTTCTGAGAATTTGATTGGACTACTAGTGATTTTTGTTATTTTTATAAAAAACAACAACAATCTTTCGTCAAAATAACAATAAGGTCAAGGAGTAACTGTATGTTTAAAACCGAGGCATTCACCCACACAAGAGAGAGATCGAGAGAGAGAGATCGAGATCGAGAGAGATAGAGAGAGATCGAGAGAGATAGAGAGAGACTCAGAGAGAGGGAGAGAGGGGGGGGGGGGGGGGAGAGGTTAAAAGTGAAAGCAGCCAAAAGTGCACATGTATTCTCAAATTCTGGAAATGTAGAATGGTTGGCAAGTACTTGAGTCCCAAATCGCTTTTCTCAGTTCCTTGCCTTGTCTTCTGGTTCTTTGTTTTTAAATTTAGTTGATGGAACAAACTATTTATGAGGTACATGCAACCCCATTTAAACAAAAGAGAAAAAGAGAAGAAAAGACAACATGAACTTGATGAAGAGAGAATAGTAAAATAGCAGACGACAATGTGTACGACCACAATGTAGGTCACCTGAAATGTCCTATTGAAACTTGTGAAGCCAGTCGAATGTCCTATATTCATGATGATAAAGTAAGGACAATTGTCTGATTAGCATAAATGTGCAGCAACATCCCTGCATATATATCTCTCTCTCTCGTGTGTGTGACTGAGAGTGAGAAAGAGAGAGGGAGAGACTCAGACTCAGAGACTGAGAGAGCGAGCGAGAGAGAGAGCAGAAATCGAACTAGCAAACACAGTCCACGAAACCTACAAAAACAAAACCTTAAAAATCAACATCATATCGATCATTGAAGGTGTTCGAGCAGATTCGCCGCGAATAAGAAGTAGGTCGAATAACGTAAAAGAAAGGAAACGTACAAATCTGGAGCAAGGATCATTCGTCTCACTCTCAGGTCTCCTCCGAAAACGGCGTATGGCTGCCTAAATGGCGGGGTAAAAAACGGTCATACACGTAAAATTCCACTCGTGCAAAAAACACGAGTGTACATGGGAGTTTCAGCCCACGAATGCAGAAGAAGAAGACTCTCAGGTCTATTTCTGACAAGTCTTCTTCAATCGTGGAGTCGGAAATAGTTGTCAACTTTCATAGCTTACCCCAGGAAATAATGTCCTCTTTCGATGAACAGCCGCAACATCAAACATGTCTGTAACCTCCAAAATAATTCTGTGAAACCGTTCTTCTTCGTGGTCACTGCTTTTCTTTTTCTATCAGTCCTCTTCTCGACACTATCAGGCAATCGAATCGCCCTAAGAGTAAGATAAGACGATAATGGTACATGACCTCAGTGTCTCTCGTTCGCTCAAAAATTCGCGTTTATGTACAACCCACTTTTCATTCAACGTTTCACCTCATCTCTAGCGTGGTGTAAAATCCATTAAAAAAAAGTTGGCACCGATTTTCTAAAAAAAAATTTTTTTTTTTAAATAAAATCGATGCGAGCAAGATTTCATAAAGACCAAACCTACACAGGCTGAGATATATCTATATAGCTATTCTGATGGACACGTGGGGGAATTCGGGGGCTGTGATTGGATGGTCTCACACATCCCTTTTCCGATCATCAAAGCATAACGATACAAAAGTTGGCCATTTTTGCCGATATCCAAACGATATCGGCAATAACAAAGACGCGTGGTTCCGGTTTCTTCCACGTGTATAAAGTACACGCATATCTCGCCAGGTTTGTTTCTGTCACTCTGTGACTAGTCGACAGACGATGCCATTTGCTTTGTGTGTGTTTTTGTTGTTGCTTACTGTACATGACATAGGCCCTACATTACGTGTAAAATCCAGTTCTTTAACAGGCAACAAACCTTGCAAATTTCCAGAAGCTGCAATCTGAAGCGACCTATCTCGGATTCTAGCAGACGATCTCTCCAATGTTTAACACAAAATCAGCAAACTCTCCTGTCACATAGAACGTCCATTGTATAGTGCAATGTTGAAATGAAGTTACCGGTCTGAAACATTTCGTCGTTTCTTCTGAGACAATCCTTGTTCTCTTATCATCTACAGATTTACCGCAGTCTTCACCACGCGAATTCCCAACAGAAGTCAGACTTTCGAACATACAATCTACGTAGGCAAGCAAGATACGTCATGACGTCATATGATTCCTAACATATTGACGTAATGCTAAGCATCCGGTTATCTCGAGTTTTCTCCGTAATACATGTCCGTGGGTTTTTCAATGTTCGGTTATTTCCGTGGCTTCATGCGGAAAGGGAACCGTCGTCTGCAATCAACGACATGGACCATTCTGGTACTTGTCGCTGACAAAAACATGATTCTAACACAGAATTTAATGTCAGAATAGCTATATAAACGCTATTGTGTTTTCAGCGTAGCAATAGGGCCCGATATTTAGACTCGAACAAGTATAATGCGACTCGTCTTCGACTCGTCGGCATTATACTTGTCTCGTCTAAATATCGGGCCCTATTGCTACGCTGAAAACACAACAGCTGTTAATAGCGAGGAGAAAACGGCAGGCAGCATGTGCACACGTGACTGTAAACAGGGTAATGACGACACGATTGGTGGAAAGCACTCGGAGAAACAGATACGAGTGTTAACGAAGTCCCCCGAACACGGCATCAGTCTATTCTGGGATTTGTTACATTAATCAGTACAGGCTGCGCACATGGGCAGCTGTGAAAGTACAGAAATCGATGCATTTATTCTTCTTGGCACACAGCCTACAAGAACTAAGTCGCGTAAGGCGAAATTACTACATTTAGTCAAGCTGTGGAACTCACAATGACCGTAGTCCGCCGCTTGTGCAAAACGGAGTGAAACTGACGAGCCTGTCCAGCGCGGTAGTGGTTTCACTGTGCTGCATAAAGCACGCTTTTTATATTTAGTCAAGTTTTGACTAAATATTTTAACATCGAGGGGGAATCGAAACGAGGGTCGTGGTGTATGTGCGTGTGTGTGTGTGTGTGTGTGTGTGTGTGTGTGTGTGTGTGTGTGTGTGTGTGTGTGTGTCTGTGTGTGTGTGTAGAGCGATTCAGACTAAACTACTGGACCGATCTTTATGAAATTTGACATGAGAGTTCCTGGGTATGAAATCCCCGAACGTTTTTTTCATTTTTTTGATAAATGTCTTTGATGACGTCATATCCGGCTTTTCGTGAAAGTTGAGGCGGCACTGTCACGCCCTCATTTTTCAACCAAATTGGTTGAAATTTTGGTCAAGTAATCTTCGACGAAGCCCGGACTTCGGTATTGCATTTCAGCTTGGTGGCTTAAAAATTAATTAATGACTTTGGTCATTAAAAATCTGAAAATTGTAAAAAAACATAAAAATTTATAAAACGATCCAAATTTACGTTTATCTTATTTTCCATCATTTGCTGATTCCAAAAACATATAAATATGTTATATTCGGATTAAAAACAAGCTCTGAAAATTAAATATATAAAAATTATTATCAAAATTAAATTGTCCAAATCAATTTAAAAACACTTTCATCTTATTCCTTGTCGGTTCCTGATTCCAAAAACATATAGATATGATATGTTTGGATTAAAAACACGCTCAGAAAGTTAAAACAAAGAGAGGTACAGAAAAGCGTGCTATCCTTCTTAGCGCAACTACTACCCCGCTCTTCTTGTCAATTTCACTGCCTTTGCCATGAGCGGTGGACTGACGATGCTACGAGTATACGGTCTTGCTGAAAAATGGCATTGCGTTCAGTTTCATTCTGTGAGTTCGACAGCTACTTGACTAAATATTGTATTTTCGCCTTACGCGACTTGTTTAGTTTTAACTTTCTGAGCGTGTTTTTAATCCAAACATCATATCTATATGTTTTTGGAATCAGGGACCGACAAGTAATAAGATGAAATTGTTTTTAAATCGATTTAGAAAAATTAATTTTGATCATAATTCTTATATTTTTAATTTTCAGAGCTTGTTTTTAATCCAAATATAACATATTTATATGTTTTTGGAATCAGGAAATGATGTAGAATAAGATGAACGTAAATTTGGATCGTTTTATATAAAAAAAAATTATTACAATTTTCAGATTTTTAATGACCAAAGTCATTAACTATTTTTTAAGCCACCAAGCTGAAATGCAATACCGAAGTCCGGCCTTCGTCGAAGATTGCTTTACAAAAATTTCAATCAATTTGATTGAAAAATGAGGGTGTGACTGCCGCCTCAACTTTTACAAAAAGCCGGATATGACGTCATCAAAAGTATTTATCGAAAAAAAAAGAAAAACACGTCCGGGGATATCATTCCCAGGAACTCTCATGTCAAATTTCATAAAGATCGGTCCAGTAGTTTGGTCTGAATCGCTCTACACACACACACACACACACACGCACAGACAGACACACACACATACACCACGACCCTCGTCTCGATTCCCCCTCTATGTTAACACATTTAGTCAAAACTTGACTAAATGTAACAAACATATTCAGATGCATGAAAATAAACACAAAATTCCATTTCTCGAGTCCAATTTAACCGCCACATCGGAAAGCATTCTGTGTTTTTCAGTCACCGTGTGGTTTAGCGGTGCCAGTGCTAGGAACAAGGAAGAGCTGGAGCGCATTGTCAGACAAGCGTCTCGTATTGTGGGTTGCGAACTTCCGTCAGTCGCCTCACTGTACAGCACACGTTTAGCAAAGAGAGTTAGGGGTATAGTGGCAGACTCATCTCACCCAGCCAGCCATCTGTTCGAGCCCCTCCCGTCAGGCAAGCGCTTCCGCGCTCTGAAGAGCAGGACTTCTCGTTTCAGGAACAGTTTCTTTCCTGAGGCAGTCCTTGCGGCCTCAATGGTGGATCGTTCTTAGATCTGTTAGATCTGTGATATGTGTCAGCTAAAGTTTCGAAATGGATCGAGTATCCTTAAATGAAATATCTTAATAGATATAAGGGTTGTGTCCTTTGAATAACTGTGTCAGCATGTACTCGGATTTATTATATTGATGATTATATTTTTAGATATGATTTTAGGGAATTCATTTATCTTTATCCATGCAACCTGTGATTACTCCTGTCAAATTGGTGCTAAAAGAACAACCAGTCCGTTTTGAACTGTCTGGTTGGTATACACACGTAAATAGGCCCAGTGAAATTGAACACTTTATCTGTACAGTATATTTATTATGATATATGCGTGTGGAAGGAGTGTGAAGTTTTATGCATACACCATAACAAAATCCTGTGCTTTGCATTTGGTAAATAAACTGTTTGACTTGACTTGAATTAAATTTTGGACCACATGCAGGTATAAGTTGGACCAATAAAAAACACTCGCGCTGGACCCGAGTACTCTTCAGACATTCACACACACACACACACACACACACACACACACACACTCCCTCACTCCCTCCCTCTCTCTCTTTCTTTCTTACACACACACACACACACACACACACACGAGTACAGACTCATGCACGCACACACACACACAAACACACACACACACACACACACAAAACAGTAACACTAACACATGTGCACAAAATGAACACACACACACACACACACACACACACACACACACACACACACACCGCGCGAGAGAAAAAGACTACAGGGAGGCATTGACGTCAAAGACTTTCGACCGTGACGTAATTACGTCACTATTCTTGGTTTACGGTACCATTCGGCGGCTTTGCTACGAGTATGCCATAGTCTTGGTTGGCCGAGACCTTGCACCGTTCTATGATGACTGCCTGGCTGGCTGTTGCACCGCGAATTCCTCCCACCGCCAAGTCGTTTTTTTGTGGTTTATTTCGCATTTAGGTCCCAGGTAACATTATGAAGTTTTAATACGATCAATCGGACCTATTATCAAGTTAGTGTATCAACTTTTGAACGAGCTGCGCCCAGTAGTTTCCCAGCAATAAGCTGTTAAGTCGAGACACACACACACACACACACACACACACACACACACACACACACAGACAATTAAAGTCTGCTGAGCCCTAGTACTAGCGTACTCGGGGATAAGTGTAAACCAAACAACAAACAAATTGGAATCAGTCAGTTTAAAGTCAGTTAAAACGAAATTCAACATGATAATGTGACATGGAAGCAAAAGCCACGCCGGAGAGATGTCTTTACTAAGTGTAATCCACCAAGATGCACAGAGTGTTCGAAAAAAGCTGATAACTGAGTTCCTCAGTGTAACGAAATCAGTCCCAGTTTTCGCCTGAGGCCCAGCTCAGTTTTGCATTCGATATATCCCCGAAACTTGTGACTGAAATATTGCGTACCTGTTAAATTAAAGAGGTAGTAATTATTTCAGGGAAAAACTGAAACATGGCCGCCATGTCAGTTTCTTGCAAGTGAAGGAAATTGGTGGATAATGTGGAACTTTAGCGTTGTCAATTCAGGAATGATTTTCTCCTGCAATTCAAAGGCAAAGCCTCTACTGACTTGCCAATACTGGTGGTGAAATTCAACAGATTTCACCCCACAATTCGGGCGATTCCTTCCAACACGTGCACCAAGTGGTTATGTCATTTGATCGAATGAGAAGGGAAGATTTCTTTCTTTCTTTCTTTCTTTATTTGGTGTTTAACGTCGTTTTCAACCATTCAAGGTTATATCGCGACGTGGAAAGGGGGGAGATGGGATAGGGGAAAGGGGGGAGATGGGATAGAGCCACTTGTTAATTGTTTCTTGTTCACAAAAGCACTAATCAAAAAATTGCTCCAGGGGCTTGCAACGTAGTACAATATATGACCTTACTGGGAGAATGCAAGTTTCCAGTACAAAGGACCCAACATTTCTTACATACTGCTTGACTAAAATTTACGAACATTGACTATATTCTATACAAGCAAGGGCGGATCTGGGGGGGGGGGGTTACACGGGTTACGTAACCCCCCCCCCCCCCCCCCCCCCCCCCCCAAACAAGAGGTAATTTATTGGCTCAGGATGCACCAGATAGCTCTATTTTGCTTCTTTGGATAAAAAAAAAATTCCGGGGGGGCATGCTCCCGGACCCCCCTGGACGTTTAGGCGCCTTCGGCGCCGTCAACTTGTATCTTCGCAGTCATTTTGTAACCCCCCCCTCGAAAGTGAATTGATCCGCCCTTGACAAGAAACACTTAACAAGGGTAAAAGGAGAAACAGAACCGTTAGTCGCCTCTTACGACATGCTGGGTAGCATCGGGTAAATTCTTTCTCGTCCCAACCAATATGGGACTCCCCCTAACCCGCGGGGGGTAGGGAAGATTTGTCAATTTTTAAAAATAAAATACCAGCAAAAACACGTAGGTATACTGACTAAACCAGTTAGGTCCGGTTCAAGTCATTGGTGCTGCCGTCTGTCATCGCAAAGTATATATATTATTATACCATGATTTTGTTAGGCAGTGAAAGGAAAGTGGTACCTCGTTGTCACACGATGATAAGAGCTTGACACAAGTGTCCCTTAACTGGTTTCTTCAGAGCGGCCTTTCATCATACCGGAATATACGTTTCTTCTTTCTCTGTGTTAGGCTCTCAGTGACTGCAAGACCCGTGACAAGAGCGGATTGCCGTTTGCCCCTGGCGGTGGGCTGAGGAGGTTTTGTTTTGTGTGTTGATAGTTTTGCGCTTTCCGATACTGCAGGAAACATTACCAGCTATTGTGTTTTCAGCGTAGCAGTAGGGTCCGATATTTAGACGAGACAAGTATAATGCCGACGAGTCGAAGACGAGTCGCATTATACTTGTTCGAGTCTAAATATCGGACCCTATTCACATTTTTCCGCAACCCACTGTGCCCTCGCGGTTTCAAGGGCAAGATAGAGTTATTCCGCCTTCCACAGGAAGATAACTTCCGGTTACTATCCATTTCTCTCAAATTACAGTATCATCCATCCTCTTTTAGACTGGCGTTTAGATCAATTACAACTACTATGGACCCTGTATCAAGGAAGCGTTGGTGGGAACACAAAGGGAAGGTGTTAGTGAGAATGCCTGATCACTTTGAGGTCGCTTCTCCATCAAATGAAAGTTTAAAATGGGAAGACAACATGCGGAACTGGCCGCCGGTGACCTATGTCAAAATCGTCAATTACCTAATGTTTTCTGAGGGCTGCGACGGGGAAGCCATGGATAATTTCAAGAGTATGGAGTCTTACAACTATTTCCAATCCCGAAAGGTCAGTACACATGCAATGTTTACCTTTTCGTCATAATTTTATAGTATTTATTTGACACTGACACACTGAGAGTGAGAAGAAAGTGACAGTTCACTATCACTATGTTGACACCAAGCAGAAGAAGAAGAAACTAGTAGTAAAATGTTGGGTTTGTTATTATAGCTAGCACAGTGCTAGACATTAACTATTGTTGTCTTGACCATAGAAGTGGTAGCAGAGCAACACACCTGTCAGTGTCAACAGACACACTAATTTTTAGTTGTGTTTTTCAATGTTACTTCACATTTGGTCATTCTCAGAAATGGTGGTACAAAGTGTTACATACAAAGTAAAAAATAAAGTGTCAAGAAATACAAAATAATTGTTTTTACTATGAAGTCTATTGTTTGCTATACATAATAATGCAAAAATTAGACAAAAAGAGTAATTGGTTGCTGAATAAGAGACGTTTTAAATTGTTATTTACGTGATGAATGTTGTAACATGGAAACCAAATTCCAACTTTAAACCACCTAAGCCTTCAATCCTTTGTGCATTTTTTATCAGTTCTGCAGTATTTTTGTGTTCTACCCAACACATGTTCTAGTTATGAAAGGTAAGGACTTCAACTAATATTGGTAAAAAAATGACATTTGGAACTGACTAAGGTGAATGTCGTAACACAGAAACGAAATGCTTGAACCACTTTCGGTTCCTGTGCGACAGACATGAATCTGCACTGTTTGGCCTTTCCTGCCGGCAAAACCCGTCTGACCCAAAATAACTACACAAAACACAATTCCTCAGAGTTTGCTGTATTTGTTGAAAGTTCCTGTTGCGTTCAGATTACCCATTTTAACTTGATGAATGTCGAACATCGACGATCAGAAGATACGAGAACTTCTTGGCTACTTTGTTGCCGCTAAACTTCGCGCGTTGAGAAACTGTTGCACTCGATATCTTTCCGACGCTACATTGTCGCCAACCGCGGTGTGTAAGTTTGTGACAAAGCTTTGCAGGCTCGACAATTTAGTAAAAACCATCTTCAGTCGTGACGTACGGTCAGGAAACGACGCCATGAGTTTCAGCAAATGATATGATTCTGGTGTTTTCTGTGAATATTTGGCTGTGATTCAAAGGACTATTTTCTTGTTCGAACTTCCTGCGCACCAAAGAGCTAAAAATAGCCGTGATGTGGCAAAGTCATGGAGCACATTGCTGTCCGATGTTCGGGCGTCGAGTCTGGAAACGATGCATTACGACATTCAAAATTTTTTGTTCGAAGCCCCTAAATTCAAATTCAGCATGAGTTTTTGCAAAGATGTGTTGCTACGTCCAATACTGAAGTCCTGACTGTCGATTGCAGTAATTTGTTGGTGTTTGCATGTTTGCATTTAGCCATGAGACTGAACATATTGTTGATCACGAAAGTCGTGTAACGCTTCGGCGATCCGGAAACGGCCGAACTTCGCAATTGAAAAGCACACAAAAACAACACCAACGTATAGAAACCATTTTTATTGACATACAACAATGCTTTAATGTCTCAGGAATAGATTCAGATGAAAAAAGTCGTGGTAGAAATAATTTTAATTTACTTTTTCATGATTTCAAATGTGTCACCCCTCTCACTGTACCACCATTTCTGAGAATGACCCATTATATATATCAAAAATGATTTCTAGTAGGCCTAATACTGATTACTGTTTTATGTTTCAGGTTAGTGCTGAAGACCGACGACAAGCAAGCGGTTTTGCTCCCACCCCCCAGTAGGCTCCAAGCCAGCTAGGCCTACCGTGCACCCCCCTCAGGATCCAGCTTCAGTAGGCTAGATATATTCATTGGGGTCCACTGAACACGTTTTGACAAGTTCGCCACGAAAAAACTCATTCCCACTACTACTTATGCTCCTTTGTTTAAGGGTACCCCCTCGAACGCTAAATTTATCTGTGAAATCACAACAATGCACAGCTGCAATGAATGAACAGAGAACCCTTTTTTTGAAATCAAAACAGTTAAGTTGATCATTAATCTTGTAAAAAATACCTATTACAGTGTTCAGTGTGTTTGATAGGTTGGCTGTAGTGATGCTTGATAGGCGCGAACCGTCATTTTCACAGTACGCAAAGCTTGTCAACTTTGATGAGTAAAAGGTTTCAACAAATTTGGGTTCTCTGTTTCCTTTTTTAGAAACTACAATGCCTTTTGATAATTTCAAGCCACATTTGGAATTCCTGAGAGGATTTGTTGCGACACCAGATGAGATATTTCTCCCCTACCCCCTAAACGTGAAATTTTAGGAAAATGTCAAAAAACATTTTTCTTCAAATATTCATGATAACTTCTCACTGTTTTCCAATCAAATAACAAAAGTAATCACATTGACGACCAAAACAGTTCATTTATCCATCTTTTAACAGAACTACAACATTATTATTGTTTTTTCAAGACTGAAATGTAAAAAATAAAACAACATGTTCAGATATAGACATCTATTCTAACTGTCTCTTACATATAGTGCTCTTGCTTCATAGTTTCCATATACAAGGTAGATTAACATAAGAAAGACAATCTAAGAACTAATGTTTCTTCAGGTAAGTGCAGAATGTTTGCTCATAATGCAAATGTCTCATGAATCAATTTTAGCTTTATAGAAATAACATGAAAAAGTCTTTGCAAAGAACTCTGTAAACTTTTTCTTTCAAACACACACACACACACACACACACACACACACACACACACACACACACACACACACACACACACACACACACACACACGATCAATCTTAGACTGTTTTAAGAGCAAGAAAGTCAAGTTCACAGGACAAGTTAGTCCGATTCACAGCCAGATTCAGATTCAAGTGAATCGTCCAGTCCATTATGGAACAGTGGTGCCTCCGCCTCTGCTTCATCGTGGACCTCACTGAGCAGGCTATGAATAACTGTCTGTGGGAGAACCAACTCTTCATTTTTTTCAGTCCACAGAGGCTCAAGGATTCCATTCTAACTGTCCCTTACATATAATGCTCTTGCTTCATAGTTTCCATATTAAAGATAAATTAACATAAGATTTAGAAACACAATCTAAGAAATGTAAAAGACAATCTCTTCATGTAAGTGCAGAATGTTTGCTCATGAATGCAAATGTCTTATGAATCAATTTCAGCTTTATAGAAATAACATGAAAAAGTCATTGCACAGAATTTCAAAGAAAAGTTGTGCCTCTTCCTCCTTTTCTCCTTCCTTGTGAACCTCTTTGAGCAGGCTATCAATAATTGTCTGTGAGAGAACCAACTCTTCATTTTCTTCAGTCCAAAGAGGCTTAAGGATTCCATTGTTCAGCATCCTTCTATGACCATCAGCGGGGTTGGGAATCTCTGGGAGTGGCAGGTGAGCGCGCTTCCATGTGGCTGTCTGGTAGTTGGCCCTTCTTGCATGTTGTTTGAGGCTTTTGTGGCAGGGCAGAAATGTGAGCAATGTGATTTCTCCTAGCCGGCCAGCATAATGGAAGAGAATGAAGAACACGCCGCTCTCTGGGCTCTTTATTTGATGGTCTTTTGATCAACATATGAGGGTATGACAGTGCCGCCTCAACTTTAACAAAAAGCCGGATATTGTTTTGAGTGGAAACCAGTGCTGGACCCCCTGCTGAGTCAAGCTGCTTCTGCACAAATGTGGCGAGGTCAATGTTCAGACCCGCTCGAATGACTCCACCTGAGTCATGTTTCTCCACCAGCATCTGGCGTACTGCATCGACACTGTGACACCGTAGATTGAGCATTTGAACTTCTACAGCACATCCAGCAGCTCTTTGTTCATCTCCCATGATTCTCCCATTCTTCTGAACGTTTTCACAAACTTGGGTTTCTGCTGCAGGATTTTGACCGGATACCTTTCTCTTTCCTTTCCATAGAAGGCGCTGACTGTGAGTCACAGCCAGTAAAGGCGAGGAGAGAAAGCAAGACAGAACAGTGAGGTCGTGGGAGTTCTTCTGCAAGGGTAGCGTTGTTGAGCAAACGTTTCCTATTTGCTTTGCCCGTGTCAAAGAGCAATGTGATTTCTCCTAGTTGGCCATCATAATGCAAGAGAATGAAGAACACGTCGCTTGTCTGGGCTCTTTGTTTGATGGTCTTCTAGCCTTTGTGAATGGCTCAGGTACCAACAAGGCAGTTTCGACAGATCTGCTTGCAAGTCTGTGAGTTCTTGCAAAGACAACAGATTTCTTCTGGAGCACAGATGAGGGGTTCTGGAGACAGCATGAAGAGACCGGGTGACTGGGCAGCCTTCTTGTCAAATGACGGGAAAAAAGTCGCAATTCATAAGATTTCTGTTGGAGGTTTGGAGCAGGGATGCCATGGCAGACAAACTCAAAGGCAGGAATGTTGTTCTGGTCAGCGAGGGCAAGGCATACACGCTCACGTCATCTGGTGGCATCAAGACAGAAAGGTAACTACTGAATGATCTCACATCCAGCCAAGAAGAAACGGACTCAAGAATCATCGTGTACTGCCAGTGTGGCCTTCAAAAAGGCTACAAGACCATCAAAGTAAAGAGTCCATACAGCGACGTGTTCTTCATTCTCTTGCATTATGCTGGCCAGCTAGGAAAAATCACATTGCTCTTTGACACGGGCAAAACAAATAGGTCACGTTTGCTCATTATTGCTGCCCTTGCAGAAGAACTCCCGCGACCTCACTGTTCCGTCTTGCTTTCTCTCCTCGCCTTTACTGGCTGTGACTCAGTCAGCGCCTTCTATGCCACAAAAGCCTCAAACAACATGCAAGAAGGGCCAACTACCAGACAGCCACATGGAAGCGCGCTCACCTGCCACTCCCAGAGATTCCCAAACCCACTGATAGTCATGGAAGGATGCTGAACAATGGAATCCTTAAGCCTCTTTGGACTGAAGAAAATGAAGAGTTGGTTCTTTCACAGACTATTGTTGATAGCTTGCTCACCGAGGTTCACGAGGAAGGATAGAAGGAGAAGGAGGCAACACTGTTCCTTAATGGACTGGACGATTCACTTGAATATGAATCTGACTGTGAATCGGACGAACTTGTCCTTTCTTGCTCCAAAAACAGTCTTAAGATTGTGTGTGTGCGTGTGCTTGTGTGTGTGTGTGTGTGTGTGAAAGAAAAGTTGACAGAGTTTTTTGCAATGACTTTTTCATGTTAATTCTATAAAGCTAAAATTGATTCATGAGACATTTGCATTTATGACTAAAATTCTGCACTTACATGAAGAAACATTAGTTCTTAGATTGTCTTTCTTATGTTAATCTACCTTGTATATGGAAACTATGAAGCAAGAGCACTATATGTAAGAGACAGTTAGAATTGATGTCTATATCTGAACATTTTGTTTTATTTTTTACATTTTAGTCTTAAAAAGACAATAATAATGTTGTAGTTCTGTTAAAAGATGGATAAATGAACTGTTTTGGTCGTCAATGTGATTACTTTTGTTATTTGATTGGAAAAGAAGTGAGAAGTTATCATGAATATTTGAAGAATTTTTTTTGTTGACATTTTCCTAAAATTTTACGTTTAGGGGGTAGGGGAGAAATATCTCATCTAGTGTCGCAACAAATCCTCTCAGGAATTCCAAATGTGGCTTGAAATTATCAAAAGGAATTTTAGTTTCTAAAAAATGAAACAGAGAACCCAAATTTGTTGAAACCTTTTACTCATCAAAGTTGACAAGCTTTGCGTACTGTGAAAATGACGGTTCGCGCCTATCAAGCATCACTACAGCCAACCTATCAAACACTGAACACTGTAAATAGGTATTTTTTACAAGATTAATGATCAACTTAACTGTTTTAATTTCAAAAAAGCGGTTCTCTGTTCATTTATTGCAGCTGTGCATTGTTGTGATTTCACAGATAAATTTAGCGTTCGAGGGGGTACCCTTAAACAAAGGGACATAAGTAGTAGTGGGAATGAGTTTTTTCGTGGCGAACTTGTCAAAACGTGTTCAGTAGACCCCAATGAATATATCTAGCCTACTGAAGCTGGATCCTGAGGGGGGTGCACGGCAGGCCTAGCTGGCTTGGAGCCTACAGTGTCAACGCTGAAAATATCATCGGATCTGGAAGAGACTCAGAGCCAAGTAAGCTTTGTTTGTTTGTTTGTTTTTATCAATTTATGATCTGCTGACTTCAAATTGTCTGTCTTCCTTCATCAGTGTATAAGAAATTTAAAATGAATCGGCAGCCCAAAACGGATGCATTGGAAGGGTCACGAAACAGATTCAAGATTTTACAAAACAAACAAACAAGCTCTAGACATATGTCGACAAGCCGCGTGCATTCAATCAATCGACTCTTGAATCGAGAAGTTTAAGGTTACTTGATACAGATAGTGATGCAGTTTTCAAGACATCGATAAGGCTTATGCTGAATCATTTTTTTAATTCCCAGAAATGTACCATTGAATTGATGCAACAACAAAAATAGCACTAGATTGCTACAATTTTGATTTTGCATAGAACACTCCGAAATAATTTTCGGGGAGCATCTCCCGCACCCGTAAGTTTTTTTCAATTTCAGGAGTTATTTCCCTCATGTATTTTCATGCTTAAATGCTGTGAGTGTGAATGATGCATGTGTAATCTGATAACAAGATCATTGATGCTAATTCTATTGCTAATGTATACATTTGATTTTGTAATTTACAGAAGCAGCCATTCCTTTGCCCTCCGCATCTAGTGAGAGCTTAGGACCAGGGCCAGATCATGCCTTTGCAAAGAGGGACACGACTACCTGTGAGGGTATTGTTATTGGAACACAGACTACCTCAAGTTGGCAGAGCTGCAGATGACAATTACATAACAGGCCTCTGTGATTAATCGTCTGACTGAAGATGTTTCTGGCTTGAAGAAAGACAACATGAAGCTAAAGGAGAACATACGCTCTTTTTCTGTTGATTCTCTACTGAAAAATGACACTGCAGTATGGTTATACACAAGTGGTGATCTTTCGGTATGCATGTACAGTACTCCCCGGTTAACGTCACTACCGTTTAAGGTCACACCTCTGATAACATCAATCAGGGTGTTGGTCCCGACCTAAAGCCTTCTTTGTATGACTAAGAAAACCTCGCTTAGCGTGACCTCGGATACGGGAACACCTCTTTTTAGGTGACCCCCGTTCTGGTCTCTAAATGCAGAAGACCACCGCTTAAGATCAAGCGAAACTGAAACGGAAAAAAATCTCCCAATTTTGCGGCCTTGACAGGTGTTTTTTTTCTCCATATGACGTCAAAAGATAAGTGACGCACAAATGTAAACGTCATCAGATTATTTGGCCCGATTATTTTACCCCCGCAAACAGAAGGATAAGGAAATCTTTCGCAAATAAAACTTGGAAAATAGTTCCCGCCAAAAAAGTCGCTGAACCAATCAAATTGCCAACGGAAACCACTTTGACAGAGTGAGACCCGTGGATGATGACAGATGTAACTGCAGTGTGCCCGCTCCCCTTCTGCAGAGGCATGAGGCTAGAATTGACCTCATGTTGTAATGCATGTCAAAAGCGATATTTGAGTAGTGCCAATTTTAGGCCAATGACGTCATCATTTTCACGAGTTTTCATTCACAAGCACCTGGGAAATAAATCTCATGTTCCCCAGGCAATAAATCCCCGGTTACCATAGTTGCAGGAAGCAGGTTATACATGGATAATCAAAAGCAAACCCAATAGAAACGCTCGGGGATTCTTCGGCTCTTTTCATTGGTGTTTCCCCAGACCTAAACAGACGACACGACACTGCTTTGCAAAGTTCCAAAAACGAACTGGCAAACTGGCAAAAGTAAACAAAAAACAAAACTACTTCATGAAAGGTCATACATTTATCAAAAACAAATTAAACCTAGCGATATGTTTTGTCTTCTTACAGAGTCATGGAGTGCGTGTATCTGTGTTTCGATACACAGACGTTCGGAGAAACTTTCTTTCTTTATTTGGTGTTTAACGTCGTTTTCAACCACGAAGGTGATATCGCGACGGGGAAAGGGGGGAGATGGGATAGAGCCACTTGTATTATGCAATATACTGCTTTGTTTTTTCAAATTGTCTCCCTTGTACCGACACTTTAGTACACAATGTGTGCATTCACTTGAGTTATTTCTTAAAGAAAATTACCCCCCAAAATTATTCAAAACAGTCTTTGACATATCTACAGTTTAATTAAAAGAAAAACTGTATTTTATTTTTTAAGTGATAAATAAATATAGACAAATCTTGGGACTGCACAAACTGATCGGCTTGAACCCAAAAGTCGCAACCAAGAATCTTCTGCAACTTTTGAGTTCAAGTCTGTCAGCTTGTGCACGGTCCCACAATCAGTTCAATAAGAATTTTCCTTAATATAGCCTTGGAAAAAAAAAGTAAGTAACACATTTTGTACAAACAAATTTGTTCAAGGGAGACAATTGGAATCATGTTTTTTAAAATCGGTGAATTACATTATAATTTCCTAAAAAAATAACAAATAACTGTGAAATAAATTGAAAAAAAAGTGCTAACATTATTACCTTGATTAGATCGATGTGTATGACAAGGAATTTCTATGTTTGCTGATTTAGTTGTCCGGTAATGACTTTTTCATGCACGGGGCTTCTAAATTCAGTCGCTCAAACGCTCATGTCTGCACCAACATTCACACACGTCCATATCGGCACATTCATAAGGGATGGTGACAACACGCTCTTGAACAACAAACATGGCACAAAACGAATGAACATTTCAAACATTTCGCTATTGAATCAAATCATCAGTACATGGATATCAAATCATAAAACATCTCACAAAATACCTCCTTGCCATTCAGAAGTTGAAGAAGAACACAGTCCGGCATTACACACACTACACTTTCATCACTGAGAATCGCTGTTCACAACACATGTCCTCGGCTCTGATACGTTCTCCGAATAATACACGAAAGTCCTGGATGATGGTATAGTCCAACGAAGCCGAAACACTTCTTACTATCCTCTGACACAAGTTCTTATCAGCTTCCACAATCTTCTGTCTTAACTGCAGGCATTTAAAAAATTAAACCTGAACTCACACACAGAGGTGACAGCACTACGTACCCTCCCTCGCTGTAAACAAAGTACTGATTTTACCTGTCCATATCGAAACTTCATACATTTTTCACTTGACAGAACAGTTAACTGTTGCTACTAACTTAATTAACTGGTATTGGAAAAAAAATATCACACCTTGAAAACCCTAGTTCAGTATATCATAACTATATGCAGCCTTCAAACGGTTGGTACCGGTTGTTGAAGATCTCTTAGTCGCGCTTCCTTGCATCCGGACTTTTTGGGTCAAAATTGAGGCCTTGAAGAGTCGTCCGGGGAAACTTGTCTTGAAGCATACCTGAAAATGAAATAGACTTCACACTGAAGCAAAACTTATGCTGGGTACAAATGCTAAAACAAGTTGCGCCAGTCTGTCAAACTCGCATGTATAACGATACTGAACGCAGTACATTTCACAAGGACAATGCTTAGCTGAAAACCAGCATCCACGTCGAATAAGGTAAGTGGCAACCCAGCATAGCGCAGTAGCAAAACTGTCCCACAGGAAATCACGCTTCCCTGTGTTTAAAAAAAAAATCTGTTTAACTTTCTAAGCTTGTAGCCCTGAAAGTAAAAAAAATGATGCACTAGCCTCTTGGCTAGTGATTCTGAAAACGTACCAGCCAGAGAGCAAATTTTACGAACCAAACCAACAATTTGATTCAGCATTTTCACTCGCATTTGGCGAGTAGATGAACACTTCTACTCACCAGTTGCATGCTTCTACTCACTATGGCGAGTAAAATACTTGCCACTTTCAGGGCTGGTTTGTTTCTAACCTAAAAATAATGTTGTAGTTTTCCAGAAATTGCTCTACACACAAACATACACCACCGCCCTCGTCTCTTGACTAAATGTAAAATGCATAGTTTTTTGATGATGCACTTTATAAATATCACTGTTTCTCTTTCCCCAGTCTTGTAGCTGTTGTAGTTAACAAGCTCTATATTTTAACTTTGAGACTTATGTTCTGAAAAAAATAGATCACACTCTGATGTAAACCTCTAGGTAACGCAACCCTAATTTCTTTAATATTAATTATTATACAAACTTACTTAACAATTTGTATGTCATCGAGAGCAGCTGGTGCAGTTTTCTTGGCAGCATGCCCCTTCCACATACATTTGTAGTGTGTACAAGTTTTGTCTGCTGGCACAGTGTCGATTCCTTCAGCCATGTAGTGTGAAGCAGCAAAAAGTGTGGCAGCCACATGGTTGCAAGACTGTCCTTTCTGGGTAAAAACAACAACACACAATCAAATTCCGTTTGTGTCATCTTGATTTTCCTTAGCCTGCTAATAACAATTAACTTTATCTTTCCTAGGAATTCCTACAGAGAGCTTGTAAGCGCATGCTGTTGATATATATAAAATATATACCGGCTCAGAATGGAATTTGATCTTACTGCAGTGATAACCTTCATTGACAAGAGGATTCACAAACTCATGTGTACACACATTACTGTCCAGTTCAGCAGCGTCAAACTCTTTGCAGACGACTCCCTACTCTTCAAACGTATATCCTCTCCAGCGGACAGTCTGCAGCTCCAACAGGACCTATCCAGCCTCGAACAGTGGGAATCAACATGGCAGATGGAGTTCAACCCCAGCAAGTGCACCGTCATCCGCATTGCCCCGAACAAGAAGAAGCCCATCCTGCCAACTTCCTACAGCCTCCATGGACAGACTCTGGAAACAACACCATCCAGCAAGTACCTAGGGGTCTTAATCTCCGATGACCTGTCCTGGAGCAGCCACGTGCAAGCGACTGTCAACAAGGGCAACAGAACTGTGGGCTTCTTGCGGCGGAACTTCCGGGAGTGCACCACCACCGTCAGAGCTGCTACGTACAAGGCCATGGTCAGACCGGTCCTTGACTACGCCTCGCCAGTCTGGGACCCGATCTCTCAGAAAGACGTCACGGAGCTTGAAAAAGTCCAACGCAGAGCAGCCCGTTACGTCCACAACAACTACAGCGATCGGACCCCAGGCTGTGTGACCAGCATGCTGAAGACCCTCCAATGGGAACCACTCGCCGACAGAAGACTCGCCAACCGCCTCACTATGCTCTACAAGATCAACAACGGCATAGTCGACATCAACAAGGCCGAGTTCTACACCTCTGGCGACAGCCGCACCAGAGGAGCCCAGAGACTGTTCCAGGAGAGGGCATCCCATCCTGTTCTCTTCAACTCCTTTTTCCCCCGAACACTGCGTCAGTGGAACAAGCTCGACCCTAAGACCACAGTTGCTCCTTCACTGGAGTCCTTCCAAGCTGGTCTGGGTCGTACCCACGGACTTGCCTCGCTGACACAGTAACCCTGCAGCTCTTCGTGTAAATAGTTTTATACTTTTAACCATCTTCTCGGAGTTATTGGGTCGCCCACCACCAGTAACCAATTACTCAGTACTCCGCCGCTGGACTACAGACGTTCGGATGAACCCAGTCCACATCAAGAAAGAAGAAGAAGAAGAAATAAAACTCTGCACTCAGGCACCTGGTATATTGAACATGCCTAGCCAACATGGCATGGTCTCCTAAGGATACTGATTGAAATTACATAAACCTGCTGCTCATAACTTTGTCAAAAAAGACAGCTTTTGCATGCAGACATTTTCAGTAGAGAATTATGAATCTGTGTGTGTGTTTGTCACGTTGTGTGCCATGCATTATATGACTGAGTATGAAAACTGATTGTGTAAGATACCAAGTAACGCAGCCATCAAGTTAATCCCACAAAACATACAACTGCAAGGCCAACAACACTTACCCAGCAATACACTCGCAGTAGGCTCCAAGTGCCTGTCCGGTCAGCGTCACTACAGCATACACTTCGTTGCGAGTCTGCTTCACTGACGTCAGCACACTCGCTCTGAGTCTGATCACCACAGTTGCTTTTACTAGCTGTTGTGCCATGCAGAGACATTTTATGCACACAGTATGTCTATCGTTTACCCCAAGGTTTCGCATTCTTTGCGCTGGATGCGTCGTATAACTTGTCGAACGTCGACGCAGTAGTATCAGTAAGAAAGTTGATCCAGAGATCTCTGGGCTGCCTACTGCATTTGCCGGGTTCGGCAGACCCTTTATTTTTTACCCCCTAGGCAAGAACATTCACCATGCACTTGCGGCTTGTGGTCGAAACACACACGAATCCGCCACAAATACAAGTCTTTTCGTTTTTTTCTGCATCCTTTCACTAAACATGAATCTCCTCCACCCTTTAGATAACGTTGTGCCTCACTGTCGGGGTCAAACAAACTGCGTTTTCGTGAAATGAAGGACATCTCGAGTCACCAAGTTCAGTCAAAACCATTGCCAAAAGGCCATGAACGGAAGTAACTTTCCTCAACCTCGCGTTCGATTCAAGATGGCAGCGCCCATACGTTTTGAGCCATGCTCGCAGAAAACCAAAACACAATAGCGATTATATAGCTGTTATGACCTTGATTTGTTGTTCCAAACTTACAAAATGACAGTTTTTGCGTCGATGCGTTGATCTCAGGTTTTGATAGCAGACAAACTTCTTACGCGCATCATGTTCGCGCAGACATGCACACCGCTGCACGCTTTCTGACTTTGGAAGAAAAACTGACTCCAAGTGCATTCGACTTCACAACACAGTTGTTGAAACAGCCTTTTAAGTTGTCAGTGTATGCTGTTGTCGATAGAAACATCGCCGTGGTACAGATGGGTAAACCGGAATCATGCGTCGGCCATTTTTGAGTCACTTGAGAAAAAGTGACTCTATGTAATCGGTCAGTGTTAGTCTGTCCGGCCGGCCGTCCGTAGACACCACCTTAACGTTGGACTTTTCTCGGAAACTATCAAAGCGATCCGGCTCATATTTTGTTTAGTCGTGACCTCCAATGACCTCTACACTTTAACGATGGTTTCGTTGACCTTTGACCTTTTTCAAGGTCACAGGTCAGCGTCAAAGGAAAAATTAGACATTTTACCGCAGCAGTGTGGTGTGTCTTCGTCTTTTGTGGGTGCTCCTTGCGTGGGGCGCGCCTCTTCACAATGCACTAGTAGCAACAATGGTGTTCACCAGAAGCCCTTTCACCAGCAAAATGGATGCTATAGGTGCAGTGGGAGGAGGTGTGTGCTGTGCGGGGGGCACTTGCAGGAGACGAGGACATTCCACAGTGTTGTTAATAGAGGTACACACAATATCAGAACTTTCATGTCCTGTGACACAACCAACTTGGTTTACCTAATTGACTGTGGCAAATGCAAAAAATGTCAGTATGTCGGCGAAACTGGACAGACACTTAAAAAACGTTTCTATGGCCACAGGCACAACATCAAACACTACAAAGATCATGCAGGACACACGGACAGTACATCAAAATATACACGAGAAGATACAATGGTCGCTAAACATTTTAATCTCCCTGGACATACACTAGCAGACATGCAATGCACAGCCATAGAAAAAATCCATGCAGAAGACATTGCTTTGAGAAAAAGAAGAGAAAGGTTCTGGAGACATCAGCTGCAGACCAATTTCCCTGACGGACTTAATGTGTTTGACTAATTGACTGTTGCTACCCTCTGTATTTGTTATTGCGAGGCTGTTCGCGGATATAATGTTTGGATATTTTTCTATAATTATCCCTTTGTTGTTCGCAGCAGAGTACACAACGTCTTTTGACGCTATCAACAAGATAAACAGTGTCCTATGGCTATAAACTTATCAGCCTTGTAACATGTTAGCTCCCTGGATCGCATTCAACACCTGGAAGTATGTGTGTGTGTGCGTGTGGGAGTGAGTGTGCTCAAGTGTATGTGCTTGCAAACATATGACGTTTTACCTTTACTGCTTACTTTAGAGAGAGAGAGAGAGAGAGAGAGAGAGAGAGAGAGAGAGAACAATAGCAAATTTGCACGTGTTTTATCTATTTTTAGAATGACGTCATTTGTATTCTTACGTAATTTCCTTTCTGTTTTTACGTCATCGTTTGTTTTGATTCCATTACATGATTACTGAAGAAGGAGTTTTCACTCCGAAATATTTATTTCATTTTGGTGTTTGGGTGTTATTTTTTATTCTTATACATTTTATATCTTTGACAAAGTTCATCGGATGTGATTGAAACTTTTTAGGAGTATTCTTTACATCAAAGTATTTACATCTGTAGCCTTTTACGAACGTTATCAGAAAAACAAGGGAGATAACTAGCCTTTTCTGTTCGGCAACACACAACTTAACGTTGGGCTTTTCTCGGAAACTATAAAAGTGACCGGGCTCAAATTTTATGTGAACGTGACTCCCAGTGACCTCTACACTTTGGCGTCTGCTTTGGTGACCTTTGACCTTTGACCTTTTTCAAGGTCACAGGTATGTCTTGAAGGAAAAAAATTGAAATATCATATCTCTGAAACTATTCATCGGATTTGATTCAAACTTTATAGGATTATTCTTTACATCAAATTATTTACATCTGTATTGTGTTGTGAATAGCAATTTCTTCCTGTCCATCTGATGCCTCATATAATATTCAGAACTGCGAAAGTGACTCGATCGAGCGTTTGCTCTTCTTGTTCTCAATATGCTTTTGGATATTGAGAAAAATGGCCGATCCGACTTCCGTAGCATTATGCTTTGATGATCGGAAGACGGACCATCCAATCACAGCCCCCCGAATTCCCCCACGTGTCCATCAGAATAGCTATTCTGATGAACACGTGGGGGAATTCGGGGGCTGTGATTGGATGGGCTCTTCCGATTATCAAAGCATAATGCTACGGAAGTCGGCCATTTTTGCCAATATCCGAAAGCATATTGTCAATAGCATGGTTCCGGTTTACCCATCTGTACCACACGATGTTTCACTGATCGATCAATCAATCAATCAAAATTAGGCTTATATCGCGCGTATTCCGTGGGTACAGTTCCAAGCGCAGGGATTTTTTTTTTTTAATTTTCTTAAATTTTTTTATGCAATATATATCGCGCACATATTCAAGGCGTAGGGATTTATTTATGCCATGTGAGATGGAATTTTTTTACACAATACATCACGCATTCACATCGGCCAGCAGATCGCAGCCATTTCGGCGCATATCCTACTTTTCACGGCCTATGTTACCACTCGGCCACCCAATCCGATACAACAGCATACACTGACAACTTGAAATTCTTCTCGGGAATGTTTTTCAGCTTTACAAATGTCGATAGCATACCCTTTTCTGCTAATTTCCCGATGAAACAGGACTAAACCTATTATTTTCTGTCACTAAACGCCCAAAGTCGAAAGATGTAGTACAAACAGGGGAGTAAAACGGAAGAGCCGTTTTTGTGTGCCTGTGAGCTTCTATCTATCTATCTATATATCTATATATATCTATACGACTTGTGTGTGTGTGTGTGTGTGTGTCCGCGATGCACGCCCAAGGTTCTCGATGGATGTTTCAAATTTGGTGGGCATATTCAGCTACACCCCGGACACAACCTGCTCGATGAGATATTTCAACACGTGCTCTCAGCGCGCAGCGCTGAACCGATTTTGGTTTTTCTCTGGATCCATTCCCAGTAACTCTTCCTTATCTTCTCCAGTGTTTTCAGCGTTTATCCCCCTTCCTTCGTGTGGCGTCAATCCATATTCCCGTTTCTATTTTTAGAAGGTCACTGTCGACAACGCTCAATCCATATTCCCGTTATACTATTTTTACTCTTCTCCAGTGTTTTGCGCGTTTATCTCCCTTCCTTCGTGCGGTGCGCCGGCAAAGCCGGGTCCCCGGCGCAGCCGGGTATTCGGCTCGACTTCTTCCTGGCGAAGCCGTACCCGGCGAAGCGGGTATTCATCTAGTAGTTCATAGTTGCCGACTGACACAAACTTTCGCATTCGGCTTTTCTGTTATATGAAGTCTTATATCGCGCGCGTATCTCCAGACTCGGACTCAAGGCGCAGGGATCTATTTATGCCGTGTGAGATGGAATTTTTTACACAATACATCACGCATTCACATCGACCAGCAGATCGCAGCCATTTCGGCGCATATCCTACTTTTCACCCATGGCACTAACATTCATGTAGTCGTTTATAACTGAGGTTGAAAAATTCGCTTCATGACGAGACAAGTATAAATGCCATTCACCCAAACTGAAAACGTCGCTGCGGCCGTCTGCTCGCTTTGTACGGATTAGCTGTTCTCTTTTCCTCCCCTTGTTGCATCCTGGTTCTTCAGTTGTTTCTAGTTTTCCGTTGATGTTGTGTTTTGGTCTTCCGTTCATAAGTAGTCTTGTTCAAAATAAAAAAACTCAAACTTCTTTTTGTCATATACGAATGAACTAATAAAAAGCTGTTTAATAGCTGTGTTGTCAAATCGAGTTTTTCAAGTTCCAAAGTGTACACACGAAGGCACTTGCAGGTGATAAGTTGACCTTGGACTAGAACATCCCCAAACAAAAAAGTACTGCGGGAAAGCCCAATTATGCATTCTGTTGAAGCAATTTTTTATCTTTTTTTTTTGGGGGGGGGGGGGTGTGTGGGGGGGGGGGGTGTGTGGGGTTAGCAATACTTATTACAGACGACTGTGCAAATAATCAGATAAAGCAAAATTCATTTACTATTTCTTGAAAGACTGAAATAAAAAGAGCAGTTTCTTTAGACTCGCGGCATGTGTGTATACGTGAACCAAACATTTGTGAGAGCTATCCTCCGTGACCTATCCGCTTGCGGGCTAAAACCGGCGGCTTTAATTATCGTTTAAATATAGGCGCTGACATATGAAATAAACATTCGCGACCACCGCGTTGTGTGGGTTGTGGGAGAGTGACTTTTTTGTGTGCAAAGCCTCATAGAAACATTGGAGGGGCCGTTTCGGCGTAGTGTGCGTGTGTGCCGTCAGTGTGCATGCGTGCGTGTGAGTGTGTCAGTGACAAAGCTGCATCAGTTTTGAAAATCGGAAATTCCCAACCAGGTCGTCGACCGAAGTCCTGACTGTGTAACAATTCTCTGACAATGAGCTCATGCCGCGTTTGTCTTTAGTTTGAACACGATGAATATTTCTCCCATTAAACACATTTTGGAACAATCAGTCACATCAAAACTGAGCGCACAGACGCACATTAGATATCAAGATCCTAGATCACTGAGTGACAAGACTGAGCAGGGGCGGATTATGGGGGTGGTTACACTGAGGGGTTCCGGTTCTCCTTGGCTGTAAAAAAAAGAGAGAAAAAAGTGTGTGAATGTTGTTGTTTCTGTCTGTAAAGCCGGGGGAAGTGTTATTTGTTTAATCAGTATCATTTTTGTACAGTTTTAACTGCCACTCCTGTGCGACATGTCTTTCTTCTAACCATACTATATGATGTCGGGAGCAGATATCATGGAAGATAAATTGCCATTATTTAATACTAACTTTGAAAGAAATAATGAGTGGCTGCTGACACCAGTTGATCATGTTTAAAATCACGGATAAGCCACACATTGTTTATAAGATAGCTAAAATTCTTCAGCTTCAGGGGGGCTTTGCCACGGTATCCGCCACCTCTACCGACCCCTGGACTGACCCCAGGTTGTAACACACACCCCCCCCCCCCCCTCGGGCTTAACTGCTCCGCCCCTGAGAGCCTACACTAAAGGGAAGTTATAGTGTCTCTGCAGTCTAGAGAGACTGTGTGAGTGTAATCGATCAAGACTGAGTAAAAATCATAGTCACCAGTGAGAAGATTTATCGGAACATTTTTGTTGACATTGCATTTTTGTTGTTGTAATTTTAAGACCTGAAACATTCAAAATGACGTCATATTAGTTCGTTTTGGTCGAGTGAGATAATTATGTCGTTGATCAGTCAGTGTTGGTGCAAAGTGGTTTTTTTTTTTTTTTTAAATCGGTTGGTTTGATGCTTTATACAATTGTAGGAATTCCAACAAAGCGCAGGTCCGGAAAAGCGCCGATGACGAGATGGGTTGCAACACCTTTGTTTCTTAAGGTAGTTCACTGGACCCGTTAAATATAATTTGGTTTCTCCCAAAAGTTGGTTATTTTTTAAGTTCGATCTGTCTGCTATGCATTCAGCATAAAAAAAATATAGGGTAGTGGGTTCGTTTCGGAGCTATGAGTCTCGGAAGACAGTGCCCGTTTTGAATTTTGGACCGAAAAATCGAAAAATGGGTATGTTTTGAAAACGGCCAATTACACAAACATCTGTATAGGAATAGTCATTTAAAAAATATCACCCAAAGCAGCAATGGGCAGGTAACGAAGTGCACTGGTAAACGAAAATGTTGCGCATACTCAAACTTTGTGACGTCACGTCTTTTGCCAGAGTTTATTTTAAATTTGTTCCTCATGTTGAGGTATTTTATTGCTGGTAGCCTGGAAATAAATTACGATTTGATGAGATGGGTTGTAAACGCAAGAGCGATCAAAACGGCATTAAAAAAAACAAAAAAAACGACAGGTTGGTGGTGTTTTTAGGGGGGGTTCACTCCCTTGATTAACCCCACCCTTTGCACTATTACTGTCCAGTGTGCCTCAGAAAAATATGTGTCACGATAATGTAAAGGGCTGTTGTCCGATCATTTGTCTCAGATATATGAGCCAACTAAATTATGTTTTTAAAAACCACTGTTACATATGACCTCTGTTGAAAGTCAAAGGTCACCGCAACTTTGAAAGGCCACAAGTCCGATTCAAATGTAATAAAAACGCCAATCAAAAGGTGGAGATCACTTGTTTGATACAAGTGTAATAATAAAAATTAATAATCAAGGCTTGGTTTATAATTTTGCTTAATAGTGCGTACTGTTATTTGTTACGGTTTGAAGGCTGGGACTTTTTGAGGGTGGAATTAAAGCAATTTTTCGCCTTATGGGCCCCTTATGCCTCGAAGGACTTCAATTATTGTATTATCTGCTGCCAGCGTACAGTAGAAAGAGGGCTGCATACACAAGACACTTGTTCTTAATACTACTGGCTGTTATTCTACTTCAAACACCGGTTTTAACATGTGGTATTCTGATGCAATCACGCTGTGAGCATCACGGGTTGGGAGACACTCTCTTACCTGCTACCGGAGCTTCAATGTTAGCTTTGGTGATTATTACGATGTCACTGGCAAAGAGAACGGCTTTGTACCGATTTCATTAGATGCCCACGTGTTTTTGACCTCGTGGTTGGGAGGCGTGTCGCATTGTTTTTATTTCTGGCGGTGTCGTCATTTTCTGACGTCATTCACTTACGCTGCCTGAAAAATGTGACGTTTGTTCTATTTACGTCATTCGAATGTTCGACGTGTTCTTCTTCTTCTGCGTTCCCTGTTCGATGTGTTCGAATTCCCAGCCTGCCAGGAAAAAATGGCGACACAACTCAGTGGCTTCCCTTTGTGTATGAAGAGTAATGTCCCTGTCTCCATTTGACCTGCCTTAATTAGCTCCCTTGTTTGTTTTAACTCGGAGGCTTTTTTTAATTTAGTTCCTGATCACATTCGTGACACGATCGATCTATTAGATGATGTTCCAGTGGGACGCAACTAGTGTAAGAACAAGGATTGAACATGCTACTCATACCGTTGACGCCATAATATGCCAGTTTTTATACTCAGACTTAGTCGCGCCGTATTTAATACTCTGCAGTGAAGCCAGCCGAAGCTGCTTACGCAATCCGACTGACGTAACAATTAAAGGTACTGTACTACGGAACGCGGATCGTATCAACTGATGCATCAAATTGATGCATCCAAAACCAAGATTTGATGCATCATTTTCACAATTTGATGCATCATTTTCACAAAAGGATGCATCATTTTCAAAAAGGATGCATCATTTTCAAAAACTGATGCATCCGATACGAAAATGATGCATCATTTTGATGCATCATTTTGATGCATCACTTTCGGTTTTGTATGCGTGCGAAAGATCATTCATTTCCGGTCTTTCCGTAAGAAATGCCTGAGCACGGAAAAACTTGAAATGACATTTTGACGAATATAAACAGATTGGTTAGATAAAACAAAAATAAACGTACAACATACCATTAAATAGGGAACAAATCAAAGTCACGGCATTATGCATTTTAAGGCATTTTTTGTTTTGTTTGTGGTTTGTTTTCTGTGCACACGAAGTTTTCACGCCCATAATGTTCGTCACAGTTTCGCTTCGTATTCCGGTTCAAATTTTGCTTTTTGCTCGGCACTCTGATGCATCCAAACGATGCAACAAATTGTGAAAACAAGAGGCGAAGCCTTCAAGGCTCACGTAAGAAATCGACAAACAGTAACACAAACTCAATCACTCCGTCACACATACACACACACACAGTAAGCATAGGTGAAACTGTGCAAGAAAGCGAGACCCTGGATCTGCCAATTAGTCTCGGCCCGCTCACAATAACAATGACCGAGACTTCCAGTAATTCCTTTGCGTGACGTCTAACCCTCTTACGTCATAATGTGACGTCTTCAAATAGTTTCTATCACACACGTCAAACACTTTTGACCGAGACGTAATCTTCTTATGCGAGCTTTATCCATAGACTCGGAAATGTTAAAGTTTCTATCACACACACACGCACGCACGCACGCACGCACGCACAGACAGACAAAGTTTATCATCGCATAGGCTACACTTACGTGAGCCAATGATGCATCAAATTCTTGGTTTTGGATGCATCAATTTGATGCATCAGTTGATACGATCCGTGTTCCGTACTGTTTCTACCACAGACATACATACATACGCACGCACGCACGCACGCACGCACGCACAGACAGACAAAAGTTAGCATCGCATAGGCTACACTTACGTGAGCCAAAAAGCAACGAGTGTACATCTGGTACGACACAGCAAGCCATGTAGTATTCTGTTTATCCTACACACTGTACTTACGTGTATTTTACTGAAAATGTCTTGCAGTCGAGGCAGCTAAATTGAAGACGCTTGTTTTGGAACCTCGATCTCTTCTAAAGCCTCGTGCAATCTATTACGTCAAAGCAAAGACATGTCACTCTGAAAGTGTGGCGTGACGTGTTCTAAAGATTCATCGAGGGTAATTAGCGAGCGCAATTTTTGTTTCTATAATGACGTTTGTCTCGGTGACTTTGGCATCATAAGCAGTAGAAAAACAGGTCCCTGCCAGACCTGCTTGACATGACTGTCACAAGCGGCTTTAATATTAGCATACTCTTATGCTGTGGGGTTAAATGTATTGTATTGGAGCGCCTGTGTTCCTCTATTTCGCCTGTCATAGGTAGACGCTGGTTAACTGCAGGTGTCTCGTGGAGCTCGTGCTCAGGTATTTCACGTGTGTTTTGCTTGTATTTTGTAAGGTGAACTCAGAGCTAAATTCGAGCTCGTAGATACTCCTTTTTATTCATTCGTTCTTTGCCTTTAGCCGAGGGAAGATAGCTTGCGTTCCAAGCGAATCCGTTCTTCGTTGAACGTAGGGTCTGTTTGCGTAGAGCAGATGCCGGAAACCTGTTATCAACGGCAGGGGATATGTATGGCTACTTCAATACAACCAGGATGTGGTATGTAATCATTAAATATTATGTTGTGTGTGTTACAGTTAAATTATTCTCAGGTTTAGATTTGCTTATTGACTTCTGAAAACCGGTCAATCCAAGATGGCGGAATGTATAGTGTGCACGTGCGTGTGTAACTTTGTACTTGAACGGTATGAATTTGTGAGTTTGTTTTGGGGAATGGTTTGGTATGTTGTTGAATGAATATGTTTTGGTTGAAAGGGGAGTGGTGGACAGTTTTGTTGATAGAATGAATTTGGTATTATTCGTTGGACTTCATACTTAGCAGAATTAAATGTATAAGTCCGTTGGTATGTGTGTTCGAGATGCATGAGAGTGAGAGTAGAGAATTATGTCCATTTAATCCTGCACTTGGTTGTTAAGTTATAAGGACGGGTGGGCGATGTTACTGTTACCGTGAACTAAGTCTTGCGTTCACCATTCCAGGTTGTTGTATTTCACCATGCGGAGGCTACTCTGAACTGGCCTACTACTGAGGAGACTGATGATGTCTGCCGCTCCACTTTCGACGACGGCACTGCTCGCCTGGCAAGGACTCGACGTCACCGATGACTCCTGTCGCTTCGCACCACGGCCTCGTTGACTCCGGTTCATGAACGATTTCGGATACGCAAGCACGGTAACATTAGCCTTAGCCCGTCCTAACAGCTAAACGTGCAGGAGCTATAACGTCATAATGAACTGAGCGAAAGTGAGAGGTATGAAAGTTTCTAAATAATTATTCTTTGTTGTTATAGGCTTTAACGCTGGTTGATCTTTGTTGTTGTTGTGGATATTGCCGAAAGAAAGATTGGTATAGTTAGATAGTGTTGTGCGTGTATTTATGTTATGTATAATTGATTGTTTGTAAGAAACGTCCTTAATCTACTGTTCGTGTCAACTTGTGTTTTGTGGTCGGAAGAGCAAGATTGTTTTGAGTCGTGGATGACAGACTGCGTGCGTGTTTTGTGCATGTGTGCGTGACAAATGGGGGCTCGTCCGGGATTCTTTATTATTACATCGTCACCTATGATTTTGCTCTGTTCGTCTGTTTGTTTGTACCGTCTTGTCAGGTTTGATTTTTGAATAGGGATGATTGAATAACATGCTTGTACGTGCTAAGGCTTAACCTGATTTTCACAGCGGCCACCTGTGAATACTAGCCGGTGCTGGGTACATGTCTCGACGTTGTTTATAGCATTTTTCCCTGTTGTAATTTGTCTGGAAATGTTGTAGATTGAGATGTTTTGCTTCAGAATTTTGTTGTGAAGTAGTTAGGTTGCTTTTCCATAGTTGGCGACTTAACCCTTTTACATTTGGTGAGAAATCATGTCGGGATCTAAATCTCGCAATGCCGCTCTGGCAAGTTTTTCTACCCCTGATCATGGTAATTCTCCACCCCGTATGACACTTACCACGCCAAAGCATATGGATGGAGCTGCTGTTGACCCTATTGAAAAATCTAGTTCCCTCACGTCAGCTCAAGAAATTATAGCCGCTAGGGGACGTGCTTTGGGCGTTCGATCAGGGGCTGCTTTAGCAAAATACGTTCAAGAAGAGGAAGCAGCTCAACGGAGACTACTTCAAGAAGAGGAAGCAGCTCAACGAAGACTACTTCAAGAAGAAGAGGAAGCTCAACTGAGAAAAGGAGAAGCTCAACTGAGAAAAGAAGAAGCTCAACGAAGACTTCAGAGGGAGGAACAGGATGCTCAACGAAGACTTCAGAGGGAGGAAGAAGAAATCAGAAGAAAAGTACTTCGAGAAGAGGAAGAAAACGACCGCCGCCGACGTCTAGCTGAACTGGAAGAAGAAAGAGTTCGTGCAGAGATAGAAAAGACTAGGAGAGAAGAGACTACTTCAAGTTCTCGTAGTAGGGCTATTGAACCAGTTCGTCTGAAAATAGATCCATTTGATGAAGCCAAAGAGGATCTCGACACCTTCCTAGGACGATTCGAGAGAGCAGCAACTCTCAGTGGCTGGGACAGGGAGAGTGACTGGGGAGCTCGGCTGGGAGCCCTCCTGAAAGGTTTTGCTGCCGATGTTTACTTGGAACTGCCAGCTGAGGATGCGGGAAACTTTGATGTCATTGTGGACGCCCTTAGAGGATCTTTTCGCTGGACGGCTGACTCGTATCGTTCTAAGTTTCGACTCGCGGCCAAAAGGGGAGAGGAGACGTTTATACAGTTTGCTACCCGTCTTCGAATCTGGTTTGAACGGTGGAGGAAAGCCGCGAAGAAAGAGGAGACCTATGCTGGAATACGAGACCTCCTACTGATGGAACACCTGATGGACCATGTGTCTGGGGACCTCGCGGATTTCATCCGGCAGCGCGAACCGGCGAACGTCACCGAGGCCGCCGAACTAGCTGAGAGGTTTGCTGCATCAAAAAGAGCCAGGAAAAACCCGGTTACTGCGACTGGTCGAGTCGAGAAGAACACGAAGGACATTGAAAATCCTGAGGAAGACTCTGCCCCAGTTAGTCCCGTCCACCCCAACGGCCCTTTTCCCAAGAGAAATTGCTACGGTTGCGGTAAAACTGGGCACATCCGTAGGAATTGCCCGCATTCAGCATCGTCCTTCAACGTGAGGACCGTCACCAACGTGAGAACAGTTGTAACGATGCCAGGAACCACTGCTGCCACATCAGAGTTACCTACCCTTTGTGACCCATGTAGCCAACTTTCGTATACTCCTTTATGCACGGTCAGTATCAATGGATCGCAAGTATCTGCTCTTCGTGACACAGGCGCCGACGGACTGGTTATTGACTCCTCGCTGGTAAAAGACTGTAACCTCAAGCAGGGAAGTCAAACTATTCGTTTCGCAGCAGGGAACGTTCAGAAGACTTGTCCTACTACGATCGTACATTTAGAGTCCCCATTTTTCTCTGGGAACGTTGTAGCTATTGTGGCTGACCAGCTAACATACCCCGTACTCATCGGAAACCGGATCATTCAGCCTGGAGGAGAAACTCTTGAAGTTCCTGTGTACCGGGCGAAAGCTCAACCTGTCAAGATAGCCGCCATTACTCAAGTCCAAAATACGCGAGAAAAAGAACCTCCTAAAACCCTACGGATGAAGGACTCTGGTCTAGGTGTTACCAGAGAGAAGTTGATCCAGCTACAGACGCTTGACCCAACTCTGTCTAGGGTGCGGGAGCTGGCAAAAGGGAGGAACCCTACACCATCTGGGAAGAAAGGAAAAGTGAAATTTCTTTGGAAACAGGGCGTCCTACATCGCCTTTTCATAACCACGGAGAAGACCTTCAGTCAGGTGGTGGTGCCCGAGACTCTTCGTTCGGGTATTTTGAGACGATACCACAATGTTACTAAGACTGGTCATCTTGAGACAAAGAAAACTAAGAATAGACTCTGGCATTCGTTCTACTGGCCAGGGATGGAGGGCGACATCAGGCGTTATGTTCATTCCTGTGATGTTGGCCGTCGAGCTTTACCCAAAGGAGGATTACCCAAAGCTCACCTTGGAAAGTTGCCCCTCATAGATGAACCTTTCCGGAGAATCGCTGTCGACCGTGTTGGCACATTGACAGTCTCAGAGAGAGAGAATCGCTACAGACTGATCACCAGTCCCTTCAACCTCTACAGAAGACCAAGATGACGAACGGAAGTTTGATGCGCTGGGCCCTGTTGCTTCAGACATTCACGTTCCGCATCAGAGCAATCCGAGGATGCGACAACGTCGGAGCAGACTATTACAGCCGCATTGTGTAGAATTTTTGTGACGAACCGTAGTTCGGTTTGAGTAGGGGGGTTTGTCACAAGCGGCTTTAATATTAGCATACTCTTATGCTGTGGGGTTAAATGTATTGTATTGGAGCGCCTGTGTTCCTCTATTTCGCCTGTCATAGGTAGACGCTGGTTAACTGCAGGTGTCTCGTGGAGCTCGTGCTCAGGTATTTCACGTGTGTTTTGCTTGTATTTTGTAAGGTGAACTCAGAGCTAAATTCGAGCTCGTAGATACTCCTTTTTATTCATTCGTTCTTTGCCTTTAGCCGAGGGAAGATAGCTTGCGTTCCAAGCGAATCCGTTCTTCGTTGAACGTAGGGTCTGTTTGCGTAGAGCAGATGCCGGAAACCTGTTATCAACGGCAGGGGATATGTATGGCTACTTCAATACAACCAGGATGTGGTATGTAATCATTAAATATTATGTTGTGTGTGTTACAGTTAAATTATTCTCAGGTTTAGATTTGCTTATTGACTTCTGAAAACCGGTCAATCCAAGATGGCGGAATGTATAGTGTGCACGTGCGTGTGTAACTTTGTACTTGAACGGTATGAATTTGTGAGTTTGTTTTGGGGAATGGTTTGGTATGTTGTTGAATGAATATGTTTTGGTTGAAAGGGGAGTGGTGGACAGTTTTGTTGATAGAATGAATTTGGTATTATTCGTTGGACTTCATACTTAGCAGAATTAAATGTATAAGTCCGTTGGTATGTGTGTTCGAGATGCATGAGAGTGAGAGTAGAGAATTATGTCCATTTAATCCTGCACTTGGTTGTTAAGTTATAAGGACGGGTGGGCGATGTTACTGTTACCGTGAACTAAGTCTTGCGTTCACCATTCCAGGTTGTTGTATTTCACCATGCGGAGGCTACTCTGAACTGGCCTACTACTGAGGAGACTGATGATGTCTGCCGCTCCACTTTCGACGACGGCACTGCTCGCCTGGCAAGGACTCGACGTCACCGATGACTCCTGTCGCTTCGCACCACGGCCTCGTTGACTCCGGTTCATGAACGATTTCGGATACGCAAGCACGGTAACATTAGCCTTAGCCCGTCCTAACAGCTAAACGTGCAGGAGCTATAACGTCATAATGAACTGAGCGAAAGTGAGAGGTATGAAAGTTTCTAAATAATTATTCTTTGTTGTTATAGGCTTTAACGCTGGTTGATCTTTGTTGTTGTTGTGGATATTGCCGAAAGAAAGATTGGTATAGTTAGATAGTGTTGTGCGTGTATTTATGTTATGTATAATTGATTGTTTGTAAGAAACGTCCTTAATCTACTGTTCGTGTCAACTTGTGTTTTGTGGTCGGAAGAGCAAGATTGTTTTGAGTCGTGGATGACAGACTGCGTGCGTGTTTTGTGCATGTGTGCGTGACAGTTACATAATACGCACACGTGTGATTTGAACGATTATTATCTCACGGGTGTCTCTCTCACGTATGTAGGATAAACACTATTTCTGATTTCTGCTTCAACAACTATTTACACTACATAATGAAGAAAGCAAATCGGCTCAGACGACTCGCCCTCACTGCGACCCGGTTTGAGTTTTTTTCTTTCATTTTTACATTTAGTCAAGTTTTGACTAACTGTCTTAATATAGACGGGGAATCGAGACGAGGGTCTTGGTGTGTGCATGTATGTGTGTGTGTGTGTGTGTGTGTGTGTGTGTGTGTGTGTGTGTGTGTGTGTAAAGCGATTCCGAGAAAACTACTGGACTGATCTTCATGAAACTTCACATGAGAGTTCCTAGGTATGATATCCCCAGAAGATTTTTTTCTCATTTTTTAATTTTTTATTAGATGTCTTTGATGACGTCATAGCTGGCTTTTTGTGAAAGTTGAGGCGGCACTGTCAAACCCTCAATTTTCAACCAAATTGATTGAATATTTTGTCAAGCAGTCTTCGACGAAGTCCGGACTATGGGATTGCATTTTAGCTTGGAAGCTTAAAAATTAGTTAATAAGTTTGCTCATTAAAGTTGTCATTACAATCGATTTTTCAGTAGCAGATTAAAAAAAAAAATAGTGCAATGTATTCGTACCCCCCGTGGGTTAGGGGGAAGAATTTACCCGATGCTCCCCAGCATGTCGTAAGAGGCGACTAACGGATTCTGTTTCTCTTTTTACCCTTGTTGAGTGTTTCTTGTATAGAATATAGTCAATTTTTGTAAAAATTTTAGTCAATTTTAGTATGTAAGAAATGTTAAGTCATTTGTACTGGAAACTTGCATTCTCCCAGTAAGGTAATACATTGTACTACGTTGCAAGCCCCTGGAGCAAATTTTTGATTAGTGCTTTTGTGAACAAGAAACAATTGACAAGTGGCTCTATCCCATCTCCCCCCTTTCTCCGTCGCGATATAACCTTCGTGGTTGAAAACGACGTTAAACACCAAATAAAGAAAGAAAGAATGTATTCGTCATGCACCTTCTGCTGAATTCAAAAGTATATAGATATGTCATGTTAACTCTAAACATGTGCTCAGAATGAAAGAAAGTAGGTTCAGTAAGTACTACGGTCGCATGCTTAGCGGATACACCCACCGCGGGTTAGGGGGAGTCCCATATTGGTTGGGACGAGAAAGAATTTACCCGATGCTCCCCAGCATGTCGTAAGAGGCGACTAACGGATTCTGTTTCTCCTTTTACCCTTGTTAAGTGTTTCTTGTATAGAATATAGTCAATGTTTGTAAAGATTTTAGTCAAGCAGTATGTTAGAAATGTTTAGTCCTTTGTACTGGAAACTTGCATTCTCCCAGTAAGGTCATATATTGTACTACGTTGCAAGCCCCTGGAGCAATTTTTTGATTAGTGCTTTTGTGAACAAGAAACAATGAACAAGTGGCTCTATCCCATTCTCCCCCCTTTCCCCGTCGCGATATAACCTTGAACGGTTGAAAACGACGTTAAACACCAAATAAAGAAAAACAAGTCGCGTAAGGCGAAAACACAACATTTAGTCAAGTAGCTGTCGAACACACAGAATGAAACTGAACGCAATGCCATTTTTCAGCAAGACCGTATACTCGTAGCATCGTGAGTCCACCGCTCATGGCAAAGGCAGTGAAATTGACAAGAAGAGCGGGGTAGTAGTTGCACTAAGAAGGATAGCACGCTTTTCTGTACCTCTCTTTGTTTTAACTTTCTGAGCGTGTTTTTTATCCCAACATATCATATCTATATGTTTTTGGAATCAGGAACCGACAAGGAATAAGATGGAAGTGTTTTTAAATTGATTTCGGAAATTTAATTTTGATAATAATTTTTATATATTTAATTTTCAGAGCTTGTTTTTAATCCAAATATAACATATTTATATGTTTTTGGAATCAGAATATGATGGAGAATAAGATGAACGTAAATTTGGATCGTTTTATAAAGTTTTATTTTTTTTTACAATTTTCAGATTTTTAATGACCAAAGTCATTAATTAATTTTTAAGCCACCAAGCTGAAATGCAATACCGAAGTCCGGGCTTCGTCGAAGATTACTTGACCAAAATTTCAACCAATTTGGTTGAAAAATGAGGGAGTGACAGTGCCGCCTCAACTTTCACGAAAAGCCGGATATGACGTCATCAAAGACATTTATCAAAAAAATGAAAAAAACGTATGGGGATTTCATACCCAGGAACTCTCATGTCAAATTTCATAAAGATCGGTCCAGTAGTTTAGTCTGAATCGCTCTACACACACACACACACACACACACACACGCACACACGCACACACGCACATACACCACGACCCTCGTTTCGATTCCCCCTCGATGTTAAAGTATTTAGTCAAAACTTGACTAAATATAACAAGTCGCGTAAGGCGAAAATACAATATTTAGTCAAGTAGCTGTCGAACTCACAGAATGAAACTGAACGCAATGCCATTTTTCAGCAAGACCGTATACTCGTAGCATCGTCAGTCCACCGCTCATGGCAAAGGCAATGAAATTGACAAGAAGAGCGGGGTAGTAGTTGCGCTAAGAAGGATAGCACGCTTTTCTGTACCTCTCTTTGTTTTAACTTTCTGAGCGTGTTTTTAATCCAAATATATCATATCTATATGTTTTTGGAATCAGGAACCGACAAGGAATAAGATGAAAGTGTTTTTAAATTGATTTGGACAATTTAATTTTGATAATAATTTTTATATATTTAATTTTCAGAGCTTGTTTTTAATCCGAATATAACATATTTATATGTTTTTGGAATCAGCAAATGATGGAGAATAAGATAAACGTAAATTTGGATCGTTTTATAATTTTTTTTTTTTTTTTACAATTTTCAGATTTTTAATGACCAAAGTCATTAATTAATTTTTAAGCCACCAAGCTGAAATGCAATACCGAAGTCCGGGCTTCGTCGAAGATTACTTGACCAAAATTTCAACCAATTTGGTTGAAAAATGAGGGCGTGACAGTGCCGCCTCAACTTTCACGAAAAGCCGGATATGACGTCATCAAAGACATTTATCAAAAAAAAGAAAAAAACGTTCGGGGATTTCATACCCAGGAACTCTCATGTAAAATTTCATAAAGATCGGTCCAGTAGTTTAGTCTGAATCGCTCTACACACACACACAGACACACACACACACGCACACACACACGCACACACGCACATACACCAAGTCAAAACTTGACTAAATATAAAAAGGAAGCAATTTTTTTTTTAAATCACGCGCGGGTTGCGACACGTGTTTTGGACACTTTCTACACTAAAACTTCACTCTCCAATGCCAGACCAGAACTTGACACGAGGTGTGGAACTCGATTCCTCCTCCCTCTTGAACTACAAAAGAGTCACGTGTTTGCCTGTTCCCTCCCCCACGTGTTTGTTCCTGTTTCACTTTGACCTTTTTCCACTTTTTGTGTGTGGTCCTTTCTTTTAGTTGTATTGGCCAATTGGTGTGGGACAAGATTTTGTTGTAAATGTCAGGACTGATCGATTGTCTTATTTTGCTTCAAGGGCTTCTTCTTTTAGGAGTAAAGAAATGCTTTGAGGATTGACAAGGTCGCAACGAAGGTTAGTCGGAGGCGGGGGTGGTATGGGGATCGGGGGGGGGGGGGGGGGGGTTGGGAAAGAGGGTAGGATGTGTGGCACTGGATATTTGACACTGGAAGTTGATATGGATATAGCTCGGGTGAAAACAAGTCCACATGGACTTTAGGTAAAAGTGCACATTTTCTGCCGAACATCAGCTCCTTGTCGGGGCGGAAGAGGAGCTAGGACTCGAGGTGGAGAAGGAACAAGAGGAAAATGAAAAAGAGATTAGGGGGGGGGGGGGGGGGGGGGTGATTAAAAGTCGGGTTTGTATTTGTTGGAAATGAGGAAATAGTCTTGCTTGTATTTAATTGAGGCAAGCTTTTCACCTGTTCTCTTTCACATTCCATAGAAACCCGACACAAATATTTCAGAACATCGTCTATTATGAAAAAGCAGAATGAAACAATAACACGGCAGTCCATTGAAATACAGTAGGGAATCCATCGTGCTGTCACCCCACCCCCCCCCCCCCCCCCCCCCCCCCCCCATTGTCCATGCTTTCTGCATTTTAAGTGAAGAAGTAACTCTCCAATTGTTCATTTTCGCAAAATCTTCCGGTGATTTGAAAATGGTCCAACCTAATCAGGTCAGTAAAACCTAAACAAAATGAACACTGCAAAACGCCAGGGTTTAGCGCGTCCGGAACTTTAGTTCAGAGAAATTTTGAAGGAATACGTGAGAGAAACAGCAAAAAAACCGAAACGAATCATTTAGGATAGAGCAATAAAGCAAGCTGCTAAGAGAGCGAACGCAGAGAAAGATCAAGAAGATGGAATAATAAAATTAATGTGTTGTTGTTGTATTGAAAGACAAAATTCAAACAAAAGCTGAAAAAAAGTAAACAAAGGAATAATATTGGCAATAAAGCTGGTTTATCTTCTTCTTCTTCTGAGTTCGTGGGCTGAAACTCCCACGTACACTCGTGTTTTTTGCACGAGTGGAATTTTACGTGTATGACCGTTTTTTACCCCGCCATTTAGGCAGCCATACGCCGTTTTCGGAGGAAGCATGCTGGGTATTTTCGTGTTTCTATAACCCACCGAACTCTGACATGGATTACGGGATATTTTTCGTGCGCACTTGGTCTTGTGCTTGCGTGTACACACGGGGGTGTTCGGACACCGAGGAGAGTCTGCACACAAAGTTGACTCTGAGAAATAAATCTCTCGCCGAACGTGGGGACGAACTCACGCTGACAGCGGCCAACTGGATACAAATCCAGCGCGCTACCGACTGAGCTACATCCCCGCCCAAGCTGGTTTATAAGTAATCCTGATATTGTTTGTTAGTTTCGTCACACCTCCCCCCCTTCCCACCCACCCACTCCTCCTTTCTCAGCATAACTTTTTTTCACGCTTCAGTTCAGGGAAACCTTGTGGCACTAGAATTAACGAGAATGAAATGGGTGTGCTGAGCAATGCTGACTCAAAGGACGTGTGATTTCACAATGTCCACGGGCCGTTTTAATTCAGATTGTCTTTCAAGTTCAAGTTCAGCACGAGTTGATATTCCTTCTTTATTCAAATCTCCTGGGCTTGCTGAGATGTAGGATGAAACAAAATATTCATAGCAATTAAAATAAAAACATCAAAAAAGAATCACAGACACATTATATCAACAAAGGAACCCATTGGCGTTTCAAAGGTCTGCTGGAAATCTTAATTTCCTTTTTTTTTTAAAACGATTGCGCAGTTGGCCATTGTTTTCTTTTACACCCTTACGTATTCTGGTGTGAATAGGTTTCACTCTTGTTTGTTTGTTTGTTTGCTTGCTTGTTTGTGTATTATTGTTGTAGGGGACCCAAACCATAGGCATAAACCTGACTGACTTTTTTTTCACGCCGCTTGCAGGAAAGACACAAGCGAGGCAATGATTAAAATATAAAATAGTTTAGTAAGCAAGAGAGAGAGAGAGAGAGAGAGAGAGAGAGAGAGAGAGAGAGAGAGAGAGAGAGAGAGAGAGAGAGAGAGAGAGAGAGAGAGAGGGAGGGTGGGGGGGGGGGGGGGGGGGGGGGTCGTGCTTGCGCAGACAAACTGAGATGGGTTCGAAGCCTTGTCATATCACGAATCACTGTACATACGCTCGGACAGACAAACACAGCCATGCGCACACACACAAATCACTCACCGTCACCGCCTTCCAGTTCCTGCTCGTGCCGAGACACGGTTGATGTCAAAGAGGATGATCGCGACAGGGCCAGTAAGCCGCCAGAAGATTGAGCGTCTTCCGTGTCACTGATCTCCCCTTCTGGCTGCGTCACCTTCGAGTTTTGACCTTCTGTGGTTTTGCCTTCTTCCTGTGGGTACGTTGGGGACTGCGACAGCGTGTCGTCGTTAAGATGGACCGGACTTGCACCACTTGTATGCGTTGCCTTCTCGTGCTCGTCTTGACTCTCGTGGTCTTGATGCTGATGTTGCTTTTGTTTCCGTTGCTGTTGTAGGTCTTGTTGTTGCAGCTCATCTTCTTGCGTGTGCCGCTGTTGCTTTGGTTGCTTCTGCCGCTGCCGGTTATTTTTGTTTGGCTCTTGCTTGTGCAGCGTGTGCTGCTCTTGGTCCAGCTCCTGCATCATTCTGTTGAGCTCCTGCTGCTTTTGTTTCAGCAGCTTCCGCTTGTGGTTCAGCTGCACTTGCTGCTCTCTCTTTTGCTGCTTTTGCGGTGATATATGTTTTTCTTCTTCCTGTTGAAGTTTTTCTCGTTGCTGAACCTCTATCTCAGTACTCTCGCGGCGCTGTTTGAGCTGCTTGTAGGACGGGGGTTGCTGGTAGAGGGAGGAGCGAGTGGTGGGCGTCTCCGGCCTGCTAGAGGAGGAGGAGGAGGAGCTGGGTGAAGACATGAGGGTCTTCCAGCTCTTGGCTTTCTGCATCGGCACATCATCTCCTGCAGCCCCGCTGGACTTGGCGGAGCGGATTCGCTGAGGCTTCTGTGTTTGCACCTGGTCTTTGAACTCCTCCAGTCCTCTCTGGGCACGCCGGACGGAGAAGAGACTCTCGCTACCAAGCCAGCCTGCAGGCGGGGTGGGGTAGGAGAACCTCTGGCCGTTCAGCATGGTATCGGAAGAGGCGGGTTTGCGGAGGGACCTTGACGCGTGGATTGCTGTGTCTGGCATTGGGGCGAAGGTGAGAGTCTGGGCGAAGATGGACGTGGGTGTCATGGCGGCAGCGCTAGGGTTGACCACAGCAGAGGGGGTGTAGGTGGGAGCGGTGAAGGTGAAGGTCGGACACAAAGAGCTGTGGGTGGTGATGACCGGGGATGCGAAGGGCGCCGGGGTGAAGGCGATAGGTGGCGGCAAGGCCGCGTTGAGGGGCGACGCGGTGAAGGCAAGTTGGGGACAGAAGGGGATGGGTGGAGCCAGGATGGTGGGAGTGGTGACGGTGGTGAAGACAGGGTAGGGATGCTGCAGACCTTGCTTGCACGGCGAGACGTGCGAATCATACAGCATGGCCTTTACCTTCCTCCCTCCTTTGCCCCCCGCCTCCCTCCGTCCCTCATCTTCATCCTGCTGAGGAATCAATGTGGAAGAGGTTCTTGGCAAAGACGTCTTGCTCGGTGACTTAGCGGTCACCTTCCACGTACCTTCCTTCCTGCCGCCATGTTTAGAGACAGATGTCGGAGATCGACTCCCCGAGGAATCTGAAGTCTTGCAGGCAGAAGACCCAGGAGATGATCTGGATGCTTTCTTGGACGCCCTTGATCTCGCGAACGACGCGAAAGTCGACGGAACTGCAAAAACGCCTTGAAAACTGCTGGTAGTTTTAGCCTCATCCTTCTTATTGCTGCAGCTGCTGATTTTATTGCTGGTGCTAGGCCCGCTGTTCTTAGCAGGCTGCGATGAGAGCTCCGGAGAAGAAGGTTCCCCTTGCGCTTTAGGGACTGCAGAGACTGTGGGTTCTATCGGCGCGCCGAACAGGCCGGGGAAGCTGGTGGCGAGGTTGATGTCAAATTTTTTGGTGCCTGTAGCGGAGCTGGAGTGGAACGTACTGGGGGTGCCCGAGACGTAGTTGATGGGTGCGCTCGTGCTGTCAAAACTGCTGGAGCCTTTGCTAGCGTCGGACTTGTTGTCGGCACGCAGCAGCTCCGTGATAGCGTCCACGTCCAGAAAGTCCAGCTCGCCGTGGTCCGGCCAGGCGCCGACATCGTTGTAGTCGGGCAGATCTGAAAGCGTACAGCAGATACTTCTTGAAATGACAGTACCGGACATAGTTCAAAGAGAAAAGTAAAGGCGTGTGTACAGATGGCAGTAGTCCTGGGGAATATGGCAGATGCATGCCTTGAGATGAGTGTACTCGGGCAGATCGGATTGCGTACAGCAGATACTTCTTGAAATGAGAGTACTGGACATAGTTCAAAGAGAAAGGTAAAGGCATGTGTTCAGATGGCAGTAGTCCTGTGGAATATGGCAGATGCATGTCTTGAGATGAGTGTACTCGGGCAGATGGGATAGCCTAATTATGGCAGCTGGGAAAAATCTGAAAGAAACATGTAGATCTGAAAGAAACATGTAGATCTATACATGTGTTAAGATGACCCCACGAAATATAAAACGCCGGCTGCAGCAGCCGAACTAGGCGCAGAAACCAAAAGAAACAAATCTGAATGTGAGAACAACAGATCTGTAAGAATCATGTCGATCGTAGACGCGCACATGTTTTGAGATGAGTATACTCGAAGAGATCGGATAGCATATAGCAGACACATGTTTTGAGATGAGTATACTCGAAGAGATCGGATAGCATATCGCAGACACATGTTTTGAGATGAGTATACTCGAAGAGATCGGATAGCATATAGCAGACACATGTTTTGAGATGAGAATACTCGATGAGATCGGATAGCATATAGCAGACACATGTTTTGAGATGAGTATACTCGAAGAGATCGGATAGCATATAGTAGACACATGTTTTGAGATGAGTATACTCGGAGAGATCGGATAGCATATAGCAGACACATGTTTTGAGATGAGTATACTCGGAGAGATTGGATAGCATATAGCAGACACATGTTTTGAGATGAGTATACTCGGAGAGATCGGATAGCATATAGCAGACACATGTTTTGAGATGAGTATACTCGGAGAGATCGGATAGCATATAGCAGACACATGTTTTGAGATGAGTATACTCGAAGAGATCGGATAGCATATAGCAGACACATGTTTTGAGATGAGAATACTCGAAGAGATCGGATAGCATAAAGCAGACACATGTTTTGAGATGAGTATACTCGAAGAGATCGGATAGCAAATAAGAGACACATGTTTTGAGATGAGTATACTCGAAGAGCAAACACAGAACATACAATCAAGCTGTTATCTCAATACAGAACTAGCTGTTCAGCCATACATTCTTCAAGGACCTCAAGGAGTTATTAGCATTTTAGAGGGTAGTATGTTTTTGTTTGTTGGTAAAATGCTAATAACTCCTACATGTATTAAGCGAAATACTTCATATTTAGAGCACATTAACCTGAGATGTGGGATGATAATGTCACAACGTTTAAAATATGTAAGTCAAGTGGTTTGATTTTAACGCATTTATACGAATATTTTTTTCAATTTGGAGAATGCCTCCAAAGTAGGAGGTTGGACACTGAGGAGAGGCCACACTCATCCGTGTTGAACCCTCCAGATTCACTGTGCTTGCTGTTTCAACTCAATTTTTTGTCTGGGGATGGTTTTTATATGCAAGGCCATTCAGAAAAAAAGAAATCTGGAGGGCGAAAATCGTGTTAGTGTGGTAACCACTCAGGGCCAAACCCAATTCACGAATTTGAAAAAACAAGAAATTCCTCCGAGGTAGGAAAAACACCCCCGTTGGTCAGAGGGAAATAACCATTCTCACTGCCACCAACTGAGAAGGTTATTTCCCTTTGACCATTAATATGTCCCTCTATAAGTCCTTGTAGAATCTTAATCCACCAATAACTCCCTAACCGTGTGTTTGACTGGTCCCAATTTTTGTAAGGACCGTCTCAGGAATGTATAGAACCTGTTCACCAAGTTTGGTGACGATCGGTCCGTTCATTCTTGAGATCTATATGCGAACACAAACACACAAACACATCGAGCGAATCCTATACACACCCCTATACCGGGGGTGTAAAAATTCTTTAAAAAGCATACATATTAAACCACTTGACATTAGCTAAGTATATCTCAAGCCAATGTACTGTACACTAAATATAAAGACATTTGCTAAACAAATGTAAGAGGTATTAGCGCACCAGCGAACCTCCACCACTAACACAAAATAGCAACAAACACTGCACGCGAAACACAGCACTGCATACATTGACCTACTCACCGTTTTTGCCGTCAGGACCCCTGAGGTACTGATTGCCCAGCCATTCTCTCACCAGCGCGCACATGGCCACTCAGTCAACACAACTCCGTTCTCTCGGGATTCGAACCACACCAGTCCCCGGGTCAGATATTGTAAGGTGAGGTCAAGGTCACACTTCAAATGAGCTACAGTTACACGTTTCCAGTGTCCGGGGTTTCTCTTGCATAAAGGACAGTCTCCTTGTGAATTTTTGTTAAAGTTAACTCAAGATCCCACTTCCAAGTGTTGGGTTTCAAAACCATATGTACATTCAAGTTTGCCCACTTTCCGGATTTTTAGGATTGTCTTTTACACAACATGTAGATTTAGATTACTCATAACTTAGCCAGAACCGGATTTTAATAGCTCTAATGAACTCTAAGATTTGTAGATCTAGGTTCAAAGTTTACATTCTGTGTAGGACCCACCGAAGGGAAAAGGAATGTGATTTCTACGCCGTCCACAACAGTTTTGGGGATGAACTCTTCCACACGTGTGTAAATCTGCACAGTCCACAGTGAAGGTTTATCGGGATTCGAATCGAGCTTAAGTCCTCAAGATTGTAGATCTAAAGATTGTGGATCTCTTGGCTTTCATTGGACACACATTTGCGGTGATTAAAAATATCCGAGCAATTAACACGGGATCTTCAGGGTTCAAGTGTGGAGGAGAGACCTCAGAGGATCTGGATTGAGGGTGCAACGTAGAATCGAGCTATAGTCCTCAAGATTGTAGATCTAAAGGTTGTGGATCTCTTGGCTTTTACTGGACACACATAAAAAAAACTTGCGGTAATTAAGAAAACCGAGCAATTAACACGGGATCTTCAGGGTTCAAGGGGAATAGGAAGACCACAGAAGATTTGGATTGAGGGTGTGACGTAAACCTTGAAGGCACACTGTATCCCACCTCTGGAAGATTTTCTGCTCACCGCCGATCGTCAGCTTTTCCCCCCGCGACACTCTCGAGGATAAAAGCGAATGGAGAGTTCACGATAGGTTCTTGGTATTTCCATGGCCATGGTTGTTACGGTCAGGAACACCTGCAAAAAGAATAGTCCGTTGTGACTGCCATGGACATGTATTGATTGATTAATCGATCGATTGATCTTAGGTAAGGATAGAGGTTTTAGGCACAGCCTTGTCTTACAACAGTTACTGGAGAAAGAAAAGAGAGAGAGAGAGAGAGAGAGAGAGAGAGAGAGAGAGAGAGAGAGAGAGAGAGAGAGAGAGAGAGTGTGTGTGAGAGAGAGAGTGCGTGAGAGAGAGAGAGAAAGAGAGAGAGAGACAGAGAGAGAGACAGAGAGAGACAGACAGACCGAGAGGGAGAGAGTGTGAGAGAGAGAGAGAGAGAGTGTGTGAGAGAGAGAGTGTGTGTGAGAGAGAGAGAGTGTGAGAGAGAGAGAGAGAGTGTGTGAGAGAGAGAGAAACAGAGAGAGAGAAAGAGAGAGAGACAGAGAGAGAGACAGACAGACAGACAGACAGACAGTGTGAGAGAGAGTGTGAGAGAGAGAGAGAGTGTGTGTGTGAGAGAGAGAGAGAGAGAGAGAGAGTGAGAGAGAAAGAGAGAGAAAGAAAGAAGAACGGTGAAGGACGGTCGGACGGACAGACACACAGACAGACGGAAGGACAGGCAGACAAACAGACAGACATATAGCTCCGGTATAAGAAACAAAGATGACTACTCTTGGCGGCAAAATGTCTGTCTGTTGTCCCCATCCCAACCGCCCACCGTCACTGGCGAACAGAGATAGAACTTGATTATACCGTTTAAAGAACATTCCCTCTTGTGGAAGCGATCATGCTCACCAGCACGTCTTTAACGCGGTATAAGTGCATCCATCACACATGGAACAAGAAATTCCTACGAGGTAGGAAAAACACCCCCGTCAAAGGGAAATAACCTTCTCAGTTGGTGGCAGTGACTGAGTGAGAATGGTTATTTAACTTTGACCATGAAGATGTCCCTCTATAAGTCCTTGTATAATTTTAATCCACCAATAACTCCCTAACCGTGTGTTTGACTGGTCCCAATTTTTGTAAGGACCGTCTCAGGAATGTATAGAACCTGTTCACCAAGTTTGGTGACGATCGGTCCGTTCATTCTTGAGATCTATATGCGAACACAAACAAACAAACAAACAAACAAACAAACACATCGAGCGAAACCTATACACATCCCTATACCGGGGGTGTAATAAGAGAACACTTTCACTTGGGCACATACCAAAAATCAACGTGTTTCAGACACACCCTTTGCTGGTGGGACTGGGTGGCCGAGTGGTAACGCACTTGCGCTCGGAAGCGAGAGGTTGCGAGTTCGACCCTGGGTCAGGGCGTTAGCAATTTTCTCCCCTCTTTCCTAACCTAGGTGGTGGGTTCAAGTGCTAGTCTTTCGGATGAGACGAAAAACCGAGGTCCCTTCGTGTACACTACATTGGGGTGTGCACGTTAAAGATCCCACGATTGACAAAAGGGTCTTTCCTGGCAAAATTGTATTGGCATAGATAAAAATGTCCACCAAAATACCCGTGTGACTTGGAATAATAGGCCGTGAAAAGTAGGATATGCGCCGAAATGGCTGCGATCTGCTGGCCGATGTGAATGCGTGATGTATTGTGTAAAAAAATTCCATCTCACACGGCATAAATAAATCCCTGCGCCTTGAATATGTGCGCGATATAAATTGCATAAAAATAAAAAATAAATCCCTGCGCTTAGAACTGTACCCACGGAATACGCGCGATATAAGCCTCATATTGATTGATTGATTGAGTGACTTGCGTATAATGTCACGTGAGAAAGTCTGACTCACTAAAAGCAAGAGTAATTGTTCACTTGTTCACAACCAAAACACACACACCCGACAGAGTTATCATTTGTGAACATCGTGTGTTCAGGCCAAACAACAAAAAATAGTCTGTTTACGGTATCCCGACCGACCCTATTTTTTCGCGCGACCATAGACTTTTTTTGGGCATTTGGTAAAAAAAGAAAAAAAAGTCTGTTTTTTGGCAAAATAACTTAAAAATATGGTTTTTTGGGGGAAAAAAAAATCCCGACCTACCGACCCTATTTGTTTTGCCTAGATGTTACCGTAAACAGACTTTTTTGTTGTTGTTGCCTCACCGACCTACTTAAGATGGACGTTACGACTCTCCCCCATTCTGATAATCATCGATCCACGCTAAGCTTATCGCTCAGTTGTCTCTCTGACAGGATGAATAATTACTACGCGCATTAACGGAAAATCTATCAAAACAAGAAAACAGAGTTATCTCCCATATGTTTTTCGCTAATGTTTCTGATAACAGACGAAAGACGAACGTGATTGTAGAATGGCCGACTTCGACAGTGATCTCCGTTCTGTTCTTCACAGTTATGATAAAGACATCGTTCTAAGGTCAAAACAAGTCGACATTTTGAGACTGCTGTGGGAAGGAGACCGTGATATTGTTGCATCACTCACAACTAGTTACGGAAAAAGTGTCGTCTGCTTCGTAGCCAAAGTTGATTATCACGTGACACTTTTGCCATATTTAGAGTTGTTTGCACAGTAATTAAATACACCCACGAAAGATAGCTCGCTTGAAACTGTCTTACATATCAATGCCTTTGTAATTCAAAAATTACACAACACCATGAAAAATCACTATCGACGATCACGAATCTGCTTATATCAATAACACATTACGAAAAGCTCTAAATATGTAATAAATCGATTTCCTCTCCAGAGAAGGAAAACAAAGGGATATAAATCAGACCCGAAGGGAAGTAACTCATTTTGACCTGAGTTCAGTATGGACTCTCCCCGTGCTTGTAGTACGTAGAGGGGGGAGGGGGGGGTCCACATTTTCTTTTAGGGACAATTTGACGACGCTAAGCGTTTAGTTGAGGGCGCTCAGCGTTCGAACCTCATATAGGGGGGTCCGGGGGCATGCTCCCTGGGAAAATGTTGATAAAAACAAGGAAAATGGAGCAATCTGGTGCAATCTGAGCCAAGAAACTTCCCCTGATACACCTTCCAAAAAGTAAATTTAGGAGGCCAATTTATATCAAAACAAGGACAATTGATCGACCTGGTGCAACCTGAGCCAACAAATTACCCAAGTACTTTCCAAAACCGTCACTTAGAAGACAAAGGCCGGCTCCTAGGGGGGCCAGGGGCATGCCCCCCCGGAAAATGTTTGATAATAATTAAGGAAAATGGAGCAATCTGAGCCGTTTTCTTTATTCTCAATTTTATTTATTTATTTATTCTTTTTTTAAAATTTTTTAGGAAACCCCGGAACCCCCCCCCCCCCCCCCCCCCTGGATCCGCCCCTGGCAGATCATACACATTTGCGAGGGCAAAACATCTGCTTAGCTCCCACGCGGACAAGAAAGCAAGAAGGCAGTGCTAGACGTCAACATACAACGTGCCCTTCCTTTAATGATATAACACATTCGTGTTTTTCTCTCCCTCTTTCCACACTCTGACTTCAAAACCGGAAAGGGTCGTAGAAAAGGCGTCACGATGATCTCACATAAGATTTCGTGCTCTTCTCATTTATAAAGTACTTTCTACGATGGTGGTTTCATTTGGGTTTTAAAAAAATTGACAAAGGTTTGTTTTTAGGATTCTGTTCTTGCTCTCTGAGTGCTGCGTCACACAGACTATTTAAACATAATTAGTATAAAACCTTTTCACAAATCTAGGTCCAATTTTCTTTTAGAAACTGATTGTCATTGTTTTTCCCCAAGCCACCCCCGCAAACCCCTATCCACCGATCCAACTAACAAAACCAACACACATAAAAACAAGAAATTCCTCCGATAGGAACTACACCCCCGTCAAAGGGAAATAACCTTCTCAGTTGGTGGCAGTGAGAATGGTTATTTCCCTTTGACCAACGGGGGTGTCCGTCTATACCAGGCCTTGTATAAATTTAATCCACCAATAACTCCCTAACCGTGTGTTTGACTGGTCCCAATTTTTGTAAGGACCGTCTCAGGAATGTATAGAACCTGTTCACCAAGTTTGGTGACGATCGGTCCGTTCATTCTTGAGATCTACTTGCGAACACAAACACATCGAGTGAAACCTATACACACCCCTATACCGGGGGTGTAAATAGTTTCGACTACATTTTGTTAATTCCTCTAACAAGTAGCCGTAGTGATGTGTGTGTGTATGTGTGTGTGTGTGTGTGTGTGTGTGTGTGTGTGTGTGTGTGTGTGTGTGTGTGTGTGTGTGTGTGTGTGATTGATCAACCCCTTATAACTCAACTATTTTCCCCTTCAAAAACATGGTTTTGCTTTTTAGCCGATCACAAACTGGAACCTCAAACAGAGAAGAAAGCACCATCCAAACATCTCAAGTTAAGAATAAAACGTGTATTTTATTCATTCGTTCGGCCCGGACGTGAAAAACACCAAATTTCGCCTTTGCAGGCGTTGTTTCAGCACGCGTCCCGGACCGCTGAGCCGAAATGTGACGTCACTATTGTCTTGTTTTTTTTCTCAGGACGCGTCCGTCTTCTGCGCAAACAGTTTATAGCGGCTTCATTGAGAAGACTTGTGAGCATCTGAGATGGTACCCGACAAAACAAACTGTAAATCCACGCCTATCAAAGATTTTTTTTCTTTCTTCAAAAGCTATTTGCAAAATGAACAATCTATATGTCCATAACACATACTTTGATTAAAGTGAACTCGACTTAACAGCAAAGACCAATTTCTATCTTCCGTTTTTGCGACGACGACAAATTGCTCCATTTTCCAGCCGGAACGTCTCGCAAAAGCCCCGTCCCGACTGTGTGAGAGGAAAAAAAGAAGGTCACCGTCACTTGTCGTCGTGCTGAGTTGACGGGCGTTTTCCCCGCAACCTCACTATTATCTGAAAAGTACCGGTGTAGGATCTGGTCCGGTCCCCCCTCCGAAGTAGTCCCCCGGGGGACCAATTCGTGGCAAAAACTGCTCTATAATGGTCCCCCCTTAGACATCCAGCCTCGTTTTTCTTGTTACAATGTTAGTAATGTTACCAGCAATTTCAGAGAAAAGAAAGGAAAGAATCAGAGACTGGTTTCATTTCTTCTTATCAGTATTTATTTATTATTCATTTTATTTCATGTGATTTTTCTTTTGAACGGCATTATAAATCAGATCTATTTTGTTTTCTGCAAAATATAGTCAAACAAAGAGATTGCTGTCTGTGCACTACATAATACCGGACGAAGATATAGATTGAAAATGGCTTGAATGCCTAAGAAAAACGAGGCTGGATGTCTAAGGGGGGACCATTATAGAGCAGTTTTTGCCACGAATTGGTCCCTTGGGGGACTACTTCAGAGGGGGGACCGGACCGGATCCTACACCGGCTATGATTGTGTTCAATATTTTCACTGTAGAAACAATGCTGTGTGCGTCATCAAATTAAATCGTTTATTTTTCACCCAACTTGTCCATGCTTTTGCCACATCTAACAGTGCTTGTCGGATTCGGAGAGAATGTTGTTGGTTGGCTTTCTTGACAAGAATAGTAATTGGACACTGCTAGGTAATCCTCACGGTCAAAACATATCTTTGGCTAAGGAATAAAATAACCAAAGGGAAGTATAAGCGCTCTGAATGCATACGACATGTGTAATGGAGTAAGCGGGAGTTATACGGAACCAATCTCCTGGCACATGAGAGAATATCAAGCATTGACATGAACAAGCGACTTTCATCCTCAACTTTTTGGGGACCATTTTTTTGGCTAAGGAAAAATTACCGGAATATGTGTAGTAAATTTAACTGCATTTGCTTGACTCTTCCATGTCTGGACAACGAACTTTTTTTTTAAACCGTGTAGTATACCCAAGCGAAACGGGTCACCTTGAGGTATGCCAAAATATGGCTATCACAGGCCATGCCACCTATACGAGGTGTTTCTGACGCTAATAACGCCGCAAAATGGATGCAGAGGTGGGAAACCAGAAAGAAGGAGGTGGTCATAAAAAAAGACAACATACAACCGAAATAAGGAGGATCAGTGCAAAAACTGCAGACAAATCGCCATACAGTATCAGCCTTACTGTTTTCGACCTTTTTACTAATCCATTCCCGGTCTACCACAATATTTTCAGTCAAATATTGACTGCATGTAAAAGGCTAGAGCAGGGTGTGATTGGTGTGACCCATTGCCTGGGGCGGGAAAGAGGCTTAACGGTATTTATACGAGTCTGCTCTTAATGCTGACTCTTTGTAGCTATTTCGAAACCCACCCCCTGTCGACAAAAGACCATCGGTGTTTTTAGTTGTTGCTGAATATGATTTGCCATACTGTAAACTGCAGCTCTCAGTTTGTTTGTTTTTTGTTTTGTTTGTTCCTTGTAGTTGTTGTTGTTGTTGTTGTTGTTGTTGTTGTTGTTGTTGTTGTTTTCAAATAGGTGAACTCGAAACGATCGGAGTACTTATTTTAAAACCACAAGGATGGAATATCACATTGCAAACGGAAAATCAAAAACTGATCCTGCATTTCACTCTACAAAACGCACCATTATTAACATGTGATGCAAAGGCATGAACAAGGGGTCCACCATCTTAAATAGTCAGGCAGTTAAAAACCTCTGTAAACGTTCCCGCTCTGACCCTTTTTGTGCAAAAATGAGAACTATTTTGATATGTAACCCCTATGTCTATATCCACAATCTGTTCCGCAAAAACTTTCCGCACACGAATTTCTAATGAGTGAAAGGGCGTAAATATTGCAAGCATGAATCACGAAAATATCAGCCCAAATCTGAGTATTCCTTCCAGAGAGACACACAGACACACACACTCACACACTCACACACACACACACACACACACGCAGACACACACACACAGACACACACACACACACACACGCAGACACACACACACACAGACACACACACACAGACACACACAAACAGATACACACACACACACACACACACACACACACACACACACACACTCACACACTCACACACACACACATTATAAATAGACGAAATAAAACGACCACACCTTTCACATAATTATTGCGTGCAATGCACCCACAAAAGACAAGGTGAGCCGACTGTTCCCTTTTTTTGCCTTCGAATGTTCATGAAAAACCCCACATCATACACTATTTGGTGTTGACTCGAAAACACAAAGCAAAACAAAAATGTGAATCATTCCCGCTATGTGATGCCAGGCCGTCACGAGGCAGGTGTGTGTGTGTGTGTGTCATTGTGTGTGTGTGTGAGTGTGTGTGTGCGTGTGTGTGTGTGTGTGTGTGTGTATGTGTGTGTGTGTGTGTGTTCGTGTGTGTGTGTGTCCGTATCCGTGTGTGTCTCTGTGTCTATGTGTGTGTCTGTGCGCCGCACCCACCCTCACGTAAAACCAACCAAAGCGGACTTCAAACTTATGAATACGACTAAAAAAAAGAAGATATATCTTACCTATTCATTTTCAAGAATTCCTCGGAGTTGTCAGGAAATTGTGACCTTTCACCTCGCAGCTTCCGCTTTCCGACGCTGCTATGCTGAATCACAAGAAATTCAAAACAGGAAAGTAACAAGAAAAACAACCCCGAGGAACAGAGCAGCAAAGTAGGCACTTGGATAAGGCAAGATAAAATCGTTAAACACAGCTGGCCAGCAAAAGTAAGAGACGGCAAGCGTCACTGGAGTGACTGACACCAGCAGCTGGAAGCGAGTTAGAACTACCACGCTGTCCTGTGCATGTGTGTCTTGCTCACGTGGACCTCGCTCGCCCTTGATCTTTGGCAAGCCCAGTGCGCGCTTCTCTTTTTACATTTAGTCAAGTTTTGATTTTTCATTGCGCTATTTTTTCTGATCGTGTCTGTATCGTTCGCTGCAAAATATGGTGTTTCCCCTGGCAACGGTCGAAGCTGACGGTGTTGGCGATTTAAAGCTGAAGAGTACCGATAAAACTAATTGATTGAAAGTAAAAGGCGGTACAATGCAGCTTTGACTACCCTGGGTACTGCCCCGTGATGTCCGTGTGTGTGACATTGTCTCCCACTGTCCCTTATTGTCTGTCATTGTCTAACAATGCGCTCCCTACAACAAGTGGTTGTCACAAGCACTCAGTCAGGCTGCAAACCTCGAATCTGTTACTTCTCTCGAAAGCTAGCAACCTTTAAAGATTAGTTCGTGCACTGTACTTTATGGTAACTGATGTTGGACTGTCACCTCCCTGAACGGCTCGGGCACACATGTGAAACTTGGGGTAGACAGGCGGTACACACAC
>NC_090261.1:58098748-58166248 GCF_037325665.1 Littorina saxatilis | reverse complement strand
ACAGTTGTTTTCACTTGACGATGATTTGTTTCCAGTAATCTGAACTCATTCCCTAAAAGCAGTGAAAACACATCCTTCGCGGTTTTTTTCCGTGTTTTAATTAATCAAATTGATTGATGTCATTTCAATATTACTTCAACATCTGTGGGACACAAAGAAAGCAGAAATCAAAACTAGATTGGAACATTTGATTAATTCACGCATAGCCATCGTGTTGAAAAGATTAATGAATCCTTTTTTCGTTTTGTGTGCCTCAAAGCACCATTCTGTGCTCTTCTTCATATTAGGAGCCGGTGTAACACGAAATTTTTACTCCACGAAAAATTAACTCCGGAGTAAATATTTCGTACGAAATTCTTACTCCGAGTACACTTTTCGTACGAGAAAAGAACTCCCCAAGGCACGAAAAAATTACTCCCTCCACGAAATTTTTACTCCCCATTTTTTTTACTTCCAGTAAAAATCTCGTACGCAAAAATGGGATGCGGGCGACGGGATAATGCCAATAAGTGATCTCGCGCACACGAATGTCGCGCTACCCTCCTTCCACCTCTTCCACCACCAAGACTAACAGGGGACAAGGGAGTAAAAATTTCGTACACCTGGCATGGGAAGTTAAATTGCTCGTGTTGGGGTGAAGTAATTTATTCGTTATTTATTCGTCAGGGGAGTAATATTTTTGTACGAAATGTTTACTCGGAACTCACCTGTCTTGGGGAGTAATTTTCTCGTGCAATGGGGGAGTGCTTTTTTCGTAAAGAGAGTAACTTTTTCGTACGAAATGTTTACTCCGGAGTAAAAATCTCGTGGGAGTAATTTTCTCGTGTTACACCGGTCCATATTAGGAGCCCTTCCCCAAGGTAGGCCTAATGCAGTGTGACATGATGGAACCATGAAGCACGCAAGGACGACCCAAGCTAAATTCAGAAATGTCATCTCGACCAAAATACTCCCAGGAAGCGTATGTTTAAAAAGACAGAAAATTCAGCATAACAGTAACCTTTTCCCAGGAACAGATCAAGTCTGCTTGGTAACCCAATGCACACGTGTATCATGTGTGTGTGGTGGGGGGGGGGTGTTGTTTAGTTTTGGTTAGTAAAACTGCCTAGCAAGAATGTTTTGTTTCATGGCTAGGTTTGGGTACACACATAAAGGCATGCGCGTACGCACGCACACACGCACACCCACAAACACACACACAGACAGACAGACAGACACACACACACACACACACACACACACACACACACACACACACACACACACACACACACACACTCGCACACACATGGCGTCGCCCATTTACACAGACAGACAGACAGACAAGCAGACAGACATACAAACACACACACACACACACATATACACACATACACACATTCGCACATGCACATGACAGTCAGAAACACAACGACGCCCACTTACACACTAACACACACCCTTATAAGCGGGGGGTGAAAGCGTGCTGGCCAGTGACCCAGAACGAACACAAACCAACGCTCGAAGTTCGATTGCCCTACTTTTCTTTTCTGTTTCCTTAAAAAAAATCAAAAAAATCATTGACTGGTCTGTGGAACATAACTTCCACGTGCAGCACACAGCGACACCGATACAATGACAGCAGCAGTTTCAACACTGGGTATTGTTGCAGACTTTAGCGCGCTGTCCACGATTTTTTAAAGCACGAGTTTTGGAGTTTTGCCCTACTTTGATAGGTGACGTGGTATCTAACGAGCAGTTTTTACAACTTTCCTCTGCGTGACTTATCTCGATAGGAATAGGTGAGGTCGGGGTACGTAACGCAATATCTAAACCTCCCTAATATCTTCTATCAATTCCTGTATCCGCATACACAAGCAAACTCAATGCTGTCTTTAGTCTAGGAGACTATTTCTGCACAGCTCTTTTTCACACTAACACCATTTATGCCCTGGTTATTAGTGTTCTGGCTATAGTGTTCGTTGTTATATTTATTATTATTTATTTCTCCAAATATATCTATATTTTTTAAAAGGCTCGAATAATTTGAGCAGATTTGTTAAAATTTGTTTTTGGCCAAATACATCATATGGAGCGCCAACTTCATATCAATATGTTTACAAACTGCATTCATATAGTTTTGACCTACGATGTACATACTATCATTTCACATACACAATATCTCTTCCAATTTATTATTTAAATATTTATGCGTATGTGCTCTTACAGTATGTGTTTCTAATGCAAAAATAACATAATCACACAATACATACATGATAACATTCACATTTCCACTAAACAAAGACAATGGAAGTAGATGTTTCACGACCATAATAGCAAGAAACCAAAATACTCTTTGTATGGTTTCCTGGGATTCAGTGAGAAAGGTATATATACGCTCGTACAAAAAAGTTACGCTCGTATGAGAAAGTTACGCTCGCACGAGAAAGTTAATTACGCTCGTATTCGACACAAGCGATGCACATCTTGAGTACGGTTGAGCGTTTTTTCTCTACCAGAAGGAAAGGACACTGGATTATTTAACAACGGTAAAGTGTCTTTTAAACTTTATAAAATCTTATTTGTTCGTGTGAGAGACACAATGAACTTTCTAGGTGATGGTACAAGTGCTTTATGATGTATTGTATTGTATTGTATTGTATTGTATTGTATTGTATTGTATTGTATTGTATTTTGTGTATTGTATTGCATTGTATTGTATTGTATTGTATTGTGTTGTGTTGAATTGTGTTGAATTGTATTGTATTGTATTTTGTTGTTTTGCATTGTATTATATTGCATTGTTCTATGATGTGTTGTGTTTTGCAGTGCTGTTCTTGGCTGTTGTTTACTGTTTTGTGCAGCAGACTGTCTTCGCTACCTTTTATTCTCTGGCGCACAAGGCTAGTAGCATGCACGGGCACCATCAACAACCGCAAAGATGAGAGTCTCTTTTTTAAACAAAAGGTGTCATTTTCGTGTGCCTGTGAATCTGGAGTAAAAGCAGATGCGCCATGATCAAGTTCAGGGTTCCATCAGTTTATCCGCTAAGCAGATCAATCCTCACGTCAACCTGTACCACAGTCACAGTCTAATTAAGGAAACAATGCATACGTTCCTTATTTACAGGGTCGTGTTTGTGCATATTTGCACAGTAAGCGCACACCACTTTTTGGGTGTCCTTTCGCCTTTTTTTTTTAAGAGTAAGTAAAAATCGTGTCTTTTTACATAGAGGGGGAATCGAAACGAGGGTCGTGGTGTATGTGTGTGTGTATGTGTGTGTGTGTGTGTGTGTGTGTGTGTGTGTGTGTGTCTGTCTGTCTGTCTGTGCGTGTGTGTGTGTAGAGCGATTCAGACTAAACTACTGGACCGATCTTTATGAAATTTGACATGAGAGTTCCTGGGAATGATATCCCCGGACGGTTTTTTCTTTTTTTCGATAAATACCTTTGATGACGTCATATCTGGCTTTTTGTTAAAGTTGAGGCGGCACTGTCACACCCTCATTTTTCAATCAAATTGATTGAAATTTTGGCCCAGCAATCTTCGACGAAGGCCGGACTTTGGTATTGCATTTCAGCTTGGTGGCTTAAATCTAATGAATGAGTTTGGTCATTAAAAGTCGGAAACTTGTAATTAAAATAATTTTTTTATTAAACGATCCAAAAACAATTTCATCTTATTCTTCGTCATTTTCTGATTCCAAAAACATATACATATGTTATATTTGGATTACAAAAAGCTCTGAAAATTAAACATATAAAAATTATGATTAAAATTAATTTTCCGAAATCGATTTAAAAACAAGTTCATCTTATTCCTTGTCGGTCCCTGATTCCAAAAACATATTGATATGATATGTTTGGATTAAAAACAAACTCAGTAAGCTAAAAAGAATAGACATACAGAAAAGCGTGTTATCCTGCTCAGCGCGACCACCACCGCACTATTCTGCATGGCTTGTCGATTTCACTGCCTTTGCCACGAGCGGTGGACTGACGAAACTACGAGTATGTGGTCTTGGTGAAAAAAGCAGTGCGTTCAGTTTCATTCTGTGAGTTCGACAGCTTGACTAAATGTTGTTATTTCGCCTTACGCGACTTGTTTTTTTGTGTAATCAGTTGGTGTTATCTTTTAACAGTAAAAATCGTAGCTTAGCATAATAACCATAACCTTACCTAAAACTTGTTGTTGTTGTTGTTGTTGTTGTTGTTGTTGTTGTTGTTGTTGTTGTTGTTGTTGTTGTTGTTGTTGTTCTTCTTCTTCTTCTTCTTCTTCTTCTTCTTCTTCTTCTTGTCGGTTGCCCTTTACACTCGGATTTCAGCTCTGGGGATGAAGCTGGCGGTCTTCTGTCGAGCCTCCACAGATCCGTACAGCTTCTCTTGGAGGGTCGTCGGCGTTGTTGTTGTTTCTTTTGTATTGTTTTGTTTGTTGTTGTTGTTGTTGTTGTTGTTGTTGTTGTTGTTGTTGTTGTTGTGGGAATCAGTTTTTATCTGAAATATGTGGACTCGTATAGGGAGATATCAAACTTTACTATCTTAAAAATAAAAATAATAAATAACAGTTATTCAATCTGTCTTTTAAATAAAAAAACAACAACCTTGTTGTTGATTCTGAATATTTTGAATTTGTAATATAGCCTACTAAGGGGTGATTGATGAAGCACTGCTGAAACCAACTGGCTACGAAATCGACCCCTTCAATCCAATTGTTCTGGCATCGCATGACACTGCGGCCCGAACGGTATGTCCAGCTATAGATCCAATAAATCATCCCAGCCGTTGATTTAGAACCTGTTGTCAGTTTTGTTCTATCTTGTGGGGTTTTCACGTGCAGATAGTGGCATAGTCTGGCTGACGTAGGTGGCGTTTTATTATTTATTTTTTTAATTTATTTAAAAAAAATTAAAGCAGATTATTTTTCAAAGCAGCTTTGATATAGTGCATAGGATGACAACTTATTGAGGAAGATTAGAATTATCTTCTGTTAAAATAACTTATTTCCAGCTCTCGCAGTTTGAGCTCTGTACACGTATATCTTTCACAAATCAAGAGAAAACTCCAACCGACCGACCGACCAACACACAGGTTCGAACCCAGGCCGGGACGGACACGGGTCAACTTTATGTGAGATGGTATCCATGTCCCAACCCCGCGTCACCACTGTGGAATGTAAAAGACCTCGCTCATTCCGCCAAAAGTGCAGGTGGATGATTGCACCTAAACACGCACACAAGTGGGTGGCGCGACTCTATAGCTACTAGCTTTCCATTGGGAGGAAGCGTCCCGAATTTCCGAGCGATGTAATAAAGTAATGAGAATGAAAATGGAAAAGAAACACACACACACAAACATACACGCACGCAGAACAACTGACTTACATTTCCACTTGACGAAAACATAAACCGCTTTAACGAGAGTAAAACTTTATTCATTTGACAGAAGAAAACTCAACGCGAAGGAGAAAAAATCGCAACGTCAACATTCTATTTTTGTCGAAGATTTTCTGCAGACCTCTACGCAAGCTGCTCAGTCTCTGGTCTGATTAGAATAGTACATCTTTCACGTTGAAGAATGTGATATGTGCGTGTATTATAATTATTCACACAACGAGTCATCTTTTCGTGGGACTTTCAATTAATTATTATTGTTTATGCACGTCCTTGTCAGACACGTGAGTTTACTTAACGCGCTCACGGAATCGCACCTGAAAGCAACACCATGCAGTCAGAAATAATCAACACCTTACACTAACTTATTAACTGACAAAACGCGCCATTATACAATATATATTCAAGTTCACGTAAGTTCGTCTCTGCGTTTAATCAACTCTGCGGAAAATTACTTTTGATCGATGAAATGTTGCGATGATGAATGTTCTGGATGACTTTTAAAAAAAATTAAATACGTATTATTTATCTGACCGTTAGGAGGGGGGTGGGGAGTTTCTGGCAAATCTGACGAATCTGCTGTATCTTAATCTAGACGCGCACGTCACGATTTGCTCGAACTTGTAAGATCATGTGCTTGTGTAATTAATTATATCAAAGTCAGTGAATAAATTTAGAGCGCCGCTTCTCTCCGGTGCAGGAAAAAAACAAACTAGTGGGGTACACTATTTTTAAGCCTTGAGACATATATCTGACAAATTTTACCAACACATCTAAAGAGTTACCGTTCTTTGCCACTTCCGGAGAATTGTGGTAAGATGTACCCCAACCCTCTTGGCGTCAAAACGAAGGTAATTCATAATACTCTCCCTGTGTTCGTTTGTTCTCTTTTGTTTCAACCATTACATTTCAAAATATTGCTCCCTGCCAAGGAGCAAACCAAAAAACTGATGCTAAGAGTTAATCTTTTCATCAATATAATGTCTATGTGTGCATCTCCCTCGTTCTGGTAAAATGTTTCGTTTTGTCATTAATTGAACGTTATATAAATTCACCTTTCCTGTTTTGTTGCTGAAAACATTTCCAATCTATCGCAGCCAGGTCTTTCGTACAAACTTGAAAAGTCAAGAAAACCATTTGAAAATCAATAACGGTTTGCCGGTACTGGACAAGTTTTAACTGCGTTTTTTATTACAGGCAGATATCGCTTTATGTTACTAAAACGAGCTCCAACTCCCTTTCTCCATTATTCTCTGGCCTGGAGATGCGGGAAGTGGAGGCAAAGTCCTAATGTTCGTGAAAGAAAATATTATCGCATTTAGAGGTCATCGCATTATCGTTTCAAGGAGTTCTGCGGAGACCAGTAAGGTAGAAAAGGAAGATTTGTGTGTGTGAAACGAACAAACGAACAAACTCACAAACAAAGAACAAACAAACACACAGACAAAACGAACACATATGAACACAGACAGACAGAAAACGCGACAGACAGACAAACAGACAGACAGACTGGTAAATTCAGCGAAGAACGTGATGACAAGAAAAAAACGAGAATTTTCCTTCAGCATAGACATAGACAGAGAAAACGTTATAATCTCAAGACGAGAAACTCGGGTGTGGTGTATCACAGCATTAGAACATAAAACATAACACATAAGAACATAAAACATAACACATAAGAACATAACACATAACACATAAGAACATAACACATAACACATAAGAACATAAAACATAACACATAAGAACATAAAACATAACACATAAGAACATAAAACATAACACATAAGAACATAAAACATAAGAACATAAAACATAAAACATAAGAACATAAAACATAACACATAAGAACATAACACATAAGAACATAAATATAACACATAAGAACATAAAACATAACACATAAGAACATAAAACATAACACATAAGAACATAAAACATAAGAACATAAAACATAAGAACATAAAACATAACACATAAGAACATAAAACATAACACATAAGAACATAAAACATAAGAACATAAAACATAACACATAAGAACATAAAACATAAGAACATAAAAGTTCATTCTTTTCATGCACAGCATTATTCAAACCGTATGGAGGCGTAGTCAACTCATAATAATTAAGATTAGGATGATAACGTCAAAACAATCTCTCTCTCTCTCTCTCTCTTTCTCTTTCTCCCGTTCCCCTCCTCTCTCGCTCCATTCATAATCAGCCAAACCTGCATCGTTCAGCTATTTCCTCTCAGCAGGAGGTCTTTCTTTCTTTATTTGGTGTTTAACGTCGTTTTCAACCATTCAAGGTTATATCGCGACGGGCTCAGCAGGAGGTACTTTAATCCTTACCACAATACAAAAGCAATAATGGACAATCACCCACATAGACTCTAGCGAGAGAGAGAGAAGAGAGGGAAAGAAATATATATATATATAGAGAGAGTGTGTGTGTGTGTGTGTGTGTGTGTGTGTGTGTGTGTGTTTGCGCGTGTGTGTGTTTGCGCGTGTGTGTGCGTGTGTGTGTGTGTGTGTGCGTGTGATCGTGTGTGTGTGTGTGTGTGTGTGTGTGTGTGTGTGTGTGTGTGTGTGTGTGTTTGCGTAGTAACAGACGCGTTTCCACGGCAACACAAAAAGGCCTGGATGTCAGCGTCATGCAGCTAGAAAAACGAAATGAAGATTGTGTTTAGCTTTTCGCAAGCCACAGTCTACTCCGGGTAACGCCAACTCCGTAGTTTGTAAACAGAAATAGGAAACATGAAAACAAGTTCCGTAAGGCGAAAATACAACATTTAGTCAAGCTGTCGAACTCACAGAATGAAACTGAACGCACTGCATTTTTTAACCAAGACCGTATACTTGTAGCATAATCAGTCCACCGCTCGTGGCAACGGTGGTGAAATTGACAAGGCAGAATAGCGCGGTAGTGGTTGCGCTAAACAGGATAGCACGCTTTCCTGTATCTCTATTCTTTTTAACTTTCTGAGCTTGTTTTCAATCCAAACATATCATATCTATATGTTTTTGGAATCAGGAATCAACCAGGAATAAGATGCAATTGTTGTTAAATCGATTTCGGAAATTTAATTTTAATCCTAATTTTCATATCTTTAATTTTTCAGAGCTTGTTTTTTATTCGAATGTAACATATTTATATGTTTTTGGAATCATATAATGATGTAAAATAAGATTTTTTTTTATCGTTTTATAAAAAAATAATTTTAATTACAATTTTCAGATTTTTAATGACCAAACTCATTCATTAGGTTTTAAGCCTCCAAGCTGAAATGCAATACCAAAGTCTGGCCTTCGTCGAAGATTGCTTGGCCAAAGCCCCGTGTGACCCACTTTCCTTTTCTTACATACATGATGAATAATTTAGTTATCAGTTTGTGGTTTAAATGCAACTCTGAATCTGCAATAGCATCTCATTGTGTACCTCTTATAATCAAACATTCAACGAATGACTGATAAGGAAACGAACCGTGTGCCGGCTTCTTCAAATAAACTAGCGGATGTCGGAAAGTACATCTGCTTGGGCGATGGAAAGATGCAGCTCATTTAGGTAATAATATCCTTGTTGCGGAAGTACATGTGTATACGCGCAATACTCAATCTACACAGACACAGCAACTAACAGTATCAAACGGTTGAAATCTCAATCGACCAGCATTTAAAAAACAATCAAAGTTGTATCGTCTTTGGTTGCCCACTTCCCCGTCATCAATTCAAAAGAGATGCAGGTTGCATGCACCAGTCGACTCATTCACCCTGTGTTCTTGACATACATCCGGGCTCCTTACTTTCAAACTGTTAAAACTTCGAACTGTACTGACTTTGTTTTGATGAGCACCAATCGACTCATTCACCCTGTGTTCTTGACATACATCCGGGCTCCTTACTTTCAAACTGTTAAAACTTCGAACTGTACTGACTTTGTTTTGATGATAAAATAATTCTTTGGTGTTTTAACAATGTTTGTGTAACAAGCTTTCAATTTTATTATTCAGATTTAAAAGTTAGGTCTAGCGCAATAACAAGGCTCCCGATTTGTCTGAATAGAAATCCGTCTGTCCGTGGCCAAAAACTGATGGTTTACGGGAGGCGGAGGGTGGCTTTAAGCGTTTTATTTTGCAGAACCTGCTCTTGTGAGCGTAACAAGTCATTTTAGATACCTTTGAAGTTACAGAATCAACTCTACGGATACTTTTCATCGACATAGGTTTCAGAAGGAAAACATCGGCGCAGCCAATTTGGGTTGCTGTCTTGTGGAAGGATTGGAGACAACTCTGTCGAAATTACGTATGCGTTTTCGATCAAATGACCACACTAATTATTTATGCTTAATTTTGGAACTCAATCCGTCAATTAATTTCACGATAATTATTCTTTAGTTTGATTAAAAGGACTTGTTTCAAAAATAAGTCAATAATGTCAATCGTGCGCTCTGAATTTACAACGCTGATTACAAGGGCTTGCTTTAAAAAGAAGTCAATAATGTCACTGGATTGTGTGCTCTGAATTTACAACGCTGTTCGTGTTGTTCGCCGTGTTGTTCTTCCAATTAAAGTGGGCTAGCAGCGCACAGGACAGGAGTATCAACGGACTGTACACGATCAGAGACCAAAGAGGACACAGAGACGAAACCAACGCACGATAAATCATGCGGAATCCTAATGGCGCCGCCAAGCCGGTATAACACGACATTTTTACTCCACGAAAAATTTACTCCGGAGTAAAAATTTCGTACGAAATTCTTACTCCGAGTACATCTTTTGTACGAGAAAAAAACTCCCTCCACGAAATTTTGACTCCCCAAATTTGTACTTCCAGTAAAAATCTCGTACGCGAAAATGGGATGCGGGCGAAGGGATAATGCCAATATGTGATCTCGCGCAAACCTCCTTCCACCACCAAGACTAACAGGGGACAGGGGAGTAAAAGTTGCGTACACCTGGCGTGGGCAGTACATTGCTCGTGTTAGGGTGGAATAATTTATTCGTTATTAATTCGTCAGGGGAGTAACATTTTCGACCGAAATGTTGACTCGGAACACACCTGTCGTTGGAAGTTATTTTCTCGTGTTATGGGGGAGTAGTTTTTTTGTAAAGGGAGTAAAATGTTCGTACGAAATTTTTACTCCGGAGTAAAAATCTCGTGGGAGTAATTTTCTCGTGTTACACCGGTTGATTTGCACTGCATATATTACTTTCTCATTCTGCTGCAGTGGCGATAACGTGCAACATACGCGTGGTGATGAGTGGTATGCAATTATCAATTGTAATACAATAAATCTTTTTTTCTACATGGTGAATAATGTTTTATTGCCAAAAGGAAAGACAAGATGAGGATTTTTCCTTTGTGTTTCTTTCAGTTTAAGAAAATGACCGCGGCATAGTATGAGAACTGTGATAATTCTGCTACAGAACTATAGAGAATGTACAACCTTTTATCGGGTGTGTGTATGTGTGTGTGTGCAAGTTGTTGTTGACGTTGTTGTTGAATTATAAATGGCTAATTACATGTGAGAGGTGTTCGCAAGGAAGTAAGTTTTCTGTCTCTGTTCGTGTCTGTCTGTCTGTCTGTCTGTCTTCCCCTTTCTTGCCCTATAGAAGCCTGGATGCTTTGTATGTGTGTTTTTATTTTTTTGTTTTAGTGTAACGCTTGAATCGTTCGGTTAAAAGCTGCTGTGAGGAGCAATATGACCTTGATCTGACCTAAATCAAGTAAGTCATGATGATGATACTTTGTAACAAAGTAGGGGAAAGGCCCCAATTAACGGACACTTAAGGTTAAACCCATTTTTCTCACAAACCTGAAAGTATATAACATAGCGCAATTTTAAAAACGGATTATTGTAGATCTAACCTACCTTTATCTTCATGTTGAAAACAATTGAAAAAATCTGTTATACTTTAAAAGTTATTAAGGTTTGAAATGTTTGGCAAATTGTCCGGTTTTGGGAAACCTACTGCCTAAATCCAGACAGGGCGTCACCAAAATCCGGACACGAAATTCGCTGCTTAATAGAGTAACAAAAGTTGCAGAAACCATGTTTTAATTAACAATTGCAACCGTTTTCTTTTTCGTGAACGTTCATGTATTTTTACATTTAATTATTATGTTGGTTTTTGCAACTTTTGTCAGTCAAAAAGCAAGTTTTTATGAAGATATGTATCTTTTTCTCGAGAGAGGGTTATGCGTTATTTTTAGTCAAGCGAATTAACCGCACGTTCAACTACACACACACACACATATTTATTACATATTACCAGGGACCTATATTTTTTACACATATTACATTATAAGATGTTTGATGGGTTGTTGACAGACCAGCTTTTTTGTCGGTCCGAGGGGGAGCATATCGTCTTTTGTTTCATATTTATTGACCAAGGCCGAAGGCCGCGGTCAATAAATATGAAACAAAAGTCGATATGCCCCCCGAGGACCGACAAAAAAGCTGGTCTGGCAATAAACCATCAAACATCGTTTTTGTCATCATTTTGGTGGTTCAACATTAAGTGAAAAATCAACACAGGGAGCCATGGTTTGAAACGCGAGTTCTGTTATTATAATGCATGTTCGGGGCCCCAGCACGTTGTTCAAAGCTGGCGTGCGAAAGCAACTTACTGTGTGTGATTTGAGTTTATAATGTTGAGACAAGTATGTCAGGTTTGAGGATGCGAAGTTCTGTAGGTTCCGACTACAGAGTGGTGTGTGAAACCAACAGCAAGCGCCTTTGAGACGATAGTGCCCACATGTTGCATTCGAGGGATGGGATTGTCGTATTTCAAACGAGGTGATTTGCTTGCACAGTCAGCGTTGACCATCTCACAACAGATCTGTTATGTGGATTATCGTGCGACGTTCGAGTCGGGGGCAAGGAATCGCAGGAAGCAAAGATGAGTCTTTTTCCATTGTCACCTTTCTTTCCGGTTGTTGGTGCATATAATATTGTGCGGACAAAATGATGCGACGGCGAGTGTTTTTTGCCTCCAAGATTTTGTGGTGTGGGTATTGTTTTGCTCGTTTCATACCCACACCAAAACCTGAAACACACCCCACCCCACCCTCCCCCTCCCTCACAATCAGTCCATGAACACAAACACTGACACACACAAATTAATGATCAAGTTACCCCCCCCCCCAACCCTTCACTTGCACACCTGCAACGCAGACGATCATATTATTGATTAAATATTCATATAGGTCAGTGTTGGGTTTTTTGTTCTTGTTTGTGTTATTGCAGAATCGGTTTTCTCTTATTGCTACACGTGTCTCTTCATTACATTTCACCATCGCCCTACCACCCTGCCCCTCTCGGTATTCCACCCCTCGGTTTTCAGTGGTAAATATTAGTAATCGAATATTGAAGCTACGTTGAGTCAAAGGTCACAGAAGATTTGCATCGTGCAGCACTGCACGAATTGGGTCAAAGGACACAAACGATTTGCGTCGTGCCGCGAAGGAAAGATAATCGCGATCTTGTTTCTCATTGCCTCTCTGTTTTTCATTAGACTTGTCATTCTGCTTGCTCGGCTTTGTCAGATGTCTTCATTTCTTGTTGCTATGTTCTTTGCTTTTTTATTATTATTTTTTTATTTGCGCGTAGTTTATCGATACAACGTCTTGTGCACGGGTCAAAATGTGTGTGTCAGGGGTCAATTGGTTTGACTTAAACTTACGTTCGTGTTTCTCCAAACAGAGATACGTGCGCACTCCATGACTTTGTGAGAAGATAAAACATATCGATAGGTTTCATTTGTTTGCGATAAAGCATAAATGTATGACCTTTGATGAGGTAGTTTTGTTTTTTGTTTACATTTGCCAGTTTGCCAGTTCGTATTTGGAACTTGGCGAAGCAGTGTCGTCAGTTTAGGTCTGGGGAAACGCCAATGAAAAGAGCCGAAGAATCCTCGAGCGTTTCTATTGGGTTTGCTTTTGATTATCCATGTAATAGGGCTTCCTGCAACTATGGTAACCGGGGATTTATTCCCCGGGGAACATGAGATTTATTTCCCAGGTGCTTGTGAATGAAAACTCGTGAAAATGATGACAAAGTCCGTTATTTGGGCGCACGTGGTGGACGGTATTTGGAAAACCCCACTAGTTGGAGTTACAATGCAGCTGTTGAAAAATGCATTCATTTAATACGTCGTATTGCATGGTATTTACTAATAGAGTGTATGTATTATCTACTTCAACCAATCAATTCATCTTAGAAAGTCGTAACTTCTTGCTGCACTTAGTTTACAAATGTCTAAAATTACAGTGAGAGTGCGAAAAACAGAAAACCACTTACCGTGCAGAATGCGTGCGTTCAGTCGCCGTGTTATTTTGGTGCGAAGTGTAAGGGGATATCACTGAATCGTTTCGCGCAAAATTTTTGTTGTTGTGACCTCCCATTTCTGAGATATCGCGTGTCCGTTATTAGGCGCCCGTCCGGTAATTAGGGCCTCATTTGCCTATCTGGCATACTTTTCTGATCAAAGATTTCTTCCACAGGGGTTACGTGACCGCCGCTGAAAAAACGACAAAAATTAAGGAAGGCATAACTTGGCAACTTTTACATATGAGGAGAAAGCCAAATCAATTATCAATCCAGAACAGGTTGTTGTGTTTAGCTATCTTTGGTATTTCTTGTGTTATGCCATTCCTCCTGAATGCAGGTGTCGAGCACATGACCGGTCAGAAACCGGGAGTTTTTTTCCACAATTTTTAGGGGTGCAATGACAACAAGAAGAGCAAACGCTCGATCGAGTCACTTTCGCAGTTCTGAATATTATATGAGGCATCAGATGGACAGGAAGAAATTGCTATTCACAACACAATGAGTCACGTTCACATAAAATTTGAGCCCGGTCACTTTTATAGTTTCCGAGAAAAGCCCAACGTTAAGTTGTGTGTTGCCGAACAGAAAAGGCTAGTTATCTCCCTTGTTTTTCTGATAACGTTCGTAAAAGGCTACAGATGTAAATACTTTGATGTAAAGAATAATCCTACAAAGTTTCAATCACATCCGATGAACTTTGTCAAAGATATAAAATGTCTAATTTTTCCTTTGACGCTGACCTGTGACCTTGAAAAAGGTCAAAGGTCAACGAAACCATCGTTAAAGTGTAGAGGTCATTGGAGGTCACGACTAAACAAAATATGAGCCCGATCGCTTTGATAGTTTCCGAGAAAAGTCCAACGTTAAGGTGGTGTCTACAGACTAACACTGACCGATTACATAGAGTCACTTTTTCTCAAGTGACTCAAAAAGCGCAGTATTTCAGCAATGACCACGTAGATTAGTTTGAAACTTTCAAGAACTTATGCCGACATATGTGACTTACTTCGGGTAAAATTTCGGATCGTATATGGTATTTGTTGAGATAATCATGATCATGATAAATATAGCTTTTCTATAGCGCGAGTCTTAGCAGTTGGCGCTTTACAATTTCATTCTAAAACAAACGAGCAAAAATGTAACAAGCATACACATAACTGGGATAAAACACAATCACCAAGCAAAGTAGGGCTCAAATGACAAAAAATAGTCACGCACACACACGCACGCACGCACGCACGCACGCACGCACACACACACACAGTAATACCATTTACAAAGAGACCGCACTGTACACACAGGGCAGAAACAGTGTTGTAGAGAGTGTAGATGTGGTAAAGTAAAGGCTTTATGGAACAAATACGTTTTGAGCTGTGATTTGAAGGTGGAAAGGCTACTGGAATCACGGATAGAATTTGGAAGTGTGTTCCACACGGTGGGAATCTGATGCCTAATTGTTCTTCGACCAAAGGTTTTGGTCCTGGTTTTGTGGATGCGGAGGAGTTTTTCAGAGGAGGATCTGAGGGAACGGGAAGGCTCGTAGATACTGAGGGAATTGGACAAATAGGGGGAGGGGGGGGGGGGGGGGGAGTGTTGTCTCAAAACAGCGGTACCCTAACACAGCCCGTTTGTATTCGATTCTGTACTTCACAGGAAGCTAATGAAGGGTGGAAAGTAGAGGAGTGACATTGGTCTTTCTTTGACTTTTGCAGAGTGAGCCTTGCGGCACTATTCTGAACTCTCTGTAAGCGATAAAGTTCTTCAGCTGGGAGGCCAGCAAACAATGAGTTACAGTAGTCACGTCAGGATCAGAGAGGAACCAAGTTGAACAGCGACTGGGAGGGTCAGGAATGATATAACAGAAGACATTTTGCAGAGGAGATGCTATGCAATGTCCCTGGAAGAGTTTTGAAACGCGGCATAGCATTGTTGAATTTCATTACAAAAAAAAACAAGTCGCGTAAGGCGAAAATACAATATTTAGTCAAGTAGCTGTCGAACTCACAGAATGAAACTGAACGCAATGCCATTTTTCAGCAAGACCGTATACTCGTAGCATCGTCAGTCCACCGCTCATGGCAAAGGCAGTGAAATTGACAAGAAGAGCGGGGTAGTAGTTGCGCTAAGAAGGATAGCACGCTTTTCTGTACCTCTCTTTGTTTTAACTTTCTGAGCGTGTTTTTAATCCAAACATATCATATCTATATGTTTTTGGAATCAGGAACCGACATGGAATAAGATGAAAGTGTTTTTAAATTGATTTGGACAATTTAATTTTGATAATAATTTTTATATATTTAATTTTCAGAGCTTGTTTTTAATCCGAATATAACATATTTATATGTTTTTGGAATCAGCAAATGATGGAGAATAAGATAAACGTAAATTTGGATCGTTTTATAAATTTTTATTTTTTTTTACAATTTTCAAATTTTTAATGACCAAAGTCATTAATTAATTTTTAAGCAACCAAGCTGAAATGCAATACCGAAGTCCGGGCTTCGTCGAAGATTACTTGACCAAAATTTCAACCAATTTGGTTGAAAAATGAGGGCGTGACAGTGCCGCCTCAACTTTCACGAAAAGCCGGATATGACGTCATCAAAGACATTTATCCAAAAAATGAAAAAAACGTTCGGGGATTTTATACCCAGGAACTCTCATGTCAAATTTCATAAAGATCGGTCCAGTAGTTTAGTCTGAATCGCTCTACACACACACACACACACAGACAGACAGACAGACACACACACACACGCACATACACCACGACCCTCGTTTCGATTCCCCCTCGATGTTAAAATATTTAGTCAAAACTTGACTAAATATAAAAAGTCGCGTAAGGCGAAAATACAATATTTAGTCAAGTAGCTGTCGAACTCACAGAATGAAACTGAACGCAACGCAACGCAGCAAGACCGTATACTCGTAGCATCGTCACTCCACCGCCCGTGGCAAAGGCAGTGCCCGTGGAATTGACAAGAAGAGCGGGATATTCGTTGCGCTGAGAAGGATAGCACGCTTTTCTGTACCTCTCTTCGTTTTAACTTTCTGAGCGTGTTTTTAATCCAGACATATCATATCTATATATTTTTGGAATCAGGAACCGACAAGGAATAAGATGAAAGTGTTTTTAAATTGATTTCGAAAAAAAAAATTTTGATAATAATTTTTATATATTTAATTTTCAGAGCTTGTTTTTAATCCGAATATAACATATTTATATGTTTTTGGAATCAGCAAATAATGGAGAATAAGATAAACGTAAATTTGGATCGTTTTATAAATTTTTATTTTTTTTTACAATTTTCAGATTTTTAATGACCAAAGTCATTAATTAATTTTTAAGCCACCAAGCTGAAATGCAATACCGAAGTCCGAGCTTCGTCGAAGATTACTTGACCAAAATTTCAACCAATTTGGTTGAAAAATGAGGGCGTGACAGTGCCGCCTCAACTTTCACGAAAAGCCGGATATGACGTCATCAAAGACATTAATCAAAAAAATGAAAAAAACATTCGGGGATATCATACCCAGGAACTCTCATGTCAAATTTCATAAAGATCGGTCCAGTAGTTTGGTCTGAATCGCTCTACACGCACGCACACACGCACACACATACACCACGACCCTCGTTTCGATTCCCCCTCGATGTTAAAATATTTAGTCAAAACTTGACTAAATATAAAAAGAAGTTACAATAGTGCCAACGGTTCATTTGAGTTGGACCACTGGTGTTAATTTGCTAGTCCTGTAACAAGCAGACTGACAGGAACAGAGTGGCAAAGGCAGGTCTAAAATCAATAACACCAACGTCCTCTTTTGTAGACATACTTTATTTGAGACCCAGTTGAACTGTACATAGCTATGTATAGAAACAAATCTGCACATTAACAGCATTTTCTTTAAAACACTTAAGTTTAACTAAACAAGATTTAAAAAGCAAATTTTATATTCTTGGACAGACAGCAAGTGTGAACAAATATCCATCAAAGTTTTGTGGCGTGTGATCAAATTATTTCATACAAACTGTCACAGACAAGGTACAAACAGCAATGATAATGATCATAGTAATGATAATGATAATAAATCATCAGCACTTTCAACGTTTGTACAATGTAACATACCTCTCATTTCTTCATAAGGTTACACGTTTTATTTGCTAATTGTACATTTCCATTTTCATCGTGTAATACCAAAGGTATTCGTTTCACTAACAGCAAGGGGAGATGAAACTAGACTGACGCATGCAGCATGGAATGACGATCATTATTGTTAAAAACAAAAGCAAATCACTAACGAAATAAAAGCTCATTTGACTACTGTGATATATAAAGAAATAGAGACAATATACAGGTAAAAATCCCGCACATTTAAGCCAATCAGTTGTGTATTAGTGTTAGGCATAGACAAAAATTTGGGATAATAACAACAGCAACAAACAAAGAAGCTTTCATGTAGGTATTAACTTGTGAATTCACAAAGCACCCAGACCTGACACACACACACACACACACACTTTAAATTCTGTCTGTGAATCAGATACTTGGTAAAAGGTAGCATCCGTTTCATATAAAACATCAGTTTACGGTCACAGGTAACCCCATCCATGGGTCATACTTTTACATACATTAAAAACATCCCTCACATCGGAGGCAACACCCTTTGGAGCGCTCTCTCTTTCTCTCTAGTCCCCACCCTCTCTCTCTCTCTCTCTCTCTCTCTCTTTCTCTCTATCACCTGCAGTGAATGATGTCATAAGCCCACATCAGCTAGTGTGCGGGCTTTTGCCGATTTATATCTGTTTGGTCGTCAGTGTCTGCACTATATCCGGTGTCACTGATGTATTATGTACTAGATGATTACCCGCTTCGCCGGGTACCGGCTTCGCCGGGAAGAAGTAGAGCCGAATACCAGGCTGCGCCTGGGACGCCGGGTGTACGCCGGCTTCGCCGGCGCACGAAGGAAAGGAGATAAACGCGCAAAACACTGGAGACCTTCTAAAAATAGTAACGTGCAGTGACCTTCTAAAAATAGTAACGTAGTAACGGGAATATGGATTGACGCCACACGGAGGAAGGGAGATAATCGCGGCTGAAAACACTGGAGAAGATAAGGAAGAGTTACTGGTAATGGATCCCGACCAAAATAATCAAAATCGATTCAGCGCGCACAGCGCTGCGCGCTGAGAGCACGTGTTGAAATATCTCATCGATGAGGTTGTGTCCGGGGTGTAGCTGAATACGGTGTCCAAATTTGAAAAAGATCCACCGAGAACTTTGGCCGTGCATCGCGAACAGACAGACAGACAGACACTAGTCGTATATATATATAGATTGTATTCATCTTGGCACCCAGCAGCTAGGTTCAAACAAGTCGATCATAACTGACTGCACACAATTTGTTGCAAGCGCCTACTTCTGTGAAAAAAACAAGATTCGCATTAAAATTAATCTCAGCAGGAACACCCTTGGGGGCATGTTCTCTGCGCTTCAGAACACAGTATTTTACACGTTCTCTTTACAATTTACAATTGCCGTATGCTTTGTTCGCAGACGGAAACATCTCCGATCAATAAACAGCCCGGAAGGTAATGCGATTAATTCAGAACCAACTAACACGCCGTTACTAAGCACAGTGAACGAACTATGAAGGAAACAGGTGTGAAAGAAAAGGTTTAAATGGAAAGCTTAATTAACAGAACTGATGAAGGTTGAAAAGTAGGATGCAGGTTGAACAGCTGAACGGCTGAAGAAGGTGCACAAGATATGATCGTCACAAATGCGTGTCTGTGAAGATGGTCTGTTCCTTGGTATAGCTGTATGCTGGATTCTCCATGCTATCCGTGTCTTCGTCGTCATCAAACTGGAAAATAATCATTTTGAAAATAACAACACATGATTCGGTTTTGCACAGTGCAGAAATCAAGAGATACTGTGTTCAACAATGACACACACACACACACACACACACACACGTGCGCGCGCGCACACACACACACACACACACACACACACACACACAAATAATCACATACGTGTTCGTACGCGCGCACACACGCACACACGGACACACAGGGAGCCAATTAACAACACATTACACTATAATGAATGCACAATATAATGCACAACCAACACACCGACACACACACACACACCGACACACACACCAACACACACACCGACACACACACCGACACACACACACACACACACACACACACACACACACACACACACACACACAAACACAAACACACTCACAGTCTTGCATGAGGGTGAGAAAAAATGATTGCCTTTCCTGCTGAGCAAGCATCACTGGAAACTTGGATTATTTGAAAACCACACCCATGTTTATTTAAGCTCATTACTCTAAGACAGCGTTCTCCCTGGAACTCACTTTGTGTGTGTGTGTGTGTGTGTGTGTGTGTGTGTGTGTGTGTGTGTGTGTGTGTGTGTGTGTGTGTGTGTGTGTGTGTGTGTGTGTGTGTGTTAGTGTCTGTCTGAGTGTTTTTCAGTCTGTCTGTCTGACTGTCTGACTGTCTGTCGATCTGTCTGACGTTCAATACAATAAGCGTGTGCCTGTGTTTGTGCGTGTGTGTATCCTTGCGTGCGAGCGCTTTGCAGGTCTGCCGATTGTAATGTATTATATTTTGTGTCGATAAGCATGCTGTGCATGCTCAAAGTAGAATCATGTTCTGATCCAATCACAGTGACATCTGCTCACGACAGTGTGGCTTCGTTTTCTGTCTTTGGTGCGTTCTGTTAATCTATTCGATTTTGTGAAATCGTGACAATTATTGTCTCGCTATTTTTCTGAACGCGTCTTTATAATGGTAACTAATGTCACTGCCCTGTTGCCATCGACTGGTTTATTTTAACACGCTGCTAGTCTCCAAAGCATATTTACTACTTATATTGTACTTTGATAGCCAGGTATCACTGCACATTCTTTCCCCGTGTCAAAACAATGACAATGTCACAACAAAATCTCTACACAATCGTAATATTGAAGTTAGTGTGTAGACGGGCGCAGTGGCTTGGCATGGTGGTAAGACGTCGGCCTCCTAATCGGGAGGTCGTGAGTTCGAATCCCGGTCGCTGCCGCCTGGTGGGTTAAGAGTGGAGATTTTTCCGATCTTCCAGGTCAACTTATGTGCAGACCTGCTAGTGACTTAACCCCCTTCGTGTGTACACGCAAGGACAAGACCTAAGTGCGCACTGAAAAGATCCTGTAATCCATGTCAGAGTTCGGTGGGCTATGGAAACACGAAAATACCCAGCATGTCTACTCAACGAAAGCGGAGTGAAGCTGACTATGCTCTCAGAGTATGGTGTGGGGAACCCAAATGGGCAAACGAGCTCACACGTAACCAGACAATTCTGGAACGCTGGAGAAGAAGAAGTTAATGTGATTGTATATGTTTATACATTTCATTTGTTGTCTATTTCATACGGTTTAATATGGTCACTCATATTATTTGCGACGTCTTTTAACCGAAAATTCAGTGCCAAATTAATTAATACACAATCATCTGTGTGTGTGTGTGTGTGTGTGTGTGTGTGTGTGTGTGTGTGTGTGTGTGTGTGTGACGGCCTTTACATTCATACTGCCCAGCAGACTCACCAGACCGCTGTCAAAGTTTCTGTCCCAGGTAACGTCATCCCCATCGTCATCCTCGAGACCTCGGAGGGATGATTTTGACCCGTGTATGGAGAGGGTCTGCATGCGAGGGAGGGTGGAGTCGTATGCTGGGTTGACCATCCCCACACCCGGGCCCTGGTACATCGTGTTTCTGCCCGGCATGGCGTCTGCGTACAGCGTCTAGTGGAGAAAGTTTAATTCCATTCCATTCAATTCAATACAACTTTGTTATCTGAATGTAAGACAATCAGAATTTTTTGCGGAGACTTTATGAAAGACGATACCTAACAACAAAGCAAGATATATCTTCTTGACCTTCCGCTCCAGAGGGAAACATCTGTTCCCAGAAGTTAAAGAAGATGGTACAACGCCAATAGTGGCGTCACATAAACATTCCATTACTTTGTGTGCATGTCTCCCAAAAGGATTGACAAAGAACTTGGAGAACTAAGTTAGTCTCGGTGACTTTGCCATATTAGCAGTTGAAACAAAATGAGCGCTTCTGGGGTGATAACGCGAGACAACTCCTGTGATCTTGCCGCGAGGTTCCGCCTGTTACCATTGTCTTTTTACCGTATAAAATGCACGACTTACACAGGAACTGTTATCAAAGCGACATGCTATTTGGGACCAATGCACGTTTTTTTCCTTTCTCGTGTCGATCTTGCCGCGAGGTTCCGCCTGTTACCAGCCGAAAGAAAGAAGGGGCATAACCTCACCAGAACTGCCCATTGCAAAGGCAGTTTGTCGACTTCGTCGGATGATTACCTCCCATTGTCTTTTTAGCGGTTGCACTTGGTGATCAAACTATGTGTCTTGTCAAGTTAATTGTGGTGACGCTAGAACCTTAGAGCATTTTGACGTTATTCACAATTACTTACGCTTACTACACGGATCACAACAATAGCCAAGGCAAATCCGGGTACTCAGTTAGTCTTGGATCGGCAAAGATACGAACAAAAGATAAAATAATGTTATCAACAAGGTCGAAATTACAGTAATTTCTACAATAATTTGCTAATGGTGTAAGCAGAACCGAGTTTCACGTAACATGCTTTTTCTCTCTCTCTCTCTCTCTCTCTCTCTCTCTCTCTCTCTCTCTCTCTCTCTCTCTCTCTCTCTCTCTCTCTCTCTCTCCTCTCTCTCTCTCTCTCTCTCTCTCTCTCTCTCTCTCTCTCTCTCTCTCTCTCTCTCTCTCTCTCTCTCTCTCTCTCTCTCTCTCTCTCTCTCTTCTTGATATTTTAATTCGGAATTATGATTCTTTGCCCCCCTCCTCTTTGTGAAGAGGCTACTAAGACTGACTAAGTCTGATACGAAACTGTACTTCGATTTAGTCCGCCATCATGCTAACCACTGTAATGTTTCACTAGGATTGATTAAAATAAGCACTCTGCTTGAGTGGGAAATCCTAAATGCCACATATTGTTTTTGTCATGATACAATTTGAATATAGTCTTGTTTAAACCAAACTGGACTTTCGTTATCCTATTCGCACAAACGTGTCTATTTCGACCGCACATACTTACAGCATCAATAACACTCCCGTCACTGGCGTCAATAACATAGAGATCACGGGGCACTTTCTGCTGGTCGCCAGAGGGCAGCGGCATTCGTTCCCTGATGTAGGGCTCTTTGGGCCCCGTGCGACGCAGGCACAGAGCGAAGATGACGAAGAGGAGGAGAACGATGAGAATGACGATGACGATGATGAACCAGACCTCTTCGTACCACGGCTTTTCGTTCACTTGCGGGGCAGCGGTGATGGGAGGCGACTCTGTACCTGTGAGTTGGATGCAGAAGAAATAAAATCAGAATTAATTAACTCCTTTCGTACAGCAGCGGAACTTTCACCCTTAAGGCGGTTCTTAATTGGACGAAGTCGACTACGCAAAGTATACTTCGCGAAGCTGGCCGCACGGAGCTTTAGCACTGAGTTTTCGGTAAAAAGACTTCGCGAAGCTGGCCGCACGGAGCTTTAGCACTGAGTTTTCGGTAAAAAGACTTCGCGAAGCTGGCCGCACGGAGCTTTAGCACTGAGGTTTCGGTAAAAAGACTTCGCGAAGCTGGCCGCACGGAGCTTTAGCACTGAGGTTTCGGTAAAAGACTTCGCGAAGCTGGCCGCACGGAGCTTTAGCACTGAGGTTTCGGTAAAAAGACTTCGCGAAGCTGGCCGCACGGAGCTTTAGCACTGAGTTTTCGGTAAAAAGACTTCGCGAAGCTGGCCGCACGGAGCTTTAGCACTGAGTTTTCGGTAAAAAGACTTCGCGAAGCTGGCCGAACGAAGCTTTTGTACTGAGGTTTCGCTAAAAACACTTCGCGAAGCTGGCCGAACGAAGCTTTTGTACTGAGGTTTCGCTAAAAAGACTTCGCGAAGCTGGCCGAACGAAGCTTTTGTACTGAGGTTTCGCTAAAAACACTTCGCGAAGCTGGCCGCACGGAGCTTTAGCACTGAGGTTTCGGTAAAAGACTTCGCGAAGCTGGCCGCACGGAGCTTTAGCACTGAGGTTTCGGTAAAGGACTTCGCGAAGCTGGCCGCACGGAGCTTTCGCACTGAGGTTTCGGTAAAAGACTTCGCGAAGCTGGCCGCACGGAGCTTTAGCACTGAGGTTTCGGTAAAAGACTTCGCGAAGCTGGCCGCACGGAGCTTTAGCACTGAGGTTTCGGTAAAAGACTTCGCGAAGCTGGCCGCACGGAGCTTTAGCACTGAGGTTTCGGTAAAAGACTTCGCGAAGCTGGCCGCACGGAGCTTTAGCACTGAGGTTTCGGTAAAAGACTTCGCGAAGCTGGCCGCACGGAGCTTTAGCACTGAGGTTTCGGTAAAAGACTTCGCGAAGCTGGCCGCACGGAGCTTTAGCACTGAGGTTTCGGTAAAAGACTTCGCGAAGCTGGCCGCACGGAGCTTTAGCACTGAGGTTTCGGTAAAAGACTTCGCGAAGCTGGCCGCACGGAGCTTTAGCACTGAGTTTTCGGTAAAAAGACTTCGCGAAGCTGGCCGCACGGAGCTTTAGCACTGAGGTTTCGGTAAAAACACTTCGCGAAGCTGGCCGCACGGAGCTTTAGCACTGAGTTTTCGGTAAAAAGACTTCGCGAAGCTGGCCGCACGGAGCTTTAGCACTGAGGTTTCGGTAAAAAGACATCGCAAAGTCGTCTTCAGGCTCAATTAGGTAAGGAACGCCTTTCACTGAAGTGTTCCACTTTTGAACATTCTTTGAACACGGTGACACAGTGAACATAACCCTACCAGCAAAATAGCACACATGGTAAATTCTTTAGTGTTTAAATGTTACTCGTACTGTGCATTAACGAATACAATTTATAGCGAAAGCAATCAACCAACAAAATGAAGGAGATGACGAAGAAGTAAAGAAGAGAAGAATAAGAAGAAGGGAGAAGAGGAACAGACCTACCAAATCATTATTCCCCAGGAAACACCCACCAGTCAGAACGATAAAACAAGGAGTTAATAGACGAAGTTCAGAAATGACTCTGATGATTAATATAGGTTGTAGACGAGTTGCTCTTCCTTGGAAAAACTGTGGCAAGTAAACCCGAAGTGACACTAGATTGAAGTAATCATACACGGAAAAATCCACTCGTGTAAAAACACGAGTGTACGTGGGAGTTTCAGCCCACGAACGCAGATGAAGAAAAAGAAGTAATCAACTGACATCCAAGTGAAATAGAGCTCCGATCTGTGTTGTATGCCCTGGCCGCTCAATACTATACGCTCTTTTTGTTATGAAGTATTGACATCTGAGCTGAATATTAATTCAATGCCGATGCGATCGCATGCTTCAGTGCACAGATCGCCGACAACGCGTGTAGACAAACCGCTTGCTGGTGTTAAAGGCACAGTGCAGCTCACAGCCTTCGTTTTGCGTTTTTGTTGCAGCTGAGTGCATTTACAGTTCAAAAATCCTCCTATGGTAGTAAAACAAACCCATAACTACCCAACGACGACATCTGTGAAGCTCGACAGTTTCTTGTTCACGCGAGTGCATAAATTAACCTAGTTATTACGTGGTGTTTGGTCGGAGTTCGATTCAACTGAGTGATTCCGGCCTCCATTTTGTTTTACACAAACTCATGATGTCTGACATAGTTTGCTAGTGACGAGTCTTTTTATGCATGATGTGGTGATCTACCTAATCTAAATTTAGATCCAAAAATAGGTCAAGACCAGCCGGGTCCGAGTACGAAATTAATTCGTAAAAAAATCGCAGTTCTTGACTCTTTGGGTGCAAGTCAATGAAACTTGGTAGTTCTTCTAACGGATAGCTGCCTGAGGTATGACTATAAGCCCCAGGGGCTCCGTGCACCTGGATTTGACAAGTTCAGTACCTTTAAGCCAACACTATCACGTGCGTTTATTTGCAACTTTTCACAATCCATAGAAATTCGATCGAGTAATAGACGAATTCCGGAAACAACTCTGTCAAGTTTTTATGGGCAACAAAGGGTTGCCTTTCCTTGGGAAAAAAGAGGGCTAACAAAACAACGTGCCAAATTACGGAACGCGGATCGTATCAACTGATGCAGGAAATTGATGCATCCAAAACCAAGAATTTGATGCATCCTTTTCACAAAAGGATGCATCATTTTCAAAAAGGATGCATCATTTTCCAAAACTGATGCATCCTTTTAGAAAATGATGCATCCTTTTAGAAAATGATGCATCATTTTGATGCATCACTTTCGGTTTTTGTATGCATGCGAAAGATTATTCATTTCCGGTCTTTCCGTAAGAAATGCCTGAGCACAGAAAAACTTGAAATGACATTTTAACGAATATAAACAGATTGGTTAGATAAAACAAAAATAAACGTACAACATACCATTAAATAGGGAACAAGTCAAAGTCACAGCATTATGCATTTTAAGGCATTTTTTGTTTTGTTTGTGGTTTGTCTTTTGTGCACACGAAGTATTGACGCCCTTGACCTTCGACTCAAACTTTCGTTTTCCGACGTTTTCAACATGGCCGAAGAAGAATCGTTTTTGACTGGTGTTCGGCGAACCTTTTCTTATTGTGCAAATGTTTTGCGATCGGGATCTTACACACAAGAAGCCCTTGAACGGTAAGTGTTTTTTGAAATGCAAAGTGTATGTCTGTCTTAATGTTAACCCTCAGTTGTTGAGTGTTGACGTGACGCGCTGTGGGGGAATCACCGGCGGCGAGTGATTCTCATTCTGTCAATTCTGATGCATCCAAACGATGCATCAAATTCGTGGTTTTGGATGCATCAATTTCCTGCATCAGTTGATAGAAATAGTTCGTTTCGCTTCGTATTCCGGTTCAAATTTTGCTGTATGCTCAGCACTTTCCGGGAAAACACGAGAATTCTGATGCATCCAAACGATGCATCAAATTCTTGGTTTTGGATGCATCAATTTCCTGCATCAGTTGATACGATCCGCGTTCCGTACCAAATAGGCCATTCATGATTGAGTTGCGTGGCTTTCACGTTCTTGCTGACAACGTGTAGCAACACGCCGCTAGCTAGTGATTGGCGTACAATGTCACGCGGGGTTGTTTGCCCTCTTTTTTTTCCAGGCAGAAGTTATTTCCGAACATCCGCTATTCCCCGGATGTGTCTATTTGCTAAGCACATACCGACATTGCCCACTGCAGTCGAATCAAAAATGATGGTGGGGGAGCGTTTGTTGCCTGCATCTGTGACTGCCTCTACCTCGAAGTTGATCACTGTCCAAAAGTTGAGAAAAAATATTTGTAATATTGGAACACCAAAGACACATGAACATTATAGAAAAACAACAACAGCAATGAATCAAAAAACAAGAAAGGTAAATTGTTGGAACGTTTAATTATTGACAAAACGTTACCATTTTGTTTTGTCAATGATTAAACGTTCCAACAACTTACCTTTCTTGGTTTTATTTATTCTGAGTTTTGGAACGTTGGCAGTCTATTTGTTTGTGGATTTTTGACAACAGCAATGACTGCACTAAAAATCAGCAAACTACGAACAAATCCTTAAAGTATTCACTAAACGATCAGTTGCTGGTGACACGGGTTTCATGCAGTCATAAAAACGAGGACCTAAATATAACATGGGTTTTTAATAAAAAGAAAACAAGTTCTGTCACCTCCCCAACCCCCTCCCCCCAAAGAAAAAATGTGAGCTTCTGTAACAAAGATATTGGAAAAAAATTAATTGAAAAGCCTTTGAAAGAGGTAAATCTTACATAGACTAACTCTGGAAACATCTCTGTCGGGTTTGTACGGGTTGTGAAAGAGTAAACACTCTTGCTTAGGCCAACAATTAAATAGGTGTGGTTAAGGTAACATAGCCACAAAAAATAGGGTAGGAAGGTAGGCAATCACTTTTTTTTTAAAAACTTTTTTTCTTCTAATGTATACAAATTAAACCTACTTGACAGGGAAATAAGTGTGCGTCTGCATGACGACTCGAGCGCTTTCGCTTTCATTGCGTTTTCTGCACTCGTTTTCTTGTTTTCATTTTTTTGGGGACAAATGTAATAAAAAGTTATAGGGTCGGCCCCTAAAAATAGGGCAGGTCGGGTTACCTTAAAGGCACAGTAAGCCTCCCGTAAACCATCACAGATACGGTCAGGCTTTTACACACAGTACAAACACCCTTTCATTTAAACACTCACCGATTGAGAACATCCTAGGTGCCCTCCGTAAAGAGCGAACAATTTTCAAAGAATTTATTTTTGCGTGGTTTATCTTACCCCTGAGCCATCGTGAACCCGTGTGATCCAGTTTCCCTTTTTCACAATGTAGTCGTCAGTTAGTCATTTGAATGCGACTCGATGTGAGCTTATTTACAATAGCACGTTTTTATGCACGAAACAAACGGCTGTGGTTCACAAGAACTCTAGCGATGGCTTTTGACTGTTGAGAGGAACGGCGATATGCATAAACCGTCGTCTGCTACGACCCTTGCGTGACCCTGCTTCCGGGCTTTTCTTTTTTCAAACTTTCACAACTTCGAATTGTACTGATCTTGTCTTGATGAAAAAAGAATTCTTTTATGATTAAAGAATGTTTGTGAAACAAGCTGTCAATTTATTATTTAGATTTTAAAAGTTAGGTCAAGCGCAAAAACGCACCACGGTCCAAAAACAATGATAATCATCGATTCACGGCTATCGCCAGTTACATCGATAGAATGAGACCCAAAGGGAAGTAACTCATGTTTGACCTGAGTTCAGGATGGGTCCAAAAAGTGTTCGAGACAATCTGCAAAATTAATTCTTTAAAAATTGCTCGCTCTTTACGTAGGGCACCTAGGATGTTCCCGTTTGGTGAGCGTTCAAATGGAAGGGTGTTTGTACTGTGTGTAAAAGCCTGACAGTATCTGTGATGGTTTACGGGAGGCTTACTGTCCGGGCGTGATTTCCGGTATTGAATATTCATAACAGCCGTCCAGCACCAAAACGAGGCGCCATTGTTGTAGAGGACCAAGTCCACGAAAATAAATTATTTGAACATTTCTCACGCTCGACAGAAAGCAGCCAGGATGTTCCCGTTCGGTGAGCGTTCAAATGGAAGTATGCTTGTACTGTATGTAGACGCTCGGGGAGCTCTGTGATGGTTTACGGGAGGCTTACTGTGCCTTTAACCACACCTATTGTTTTTTTTAGGCCTTATAGAGAGGCAAGCTTGTCCGTGTGTTTCAGACACACCCTCGCTAGCGATTGGCCTATAATGTCACGAGGGAAAAAGCAAGAGTATCTACTCTTTCAGAAACCATACACACCGAGTTATATAAGATTAAGAATAACAAAACAAGAAAGGTATGTTGTTGGAACGTGTAATTATTGACAAAACAAAACGTTACGTTCACGGATATATCGACCAACTTCATAATCGAGTTTTCATTAATATCTCCCAATAATTAAACTTTTTAACATCATACCTTTCGTCTTTATTTTGCTTTTGATGTTTGGATCGTTGGCAGTTTATTTGATTTTGGATTTCGAGTTAATTAAGAACATCGTCCATTGTGTGCCACCTATACCCATTAATGCTGACCTTGGGAAGTTATCTGAACGCTATGCATCGTACTGATGCCTCTCGCCAACTGGAGGTTGTCTGCACTTAGCATGTATTCCCGTAATTGGCCGTTGAGGCGGAAAGAACCCGTCCAGTCGATGACTGCCCAGGACCCGTTCTTCGTCAACGATGGCCTCCTGATATACTCTGGGTCTACACAATAAGACATACGACAGAATAGACTTTTTTTACAATCCTGTAGAATACACTGGGATTATTTCCTGGCTTGAAATACAACTTAACATTTATTCACAACAAAATACAATGTGCTCAGCCAGTTTCTCTCTGTCGCTGTCCCTCTCTCAGTCTCAGGCACTGAAGTACACACACACACACACACACACACACACACACACACACACACACACACACACACACACACACACACACACACACACACACACACACGCATATACTCTTGGTCTACACAATAAGACATAAGGCATGATAAGATGTGTGGATGGTTGTTGACATACTAGCTTTTGTGTCAGTCCGTGGGGAACATATCGATATTGTCTTCTGTATTATCTGTATCGACCGAGGATTGAGGCCGAGTTTGATATTTATGTAACAGAAGCCAATATGCTCCCTGATGACCGACAAAAAAGCTGGCCTGACAAACAGCCCGCCAAACATTGATTTTGGCGATATGCTCGCCTCGGACTGACCAATGTAAAGGGTCTGTCAACAACCCACCAAACATCTCATATAATCTTTCTTTATCACAACCGTGTGCAGTACACTGGGAGGACTTCCTGGCTTGAGATACAAACAATACATTAAAAAAACCCAGTATGCTCACCCAGTTTCTCTCTGTCTTTCTCAGTCCACGTCTCTCTCTTTTTCTATCTCTCTCTGTCTCACACACACACACACACACACACACACACACACACACACACACACACACACACACACACACACACACACACACACACACGCGTCACTTGTGTCAATATAATACAATTTCAGGTATACAATTTTCAAAGTTCTTCCTTTTCGAGTTAGCCTCCATACCGGTTCGCAGAAAAACTAACACAATAACCATGAAACAAGAGAAACAAGTTCCTATCAGTACCCGCAGATGTTGTGTTGACCTTGATCCATCCAGATTCAACATCCCCGTTGTCATTCTTCGCTTGCAGCTTGAACTGGTAGGCAGTGTAGGGCGTCAGGTCGCCAATCACTGCCGAGGTGGCTGGACCATCGTACATCATTTCTGTATCACCGCCCGCCACGCAAGTCTGGGGGAACGGCTGTTGGGTGGGTGGACATGCAGACTGCTTGTACACCACGAACCTGCAGCAAAAGTGTAGTTTGTACCAGGGATGTGGAAGTTCAAACTTCCACGGGCCATTCGGGCTACTTACTTTTGACCTCCCCTAGCCCAGCGAAATGTCCGCTAGCCCAAAACTGTTTGTGAAACCAAGGGCAGAGATAGAGTAATAAGATGGGATAGAGCTGTTTGAGCAGTAAAACCTACCGGTAAATGTTGGCTGCCCTAGTTTTTTTTCCACTAAAACAATACAGAGAGAGAGCATTTGGCAAATCTCTTGAAGTGATATTATAGAATAGTGCAAAAAGTACGTGATGTTGACATCGTATGAACAATAAATCCCAGGACTGGATCTGTGTTGTCTTAGAAGACCCCCCCCTCCCCCTTACCCAGCACACATTAAGTTAATATCAAGGAGTGATCCAAAAGACCCCTTTCGGAGCTACTCATACAACTGCAAGGGCTCACTCATCCTCATGCATCCACACATGGCTTGTATGGCTATTGAGTGATGCCTTCTGTAATGTCTTGGGGTTGTTATGCGGACAAAACCAACGGACACAAGAAGGGTGAGGTGCAACGGTTTATTCGGTGACCACATGGCAGCCTCTCTGTACGGAAGTATCAGTGCGCATGACTGATCCAAACATTGAACCCCGATAGTACATAGGTACCGCATATACAATGAAATGGTCAAAGGGAGGCAACAGCATGCTAGTCATTATACCTTCTACTGAACAGCTGGAGCATTCCTGTGCCTTAGCATTAACGCTAAATTTTAGCATGTCTGACCTACCATACACCCCGCCTGACCAGCAACCTGACACCTGTCCCGTTTTGGAAGCCCCTCACTTGCACACACCAGTTCCAACCCTGTTAGGATCACTACCTTGAAATCTCTCCATTGGGGTTGGTCGGCTCCTTCCAGGTCAGCAAAAGAGCTGAACTGTTGACGCTGGACACCAATGGGTCCTCAAGACCAGATGGAGTGGCCGAGCCTGTCTTGGCTGAGACACTGGTGCTGGTGGTGCAGCCCCCTGCCGTGCAGGCTTGGGCGGTGACGGTGTAGGCGGTGAAGGGATTCAGCGGTACCACTTCTCCTGCTATCAACTGCAGGGAGAGGCCTGATGCCTCCTGGATACAAGGAGAGAGGAATATTACAATGGTGAAGGGGTTAAGGGGTACCACCTCTCCTGCTATCAGCTGCAGGGGGAGGCCTAATGCTTCCTGGATACAAGGAGAGAGGAACATTACAATGGTGAAGGGATTCAGCGGTACCACTTCTCCTGCTATCAGCTGCAGGGGGAGGCCTGATGCTTCCTGGATACAAGGAAAGAGGAAAATTACAGTGTTGAAGGGGTTCAGCGGTACCACTTCTCCTGCTATCAGCTGCAGGGAGAGGCCTGATGCTTCCTGGATACAAGGAGAGAGGAAGAGTACAGGTCTGAGTTGATAGTAGTGGACTATGGGTAGTACAAGTACGACTCTAGTCATGCAGGAGAAAATGGAGTCAATTCAGTGGTACCACCTCTCCTGCTAACAACTGCGGGGGGGGGGGGGGGGGGGGGGGCTGATGCTTCCTGGATACAAGAGAGAGAAAGATTACAAGTCTAGGTTGATGGTAGCGGATGTACCACTGAAGTCATACAGGAGTAAATGGGGACAATCTATTGGACGAGTCTCTCCTCTTATCAACCTGTTATTTACAAGTTTGAGTTGATGGAAGTGGCCTGTGGTATGGCAATAATCAATGTAGGCAATGAAGGCAATACAGGAAAAAATTGAGCAAATTCAGTATCTCCGGGTATTAACTGCAGGGAAAACTCTGATGCTTCCTTAAAAATAAGGAGAAAGGCTGGTTACGGGTTCGAGTTGTCTATGCCAGTCACCTGGATTATATTATTGCAAACTAGCAGATATACCCGGCTTTGCTTCGCTCGGGCTCATCGTGTGATTTTGTGAGAAGAAATATGTGTCCACACACATTCTGGGTATATATGTGTATAATGTAGAAAGAAACAAACACTGTGCTTCCACTCTATAAAACACACTGCATTTCAGGTTCATCCCCTTTTAACAAAGCAATTCCTGAAATACTGAACATGGTTGGACAAAAATACGAAAACTCAAATAACCACAGCCTACTCACCACTCTTCCATTGATGAGAACATTGTATCGGCTGATGATGCCGTTGGGTTGCTTGGGTTCTGTTAATCTAACTGTGATGGTCCTGGAAGTTGTTCCCTGAAAGTTCCAGACAAAGACACAAGATAAAAAATATGTTGAGTTTTGGATTCTCTAAAGACTAATTGAATTCTGGCCTAACAATTGGTTAAGGGGATTATAATTATGGGGAATCTAAAACCTTTCGCCCTTCTCTGATCAATATCAAACTTCTTCTTTTTCTTCTTCTTCTTTGTTCATGTGTGGAAACTCCGATGGTTTTTACAAAACCTGACATGGATTACAGGATCTTTTCCTTGTGCACTTGGTCTTGTGCTTGCGTCTACACACGAAGGGGGATCAGGCACTAGCAGGTTTGCTTCCTTTCTTTCAAAATGGACCATAATGGAATAATTTATTAATGTTTGTTTTGGTGAGGCGCTTAGAACTGTTTTATGATTTGCGCCATATAAATGTCCTCATTATTATCATAATGTTTCACTTGTTAGTTCGGCTAAAGTCACAAGACATACCACAATGGCGGTAGGGGCATCAAATATGGACCCAAAACAAATTATTTTCATTCGTCTTCTTTAACAATGGACCAAAACGTTTGACTTGTTTGTTTGGCATAAGTCACATGCACATGACATACCCCTATAGCAGGAGGTCCAACAAATATGGACGCAAAACAAGCAATGGTCACTTCACTTCTTCCATTATGGACCATTCGGTTTTCATTTTTGTGTTCAGCTAAAGTCACAAGACACGCCACAATGGCACGAGAGTCAACGAATATGGGCTGAAAACAACCGACGTTTACTTCTCTTCTTTCATAATGTACCGTAATGTTTTACGTGTTTGCTCGCCCAAAGCAATATGCTACATACCAAAATGACAGGCGGGTCCACAAGTGTGGGTGGTGCCTGTTTGGTGGTGACGTCCGCCCACTGGCTGTTGGCTTTCCCGGCGGCATTGACAGCAATGACCATGTACTGGTAGCGCTGGTAAGGTCGCAGGCTGGTGTCATTGTCTGTGTACTCCCTTGCAGTGCCGTTGAACTTCAGTATCACACCGCCGTAGTCCTCCCCTGTCACAACATTACACGAATATGAAAGTTCCCTTCACTAAATCCAAAATTCCTGTCTTGAAACAAATATTTTCTAGACGATTTCCTGAACTTACAAAACATCCAGGAAGGGGAAATGTCAGAGGAACTATAATACTTTGAATACTCATACAGCAGTTAGGGCTCACTCATCCTCATGCATCTACACATGGTTTGTATAACAATTGAATTATGCCTTCCACTGGACAGATGGAGCATTCCTGTGCCAACAATCTAGAAACATCTCCCGTCAACCAACAACAACCACAAACAAACACAAATTACCCCTCTAAAAAATCACCCAAAGAAAAGTTACCCAAAGAAAAGTTATCCACATAAAAAATACCCACACAAAAAGTGATCCTAACAAAAATTTACCCAAACAAAAACTACCCAAACAAAACAAAACAAAACAAACAAACAAACAAAACAGTAACCCTCACCAGTATCAGTCTGGTTAACCATCCTCCTCTGCAGCTGGTAGTGGAGCACAACGCCGTTTGGTCTCACCGGCGGTGTCCAAATCGCCCTCACACCCGAGTGAGCACCTGAATCACCAGCCATAGCCGTAAGCGTCGGGGCCTCTAGCTGCTCCGGTGGAGCTTCCAGTGTCTTGGCGGTGGCAGGCAGGCTGAGCCCGCAGCCGCCCGGAGTGCAAGCCTGCAGTCGGAAGGTGTACTCAGTGAAGAAACTCAAGCCTGGAACTGTGTAGGTCAGCTGGTCAGCCGCCCCTCGGTACACAAGGCTGTTGCCTTGGTACAGGGTGTAGTTGGTGATCTGACCGTTAGGGTTTGAAGGAGCCGTCCACGTGGCCTGGATGGACGTGGAGGAGATGGGGGTTAGGGTGGGGGGTTGGAGCCCCGTGGGGGAGGTGGAGGAGGTTCGCGCTTTGGACGGAAGGCTTTCTACGCTGCCTTTGTGGTTCTGGGCCACCACCGTGTAGCTGTACTCCTCCCCCGCCTGGAGCTGGTAGTCCGGGTAGGACGTCTTCAGCTCCCCATCCTGCGTGGTGAAGATCAGGTTCCCGTCCCGTTTGACGCTGTAGGCGATGATCACCCCGTTGGGGTTCTGTGGGGGCGACCAGGACACCTCGATGGCTGTGGAACTGATGACGCGCAACACGGGAGGGTCCATGTCGGTCGGTAGTGATTCATCAGGTCGACCCTTCACCTCATCACTCTGTGTGCAACCCCCTGCTGTACAGGCAGTGAGCTGGAACGTGTACTCCTGGAACGACGTTAAGCCCGACACGGTGTGTTCCCTTGTTAACCCTTCGTAACGAGCAGTCCCATCCATAGTCAGCCGGTACTGCGTTATCTCGCCGTTGGTCACTTGCGGGATGGTCCAGTTGGCTCGAATCGTCGTTGGGTCCACTGCGGTCAGTAACGGAGGGCTGACAGAGAGGGGGGCAGCTTCTTTAGTCCTGATGACCGTCGGAGCACTGGTGGTACACCCACCTCCCGAGCACACGGTCAGGGTGAAGCTGTACAAGGTGTAGGCTTGCAAGTTTTCGTAGACGTAGTGCAGCTGCCCGTCTGGAGGAAGACTGAACGGGAGGCTGTCGTTCTGCCGCAGCCTGTAGCTCTGCAGCACGCCGTTAGGACTGGAGGGCGGAGACCACGACACGTTGAGCGAGTTCACATCCCCGTCGATGTGCGACACCTGGGGTGGAGACACTCCTTCCGGCGCCGCCTGCTTGGTTTGCACCGTCGTCCAAGGACTGTCCGTGGAGCCCTTAGAGTTGGACGTGCGGATCTTGTACTGGTACTGGGTGTAGGGCCGCACACTCGTGTCCGTGTAGCTGTAGCTGTCCCTGTCCGTGTCCATGGTGCGGTACACCACCTCCTCTGGGACCGCCTGTCGTCGTCGTCGCAGAGCGGTTGTTCTGCGGATCACTTCGTACGAAATGATCTGACCGTTCGGACTCAGAGATGCCGGCCACGCCAGGGTAATGTTGTCAGCTGTCACTGTGCCCATTGCCGGCGGAGGCTGTGCTTCGGGTGGTATCTCAGCCGTTGTGAACGTGTGCTCTTTCCCCAGCGTGCAGCCAGCCACAGTGCAGGCTTCCAACTTGACGGTGTATTCTGTGTAAGGTTGAAGCCGCCTAAACTGAAACGTGCGCCCAGTACCCACGAACACCGAGTTCTCCGCGTCAGACATTTCGTACACTCTGTACGTGATGATGACGCCGTTAGGTCTGAGGGGAGGCGTCCATGTCAAAATGACTGCTGTCCCGTCCGATATTTTCTCCACGGCAAAGTCTTGCATACCTGAAGGTGATGCCTGTTTGGTGGTCAAAGAGATTTCGGGACTCGAAACACTCCCTGCTGCGTTCACGGCTACCAGTCGCAGGACGTACGGTGAGTACGGAGCGAGACCGCTGATCATGGTGTCATTAACGTCACCATTCACCGTCACCGAGCTCTCAGGCCCTCCAGTTCCAATCTTGTAGTACACTCTGTACTGAGTGATGACACCGTTAGGCTCTGAAGGATGACCCCACTGTAACGCCACGCTGTACGCGCCAGTCACATTGACGGTGGGAGAGTTTAACCCGGTGGGGGGGGCTTGGAGAGTTCTCACAGTGGAAATCACCATCGTAGTCTGACCTTTGGAGTTCAAGGCCACGATGCCGTACTGGAACATCGTGTAGGGTCGGAGGTCACGACCGGAGTGCGTGAAGGTCAGGATGTCCCCTCCCACCTGGTTGATGACGATGTTATTGTCCGCTCCAGTCCGACGGAAGATGTGGTAGCCTGTGATGACGCCGTTGGGATTGGCGGGCGGTTGCCAGTCAATCCTCACCGTATCTGAAGCCAAAGCCGTCAAAGTGGGCGCGCCCTGGTCCGTGGGGGGAGCCTCTAGAGTCCTGTTGACCACAGCCTCGCTCGTTCCGCATCCTACGGGCACCCCAGCCAGACAGGCCTGCAGACGCACGGAGTATTCCGTGTAGGGCCGAAGACCGGAGGCTTTGAAGAACAACGACTGTCCAACGCCTGCTAGGAACTCAGAGGCCAGCCCCTTGTTTAGCAGCACCCAGTACTGATCAATGTCACCTTCAGTCGAGTTCACGGCGTCCCAATACACCCCTATCTCACTGGCGCTCTCCACGTTGACCGTGTGAGGCGGGGGGACGTCCAAGGGGGTTCTGGTTGGCATGGTGATGCTCTCAGCCTGACTCTGGGTGCTGCCCCCGTTGGTGCTGACGTTGAGGTAGAACTTGTAGCTTCTGCCAGGGACGAGGTCCGTGACGGTGGCGGTGAGGTTGGTGCCGTTGTAGACGGCTCTCTTGCTGCCGACCTCTTCCAAGACGATGGTGTAGGCCTGCAGCTGGCCGTTGAGGTCACTTGGGAGCTTCCAGTACACGTCCACTGAGGATGCCGTCATCACCACCACTGAGGGCTTGTCAACGCCTGCAACAACCACAACGTAACCATGGAGTCGTGAAAGCCTTCCTTAATTCAGCCCTAACCTGCCTAAGTTGACTTTGCGAAGACTTCTCGAAATATTGTTACCTAAAATACGGTGCCAAAGCATCGTGCAGCGAGCTTCGCGAAGTCGACTTTGCATCATTTAATATTAGGCTTTACGTCCTCTTGCGCTTCTAAACATATTAGGGACATCAACTGAAACAGTGAAAAGTCAGTGACATAACGCACACTGTGTATTTGCTTCTATATCTACTGGTGTCATAAGCCTGTCTTGTACAGTATTTTCAAAGAAAAACGGAAGTTTGGATTCGTTACGTACTCATGGGCTTCTAAACATAATGAACAAGTGAAATTGATAGAAAAAGTTGAAATGTCGGTAATATTACGCATATGAGTGTGTATATCTACTTCTATATCTGCTGGTGTCAAAAGCCTTTCTTGTGGTATTTTCAATGACATTCTGATGGGGTCTGTATCACCCACCCTCGTCTTCTCTCCTTCATTAAGTGTGTGAGTGTGAGTGTGTGTGTGTGAGTTGTGTGTGTGCGTGTGTGCGTGTGCGTGTGTGTGTGTGTGTGCGTGCGTGTGTGTGTGTGTGCGTGCGTGTGTGTGGGTGTGCGTGTGTGTGAGTACGTGTGTGAGTACGTGCGTAAGTGTGTGTGTGTGTGTGTGTGTGTTTGTGCGTGCGTTCGTTAATGTGCGTGTGTGCGAGTGTGCGAGTGTGCGCGCGCGCGCATATGTTTGTGAGAAAGTGCTTGTGTGTGTTGACATGTTTTGATTTGCTTTCTTACACGTCCCTCCGCACATCAAGAAGATTTTCAACTCCGGTTCAAAGCTAAGGCCTACAAAAAAAAATAGGTGTGGTTACGGTAACCCGACCTTCCCTATTTTTAGGGGCCGACCCTATAACTTTTTATTACATTTGTCAAAAAAAACCAAAAAAAACAAAAAACCGAGTGCAGAAAACGCAATGAAAGCAAAATCGCCCGAGTCGCACACTTATTTCCCTGTCAAGTAGGTTTAATTTGTACACATTAGAAAAAAAAAGTAAAAAAAAAAAAAAGTGATTGCCTATACCTTCCTACCCTATTTTTTTGGGCTATGTTACCGTAACCACACCTATTTTTTTTTGGCCTAAGACACGATATCCAAAGAAAGCCACAGTACACACCCACAGACTCTCAGACCATCTACTCACCACCAGGTGTAGTTTCAGCAGTGGTCACCGTGACATTGGGACTGTTAGCACATCCGACCACCGTGCACACCTCCACGTACACTGTGTAATTAGTGTATGGCTTCAGACCTGCAAAACCATGATTTCATGTTTATTATGCCTAAAAGAAAACACATGTTGCCGGATCCCCAACGGACCCAATTTTTCTCCCAGACCCTTAAACTTAAAAACAAGTCGCGTGAGGCGAAATTACTACATTTAGTCAAGCTGTTGAAATCACAGAATGAAACTGAACGCACTGCATTTTTTCTTAACCGAGACAATACAGCTTCGTTCGTCAATCCCCGCGGCAGTTTTCCGGTGCAACACGAAGTGAAATTGACGAGACATATTAGCGCAATAGCGTACTGCGGTAAGCAATAAAGCGCGCTCTTCTGTATTCTTTTTAACTTTCTGAGCTTGTTTTGAATAAAACATATTATATCTATATGGTTTTAGAATCAGTAAAAGATCAAGAATAAGATGAAACCATTTTTGGATCGATTTCTTACATTTTAATCGTAGTACTAATTAACCTATTTTCGTTAATTGTGATCACATTTTAAGAGTAAACATAACATATGTACATATTTTTATATTCAGAATTTGATGACGAATACGATGCAATCCCTTTTTAATCTGTTTGCGACAATTTCATTTTAATGACAACTTTAATGAGCAAACTCATTTATTAATTTTTAAGCCTCCACGCTGAAATGCAATACCAAAGTCCGGGCTTCGTCGAAGATTACTTGACCAAAATTTCAACCAATTTGGTTAAAAAATGATGGCGTGACAGTGTCGCCTCAAGTTTGACTAAATGCCGGATATGACGTTATCGAAGACATTTATATGAAAAAAGAAAAAACGTTCTGGGGATATCATACTCAGGAACTCTCATGTGAAGTTTTCTGAAGATCGGTCCAGAAGTTTTCTGGGAACTGATTAATACACACACATACACCACAACTCTCGTCTCGATTCCCCTTTTAAGTTAAAACATTTAGTCAAAACTTGACTAAATGTAAAAAGAAGAGCTAGAAGAAGATTAAAAGAATGAACTATTTACCTTAGATTGCCACATAACTCGTTTGTTTCTAAGAACACATTTATAAGAGTATCTTGTTGTGCACCTTTATTATATTACATACACTCCATGGCTTTGTATTTGAAGTCCCAGTCTGCCTCAAATGGTTTACAGAACGATTTAAATCTCCTCACGAAAAAAGCAATTTTAACCTTATGGAACACACTTACAATAGCATTTAACAGCATCAACTGACACAGTCCGTTTGAATGGCTATTTAGCTTGCGTAAACCACACACCAGATTTCGTGGTTTATTTTACCCTTGAGCCATCGTGGACCCGTGGCACACACTTTTCTTTTTTTCACAAGTTCGTCGTCAGTTTGTGATTTCAATGCGACTTGCTGTATCTGCAATAGCACGTAATTGTGTACCTCTGAATCTAAAATCCAACAAACGACTGCGAATCACACGAACTTATCCTTATCGGCGGCGGTTAGCTTCAAAGACGCAAGCGATATGCAGAAAGTTTGTCTGCTTGCCTTGGTGAAACACGATCATTGTGTGAATTACTTCCGGCCTCCTTTTCACATTTAGTCAGGTTTTGACTAAATGTTTTAACATAGAGGGGGGAATCGAGACGAGGGTCGTGGTGTATGTATGTGTGTGTGTGTGTGTGTGTGTGTGTGTGTGTGTATGTGTGTGTGTGTGTGTGTGTGTGTGTGTATGTGTGTGTGTGTAGAGCGATTCAGACTAAACTACTGGGCCGATCTTTATGACATTTGACATGAGAGTTCCGGGGTATGATATCCCCGGACTTTTTTTTTCATTTTTTCGATAAATACCTTTGATGACGTCATATCCGGCTTTTTGTAAAAGTTGAGGCGGCCCTTTCACACCCTCATTTTTCAATTAAATTGACTGAAATTTTGGCAAAGCAATCTTCAACGAAGGCCGGGGTTTGGTATTGCATTTCAGCTTGGTGGCTTAAAAACTAATGAGTGAGTTTGGTCATTAAAAATCGGAAACGTACTTGTAATTAAAATTATTTTTTTATTAAACGATCCAAAAACAATTTCATCTTATTCTTCGTCATTTTCTGATTCCAAAAACATATACATATGTTATATTTGGATTAAAAACAATCTCTGAAAATTAAAAATATAAACATTATGATCAAAATTAAATTTCCGAAATCGATTTAAAAACTATTTCATCTTATTCCTTGTCGGTTCCTGATTCCAAAAACATATAGATATGATATGTTTGGATTAAAAACACGCTCAGAAAGTTAAAACGAAGAGAGGTACAGTAAAGCGTGCTATGAAGCACAGCGCAACCGGTGCCAAACAGGCTCGTCACTTTCACTGCCTTTTGCACTAGCGGCGGACTACGTTCAGTTTCATTCTGTGAGTTCTACAGCTTGACTAAATGTAGTAATTTCGCCTTACGCGACTTGTTTTAAAACTTTCAAAACCTCGAGTTGTACTGATCTCGTCTTGATAAAAAAAAGAAATCTTTTAGAATTTAAGATTTGAATGTTTGTGTTACAAGCTGTCAATTTATTATTTAGATTTTAAAAGTTAGTTCTAGCGCCCAAACGAGGCATCCGATTGTTGTACAGACAATCCGACTGGCCGCGCAAAAATAAATTCTTTGAAAAATGCTCGCTCTTTACGGAGGGCACTTAGGATGTTTTCAAGCGGTGAGTGTTTAAACGAAAGGGTGTTTGTACTGTGTGTAAAAGCCTGACAATGTCTGTGACCAGAAACGGATGGTTTACAGGAGGCTGTGTGTGCCTTTCAGTAACTGAATAAACACTGTTTAAACTATGTACCTTCGACCAGAATGTTCTGTGGCGTCTGCACAGAGTATTTCTCAGGCTTGCCGGCAACGAGCACGGTGTACTGCACCACCTGTCCGTTAGGGGTGTTCGGGGGCTGAATAGCCACCCGCAGGCCGGAGGGGCTCTGCACGCTCACCACTGGGGGTTGGACATCCTCGGGTATGCCTTGTGCCGTGGCCACTGTCACCTGAAGGACAGAACATTTTGAAGACATAGTTTAAAAAATGTGAACGCCACATTTCCACTTCAACTTTTTTAGAAACGCAAAAAAGACGTCATCGAAAAGTGCTATCACAAAACGGAGAAACACTTCTCGTAGCAAATACCCTCATGAATATCCATGTCAATTTTCAGAAAAATCCGTTTAGTAGTTTTTGAGAAGTGCTTTGTACGTACAGACAGAGAAACATACTCAGGGACGTTTCCTCTACGCCCTCGTTAAAACTTTCAGTCAGTACTTGACTGAATGTAAAAAGGGAACATTTTGTTTATAGGTTCAAGAGATGTTCTCAACTGAGATCATCTTTTTACCTGCAAATAAGAAGAGGATAAACATGTGCATAATACAAAACAGTGGACACATCATTTGTGGACTTTCACTTGTAGTCTGACGGAAATAATGATCATTAAATTTGTCAGAAATGGCATTAAACCTGGAAGGAGTGTGTATTTGTAATATTTTTTATAGCAAATAACAACTTCCATACTACACCCACAGCTACCAGTAAAGCAAATATTCATATGACAGTTACAATGATTCTCTGAACATTCTGCAGATGGACCACAGAATAGCACAAAACATTACAGAAAAAGTACCTCAGGACTGTTGGTACAGCCAGCGGTTGTGCAGGCAGACAGTATGTAGGTGTAGGTTTTGTATGGCAGCACGTTTCTGTCATCAGTGAAGTTTGTGGCCATACCACGGTACAGCTCAATACCATCTCGCAGAAGGATGTAGCGAATTATTTCACCTGAAGGAATCATAGTCAGAGTATATCAAATTTAGTACTCAACATCAACAAGTTTTTGTGTTATTTGAAGAATCATAATATAAGCATGCAAGTACTAGGTCTTCAAAAGAATAACTGTAAAAGGTCGAAACGTCGCTGTTATTCGTTCCGCGTTCGTAATTTTAACGTGAGTACATTGCTTTTTGGTCTCTTTATTGTTCCCTCTCACGTGCAGTCGCCATTGTTTAATACTTTTGATGCACTATGGTTTTTTTGTTCTGAGAGGGGTGTGCATAAAGGTCTTCGTGAATGTCAAGATTTAGATTAAAGAATTCATATTTACACGTCCTGTCTGTAATTTGCTTTAAAGGTGCGTTTCAATTTGAACACATTATATCAAGTATACAACAATTCAAACGTCGACACCATGTATGTACCTCTCACAAGTCTCAATCTACATGGTCTTTTTCGTAAAACACAGCACATCTCGGCAGCACCACTCCCACAAAAAGTATACACAGGTCACAAGAACAGAGTTTTCTATAACAGAGTTCAACATAATAGAGTCTAAAATAACAGAGTTCACTATGACCGAGTTCATTATAACCGAGTTCACTATAACCGAGTTCATTATAACCGAGTTCATTATAACCGAGTTCACAACAAACAAGTTGGTAATACAAGAGTTGACAATATCAGAGTTGGCTAAAGCGAAGTTTGCGATTTCTGAGTTCACAATAACCGAGTTCACTATAACCGAGCTAACAATAACAGAGTTCACAATAACAGAGTGAATTCTACTGAAATACCGTTGGGTTGCTGGGGCTGAGACCAGGTGAGGTAGATGAGGTAGAGCTGCTCAGGGTCGATGCGTGTGGCGGGGGGTGACACACCAGAAGGTGGGGCCTCCTGGGTTCGAACCTTTGCCCATTGACTGCTGCTGGTTCCCGCACTGTTCACAACATGGACTGCATACTCGTACTGGCCGTTTGGCAGCAACGCCGCGTCTGGAGGGGGAAAACATGATTGCTTAAAATAAGCATTATATGCTTGAGTATGTAATCATCCATGCATTGTTCTTGTCATGATTAAAATTGAATAAAGTTTTGTTTAAACCAAAACAAGTCGTGTAAAGCGATGTCAAAACATTTGACAACATGTGTAATTGTACGAGTAATTGCTAGTTTACTTTGTTGTATTTGAATCTGCATCGTACACAGACTTGTTTATCTGTGTATGTATTTTGTTTTCAATATTCTTTGCTAGGAGCTGATAACTATTGCAGGATTTGTGCCATACAAATATTCTTATTATTACCTGTGAATGACAGATCCAGACCGGAGTACACTTTCTCCTCCCCGGTGTGGCAAGCAGAGCCGTTGCCTGCAGGGGGAGTAGGGGTGGTAGCGTCAACCACGTGATGACCGGTCACTGACCCACACACTGAAATGGTCGCGTCAAAGTCACAGCGATTGCAGAAAGCACTGCTGGACTGTGTTACTGGACACACCACGCCTGTGCCACACCCTGTGTGGGAAACAAATATATAAATCAATCAATGGATCAATCTATATATCAATGCATGAATGAATTAATGAGTCAAGCAAGCAAGCAAGCAAGCAAGCAAGCAAGGAATGAAGGCATTGAAGAATGAATCAACCCATGAATCAATCTATGAATCAATCCTTGACTGAACGAACGAACGAACGAACGAATGAACGAACGAACGAACGAACGAACGAATGAATGAATGAAGCAAGCAAGGAAGCAAGCAATGAATGAATGAATACATGAAGAAATGAATGAATGAATAATTTGATCAATAAAGCAATGAAATCAATAAATAAGTACATAATATATAGATACATAAAACAAATAGTAGGCTGGATGCACAAATTGCTTGAAAACAGCCAACCTTTTCCCAGTAACCTTGACCTCAGGTCAAGTATTGGTCAGCTGCCACATTTTAAGATGTATGTGTTCTGCGCGAACTTAGAATCCGGTTTCATTCTAGAATGGACCGGGTCCAGGTTGGAATTCTAACCCTTCGCAAGTACAGGGGTGCCATTCTAGAATGAAACCCTTGTTGCTGGTCCATTCTAGAATCGGCCGTGCGCAAGGTTGGAATTTGGGTCCAAGTTGGAATAGTCATTTCAGTTAGACTATCACACAGCCAAAGCCACAAATGTGGATTTTCTGTTTGTTTTTGTTTTTTGTGTGTTTGGTTGGGTTTTTTTCTCGGGTTTTTTACACTTTACTCAAAGACATCGTGAATTGGGATTGTGATGTTCTGAAAGTGATTACGATTTTGAGAGACACTCAGCACTGATCGCTACGAACGGAAATTTCCGGACTGACAGTGTTTTGCCGATCTCGCTTGTAACTTTTAATCTTATTCATATACATGAAGTTGGTCTTCTGAATTGTGAAGATATAATGTCAACTTTTTTTTAAACCTGTGACAACAGCTCTATAACTCACTCTGTCCTTCTGTTGGTCTGTCTGTCGGTTAGTCGGTCTGACCGTCTGTCTGTCTGTCTGTCAAAAAAATTGTCAAAAAACCGGACATTTCCGAGAGGGAGACAGCGCTGACATTGCAAGCGGCCGCAACCGGCTCTCATCACAAAAACAACTGCCCTGCAAACAATACCGCCCTGGTAGTCCCCCTTGCTATGGTCTGCCTTTGTTTATTGCGTACTCAGGAGTGTCAACTTTCTTGACATGACATGACATCGCAAGATCGCCAAAGGATTTTTTTCAGGGGTAGACAAATCAGCCCCATTTTATCAAAGGGAAGGTGCAGGTGGAGATAATTCAAGGGAAGACAACTCTGTCTTACCTACAAACATTACGGCCCCCTTTATTCAAGGGTTTCATTCTAGAATGGCACCCCTGTACTTGCGCAGGGTTAGAATTCCAACCTGGACCCGGTCCATTCTAGAATGAAACCGGATTCTAAGTTCGCGCAGAACATATGCACTTGAAGAGACCCAAAACAAGTCGCGTAAGGCGAACGTCATATCCGGCTTTTCGTGACAGTTGAGGCGGCACTGTCACGCTCTCATTTTTCAACCAAAATGGTTGAAATTTTGGTCAAGTAATCTTCGACGAAGCCCGGACTTCGGTATTGCATTTCAGCTTGGTGGCTTAAAAATTAATTAATGACTTTGGTCATTAAAAATCTGAAAATTGTAAAAAAAAAAATAAAAATTTATAAAACGATCCAAATTTACGTTCATCTTATTCTCCATCATTTTCTGATTCCAAAAACATATAAATATGTTATATTTGGATTAAAAACAAGCTCTGAAAATTAAATATATAAAAATTATTATCAAAATTAAATTGTCGAAATCAATTTAAAAACACTTTCATCTTATTCCTTGTCGCTTCCTGATTCCAAAAACATATACATATATGTTTAGATTAAAAACACGCTCAGAAAGTTATAACAAAGAGAGGTACAGAAAAGCGTGCTATCCTTCTTAGCGCAACTACTACCCCGCTCTTCTTGTCAATTTCACTGCCTTTGCCATAAGCGGTGGACTGACGATGCTACGAGTATACGGTCTTGCTGAAAAATGGCATTGCGTTCAGTTTCATTCTGTGAGTTCGACAGCTACTTGACTAAATGTTGTATTCGTCATAAAAGACATTTATCAAAAAAATGAAAAAAACGTCTGGGGATTTCATACCCAGGAACTCTCATGTCAAATTTCATAAAGATCGGTCCAGTAGTTTAGTCTGAATCGCTCTACACACACACACAGACAGACAGACAGACACACACACACACACACAAACACACACACACACACACACACACACACACACACGCACATACACCACGACCCTCGTCTCGATTCCCCCTCTACGTTAAAACATTTAGTCAAAACTTGACTAAATGTAATGAGAATGTATGTTAAGTCCTAAAGCCCTGACATTATATTTTGTATGGGTAAGGAAATTATAATATCACAAGGTAAACAATGTCGTGAACTGTTACTATTACTTCAATATTAATGTCTTCTTTTCAAAAACTGCAGAACAAAAGTTTATTCAGAACAATCCACTAACCATTCACTTGACTGGAGCGATCCGCACAGATCTGAGTGACATTGCTGTAGCCCACGTAGTTACAGCAATCAAGGCGATTGGAGATCTTCTCCAGCCCACAGCATTTCTCATTGGCTGATTCCTTTTGAAGTCTGTTGTCGTAGTAGTGCACCTGATAACCAACAGATCGTGAAAAACCCCACTTGGTAAGGCCAAGAAAAATAGTTGTGGTCACGGTAAAACGGCAAAACTGAACAATATGTATACTGCGCATGGCTTTTGAATCACGAAAGAATGCAGAAAGAACCAGCAGAAAACAACTGATGACATTGACAAACAAAAGCCTATACAGGGCTGAACCTAATTAATGAGCTAAGAGTAATACCTAATATACTGGACTCGACACGAAATATACAAACAAATGACAATGAACAACGTTTCAACCTAAAGGTCTTCAACAGGTTAAACAAATGAAAACAACAATACAAATATGAAAACGACTTATCAGAGAAGATGGCGAGGATGTCCTCCAAGTGCAAAAGAAGGGGGAAAGGGAGATAAATCCAAAAGAAAAATGAGCAATGAAAAATGAAACCATAAAGAAACAAATAAATTAATTAATTAATGAGCGTTGAGGGCTTCCTACAGTAGGCAGGGGTACAAGGGCTGACCCGGATTCTTGTGTTTTTTATGGGGGTGGGGGGGGGGGGGGGTGGATGTGGAAGGGGGCTAAGATCCAGCCCTGACATATACACTGAATAACATACCGCCCTACGTATGGAAAGAAAGTAAGCTCAACACCAGCATAACAAAATCTCACGATGCGAAACATAATCTATTCAGGAAGATGGACGTTACCTTAGTGTGTCCTGTGTCACTATGACAACAGAGGGAGGTGGCATTGGCAGAGTACACCTGGCCACAGCACGAGTGATCGGTCTGAGACAGGTACACCTTGCCTGCAGTAGCATTGCCACAGCAAACAGACGTTTCTGTTACAACGGCACCGCCACAGCATTGTCGTCCGTAGCCACCCACCAGCACATCTGAGAGAAAAACAACAACATTGCAGTATGTGTGTGTTGGTTTGTTCGTGATCCTGATGAAGCTTTTATGAGCGAAAATTCGTATTGTACTGTGCTGTCCTTGTAACGTTGAGTACAGATTTTTTTTATTTTTATTTTTTTATTTTTTTTTTAACTTTGTTCATCTCCCCACAGTCACTTTGTTGTTTAGGTTAACAACATTGCAGTTTAATGCACACGGCTCCCCACAGACGCTTTACCTGGAGGAGGGTACCGGAACTCGCAACTTCCATGTACAGGAGGTCCTCAGTGGAACGTTAACGGGTCCGAAGGCCAGGAGGTTCATATTCTTATTTTGAGAACGCCCATTCCTCGCTGACACAAGATTTTTGGGGCGATCATTTCAATGTGACGCTGACTTGTGGACGTTCTGAGAGCCTTGCATGGTTTACATCAACCTTCAAAACGATACCTGCATTTAAACTGACACGTGGACTGGGTGGCCGAGTGGTAACGCACTTGCGCTCGGAAGCGAGAGGTTGCGAGTTCGACCCTGGGTCAGGGCGTTAGCAATTTTCTCCCCCCTTTCCTAACCTAAGTGGTGGGTTCAAGTGCTAGTCTTTCGGATCAGACGAAAAACCGAGGTCCCTTCGTGTACACTACATTGGGGTGTGCACGTTAAAGATCCCACGATTGACAAAAGGGTCTTTTCTGGCAAAATTGTATAGGCATAGATACAAATGTCCACCAAAATACCCGTGTGACTTGGAATAATAGGCCGTGAAAAGTAGGATATGCGCCGAAATGGCTGCGATCTGCTGGCCGATGTGAATGCGTGATGTATTGTGTAAAAAAATTCCATCTCACACGGCATAAATAAATCCCTGCGCCTTGAACATGTGCGCGATATAAATTGCATAAAAAAAATAAAAAAAGTAAAAAAAAATCCCTGCGCTTAGAACCGTACCCACGGAATACGCGCGATATAAGCCTCATATTGATTGAACTTTTGGGAGTTACTCCTCTTCAACCCCTGTCTACAGTAAGACTGTATGCATGCTGTGGTAAATGTTGATTGTACCTTATAGCTTAAAGGGCAACAACTCTTGCATGTAAGGGGACGCATTCTGCTGGAATACAAATGGCTGAAAGTTACATTGTGTTCCACGTGTCTTCTTCCTTGTCTTGAACCGTTCTGCACTTCACATGCTGTGAAACAACATACTAATCATTTTATCAATCAAAGCAAAGCTTACCCGAACAGCAGATCTGTGATCCTGTAGAAGAGTATGGGACTGCGGCACAACAGCTGTCCCCCATGCCCACAGCCACGCGATCCTCCACGGGGGAAACACAGCACGTTTCGCCTGGAAGAACCTGCAGGTATCTGTCCAGGTAAAAACCAAACCAGGTGAGTAAAGCACAACGCTAGTATCTATCGATTCGTACATGCTCACGTGACCCTCTGTATTTGTCTAAGGCCAAAAAAAAAAGGTCTGTTTACGGTAACATAGGCCAAAAAAATAGGGTCGGTAGGTTGGAATTTTTTTTTTTTTTTTCGAAAAAACCATATTTTTACGTTATTTTGCCAAAAAAACAAGATTTTTTTTTATTTTTTAGTTTTTATTCCCAAATGCCAAAAAAAGTCTAGGGTCGCGCGAAAAAACTAGGGTCGGTCGGGTTACCGTAAACAGACCTATTTTTTTTTTGGCCTAAGTACACTCAGTGTTAGATGCGATGTGAGCTAGGTGTCTCCGACGAAAGGACTCCCCCACTAAAGGACATTCTCTGTTTTCCCTTTGTTTATTTGAGACAAAAAAGACCTGTCGTGAAAGGTCGCCTAAAATGTGGGGACACGTTTGGTGTTCTTTCATTGCATGTAGTAATGTGGTCATTGTGTCTGAGACCAACATGAAATCGTTAGACGCTAGTCTGATTCTTGTTACCTATATTTCGATTCAGACCTTTATGAGCTAGATGTTAATCTTATATTTATATGGCAGAAAACAGAAAGCTAAAAAAGTCAATCGGGCAACAAACTCAATCTTACAGAGAGAAAAACAGCTGAAAGTTCTACCACACCTTCTGCCACAGCATTGGTAGTTTGGCTGGGCTTCATAGAATTTCCCCCCACAACACACAGAATCTGCAGACGGTTTGACCAGGTAACTCGTTCCGCAACAGTCGTAACCGCTCTTGATGTCATGCGAAACTCCATCACAGCAAGTCTGCAAATGTACGAAAGTGAAAGGGTAGTTACTAGCATCTACACTACACGAATATTTGATGCTACAGTATTTTTCACCACTAAACATTTCAAAAGTGAAAAGTTATTAATTTACATCTGCTCGCATATATATTCAGGTTAAAGGGCAGTTGTTTACATCTGTTTTATGAAGCTTGTACTTAAAACTTACCATAAGGCCAAAAAAAATAGGTCTGTTTACGGTAACATAGGCCCAAAAAATAGGGTCGGTAGGTCGGGATTTTTTTTCTTCTTTTTTTTTACGTTATTTTGGTGTTTTTTTTTCCCCAAATGCCAAAAAAAAGTCTAGGGTCGCGCGAAAAAAATAGGGTCGGTCGGGTTACCGTAAACAGACTATTTTTTTTGGGCCTAAGCAATTTAAGGTGTTAATTTACTATCTTCGCTGGTTGTCATTTAAAAAAATAATTATTGTTTTCCTATCTTTCCAGTGTCCTTCAGTCCTGTATAAAGTCTGACCCTTCTGAATACTCCCTCACTGTCTTGGAGTTCTCCTTAACACTGTTTAATTTACAACACTAAGTGCACTCACATTTGTAATTCTAGGAGTGTTGGTATACAAAAGAAGTACCACAGGAAAGGTATTTTTACCTTGGCACCAGAGTAGCAGGAGGCCCCACACTGTCTCTCCAAGACACTGCACTCGACGTAGGTACACTTGCCGTCTTCTGGGCTCACCTCCGGTGTAGGGCTGTCAACATAAGGAATAAGGAACGTTTGGCAAACAGTTCAAATAGCAATAACAATAACAACATTTTATTGTCCATTAAAATGCATACGTTGAAATCGAAATTTTCTTAGACGCATCTATTCTGCCTGTTAACGATTAAAAAATACACATTTTTCTTGTTTGATTGAACAATAGTTGACTTAAATATAACGGGCTCCCCCTTCAAAGTCGTTGACTTTCCCCTGATTTCACGCCCCCCCCCCCCCCTCCTTGTTTGAAGACTGCTTTCTTAGATGTGTTTGTTTGTTTGTTCATGACATCTGTACATTAATATTCATTCCAATATCACTTTTCAGACCTGATTTTCTCCGATTTGTTGTTGTTGAGATCTTTACAACAGAGTACATACAAGATCCAATCTCATACCCCCGTCCGCTCCCCCGAAAGCGGCGTATGGCTGCCTGAATGGCGGAGTAAAAACGGTCATACACGTAAAAGATCGTTGAAGTTTGAAACATTGAGCAAAGAACAAGTCGCGTAAGGCGAAATTACTACATTTAGTCAAGCTGTGGAACTCACAGAATGAAACTGAACGCACTGCATTTTTTCACAATGACCGTAGTCCGCCGCTCGTGCAAAAGGCAGTGAAATTAACGAGCCTGTTTAGTGCGGTAGTGGTTGCGCTGTGCTGCATAGCACGCTTTTCTGTACCTCTCTTGGTTTTAACTTTCTGAGCGTGTTTTTAATCCAAACGTATCATATCTATTATATTTTTGGAATCAGGAACCGACAAGGAATAAGATGAAATTGTTTTTAAATCGATTTCGGACATTTTATTTAAATCATAATTTTTATATTTTTAATTTTCAGATCTTGTTTTTATTCCAAATATAACATAATTTATATGTTTTTGGAATCAGAAAATAATGAAGAATAAGATAAACGTAATTATGGATCATTGTATAAAAAAATAATTTTAATTACAATTTTCAGATTTTTAATGACCAAAGTCATTAATTAATGTTTAAGCCTCCAAGCTGATATGCAATACCGAAGTCCGACCTTCGTCTAAGATTGCTTGGCCAAAATTTCAATCAATTTGATTGAAAAGTGAGGGTGTGACAGTGCCGCCTCAACTTTTATAAAAAGCCGGATATGACGTCATCAAAGACATTTATCGAAAAAATGAAAAAAAATGTCTGAGGATATCATACCCAGGAACTCTCATGTAAAATTTCATAAAGATCGGTCCAGTAGTTTACTCTGTATCGCTCTACACACACACGCACAGACAGACAGACAGACAGACAGACAGACAGACAGACAGACACACACACACACACAGACACATACACACACACGCACGCACGCACATACACCACGACCCTCGTCAAGTCGCGTAAGGCGAAAATACAACATTTAGTCAAGTAGCTGTCGAAGTCACAGAATGAAACTGAACGCAATGCAACGCAGCAAGACCGTATACTCGTAGCATCGTCAGTCCACCGCTCACGGCATAGGCAGTGAAATTGACAAGAAGAGCGGGGTAGTAGTTGCGCTGGGAAGGATAGCACGCTTTTCTGTACCTCTCTTCGTTTTAACTTTCTGAGCGTGTTTTTAATCCAAACATATCATATCTATATGTTTTTGGAATCAGGAACTGACAAGGAATAAGATGAAAGTATTTTTAAATTGATTTCGAAAATTTAATTTTGATAATTTTTTTTATATATTTAATTTTCAGAGCTTGTTTTTAATCCGAATATAACATATTTATATGTTTTTGGAATCAGCAAATGATGGAAAATAAGATAAACGTAAATTTGGATCGTTTTATAAAAACCATATTTTTTTTTACAATTTTCAGATTTTTAATGACCAAAGTCATTAATTAATTTTTAAGCCACCACGCTGAAATGCAATACCGTAGTCCGGGCTTCGTCGAACATTACCTGACCAAACTTTCAACCAATTTGGTTGAAAAATGAGGGCGTGACAGTGCCGCCTCAACTTTCACGAAAAGCCGGATATGACGTCATCAAAGACATTTATCAAAAAAATGAAAAAAACGTATGTGGATATCATACCCAGGAACTCTCATGTCAAATTTCATAAAGATCGGTCCAGTAGTTTGGTCTGAATCGCTCTACACACACGCACGCACACACACACACACATACACACACACACACATACACCATGACCCTCGTCTCGATTCCCCCCTCTATGTTAAAACATTTAGTCATAACTTGACTAAATGTCATCAAAGACATTTATCAAAAAAATGAAAAAAACGTATGGGGATATCATACCCAGGAACTCTCATGTCAAATTTCATAAAGATCGGTCCAGTAGTTTGGTCTGAATCGCTCTACACGCACGCACGCACACACACACACACACACATACACACACACACACACACACATACACCACGGCCCTCGTCTCGATTCCCCCTCTATGTTAAAACATTTAGTCATAACTTGACTAAATGTAAAAAGAATACCCCCTTCATCCCAAACTCACACCAGAGAACAGCTCTGCATAGCCTTTCTCAATACGTCGTATCTGAGGATGATTCCGTTGGGCTGAGTGGGGGCTTGCCAGTCGATCTGTACGGCCGTGGAGTTTAACGCCGTCAACACAGGGGTGGCAATTGCCCCAGGGGGCGCCTCTTGTGTGGTGCCCAACGTACTCTCACTCTGAGAGCACTTGAATACCGTACATGCTTCCACCTATGTGAAAAGAAATGGTAAGCTTAGTGCTTTCAAAGAGGACAGACATTGTAACGAATCTTACAACAAGAAGAGTAAGTTAATGGAACATAATCATAGACAAAATGAAACATTCACTAGGACCTTGATCTATCGATTTAATTGTTATTTTAATAAAATGCAGTGGATATGAAAAGGGTCGAATCTGTCCTGGGGACCAACTCTTGATAACGACCACCTGCCCAATAACGACCACTCAAAGGATTGCCGAAGAGTGTTTTTTGTCTGTGTAATTCAACTTTCCATTACAATAACCTGTCTATAACGACCAATATTGCTATTTCATATGTTACGTGGATTTCCATTGGTCAATTGGGCAAAATTGAGCTCGGTGCAAAAGTGATATCGACGACATTTCCGTCGATATCAGTTTTGATATCGACGACCTCTTTATTGCTTCCCCAATTCAAAAACAAAAACACCTAAATTTAAAAACAAACAAAAATATATGAAAATGTAATTATCCCAGAATTTAGTTGAGCAAGTGACTAAAGACTTTTTGAAAGAAATAATGAAAAGTACAAGAAAAGCGTGAACAAGAAGAAATAATAATCAGAGGGAGGGATATGGAACAGCCAAAACTGAGACAAATACTTTTGTAATTTCTTCACAGTAAATACAAAATTTCCAGAGAATTAGCAATATTGGGTACTGCAGGTCGGTCCCTGAGGTGGTCGTTATAGGCAGGTTCCGCTGTATTGCAATCAGATGGCAGACTAAAAGTGCAGGCGTAGTTCACAATTAATATGGCAGAAACAATCAAGGACTATTGGTATGAGTCATGGAAAAAGAACAGATTCCAAAACAAAATAACAATAACAATAACAACACTTTATTGTCCATTAAAATGTTACATAAAAATGGAAAGTTTTCTTCGGCACACCCTGCCTGCCTGTAAACGATTATAACAACAATTGGACAAAGGGACAACACACATAAAACATAAAACATAGGTTCACGTATCAATCAATATCAATCAATATGAGGCTTATATCGCGCGTATTCCGTGGGTACAGTTCTAAGCGCAGGGATTTATTGTTTTTATTTTTTATTTTTATTTTATGCAATTTCTATCGCGCACATATTCAAGGCGCAGGGATTTATGAACATGAATCTCTTAAATGTCTCACCTTTACATCATACACAGTATACGGCTTCAAGTCCTCCAAGATTTGTGACCCAGGTAGCGTGGACCCTGTTGGGATTGTCTCCCCATTGACGATGATGTTGTACGCGGTGATCTCCCCGTTAGGTCGTTCAGGCATAATCCAGGTCACACGCAGGGCAGTGTTACTCACGACGGACAGTACTGGTGCTGGAATTCCTTCAGGAGCTGTAACAAAATAATCAATAAAATCAATCAATCAATAAACCTTCAATCACTTAAAGCCTCCTAACACTGGAATATTAAGACAGCAGGATGAGGGTAGAAGAAAGAAATGTTTACTTCTCCCACATAAGGGAAAATTTTACTTTTAATTGAAAACAAAAAGATGACCTAGTGTAGAGACTCGACTGCCATTTCAAATACGAATTACAATCACTGCACAATGTTTTTGTTGAAACATTCCAACTAAAAAAAATCTCTGATCCAGATGGCTGAAGCTCTCACGTACACTGTGTTTTTTTGGCGTCGAATTTTACACGTATGGCCGTATTTATCCCGCAATTTTGGCAACCATACTCCGATTTAGGGGGATCTTTGATTGTGTTCTGTCCCCTCTACTCTTCACCCTTTTCACCAACGACTGCACCTCCGCTCACCCATCCACATACATAATCAAATTCTCAGACGACACCACCATTGAAGGCCTGATTTCTGACTCCAATGAGGACGCTTACCGGGGGGAGGTTCAAAGAGTGGTTGAGTGGTGCTCTGAAAATGATCTCGAGCTAAACGTTCTTAAAACAAAAGAAGTCGTTATCGACCCTCGACGAAAGAAAGACCCCATCTTGCCCCTTGAAATAAATGGGGAAGCTGTAGAACAGGTCTCTTCATTCAAATTTCTCGGCACACTGATCTCTGAAGACCTGAAATGGGACGGGAACACCACGTCCATCATTAAGAAGTGCCAGCAGCGGCTGCACTTCCTGAGACAGTTGCGCAAGTTCCGTATGTCACAGCAAATCATGGCGCAGTTCTATCGCGCAGTCGTTGAGAGCACCCTGTGTTTTTCTATCACGGTCTGGTATGGTAGCACCACTGAGAAAGAGAAACAGCTACTGGAGAGCATTGTGCGGACAGCCTCCAAAATCGCGGGCTGTGACTTCCCTTCCGTTGCCTCTATCTTTGAGTTGCGCTCAGGTCGAAAAGCAGGAAAGATTGTTCGCGACCCCTCCCACCCGGCAAACCACTTCTTCGAGCCTCTTCCATCTGGTAGGCGCTACAGAGCTTTGAAAGCCAGAACTAGTCGCTTTCGCTCTAGCTTCATCCCCCATGCTGTACTGACAACTCCTGTAGTGAAGACGTTGTAATATACTGTAGTTATAGGATTGGGGGGGGGGGGGGGGGGTTCTTTTGTTACTTAGTCCTTTCACTGCATTCCATTACTGTTCTCATAACTTGTGATAGTGGAAATATGTGCAATGTGGAATGGTCCTTATTTTTTAGGTGCTGGAGTAGTTCTGTGATGGTAGTAGTTTTGTGCAATGCGACTCTAAGTTCAGGTGCTTGAGTAGATCTGTGATAGTCTGTTAATACTGTTGTTTTAAACTGTCTTAACTGGCTAGATCATGATTATATAATTTTATGTGATGATCTGACTAAATGATAATAATTACATGTACTACTTACTTTTAAATGGATTATAAATTTTAGGTATTGTTCTAGTATTCACTAATGTTGTATTGATATTACTGGCACCCCTTTTAAACTGATATGGTTTTTACGTTTACAAGGCGACGATGTGAATTTGTGATGTAGATATGTGGCTGGTTATGTGTGAGAATGTAAATAATTGTGTGTGTGTGTGTGTGTGTGTGTGTGTGTGTGTGTGTGTGTGTGTGTGTGTGTGTGTGTGTGTGTGTGTGTGTGTGTGTGTGTGTGTGAGTTGTGTCTGTGTGTGCATGACAGTGTAATGTACGTATGTATGCATGCATGGTGATGTGTGTCTGCATATGTGTCTGGTTGGTTTTTATTTTATTTTTACCGTGCCGTGCCAAGATGAAATCCTTTTGCAAAATTGGTGAATAAATAAATATCTTGTATATCTTTATTTGGTGTTTAACGTCGTTTTCAACCACGAAGGTTATATCGCGACAGGCTTTGATTTACAACATCATGGGTTGTGTATTGGGTTTAAAAGTCCTAATGTATTATTATAATACAGTATGTCTGTTGTTAGTTGTTTAATTTGTTGCCCCACAGTCTGTGTTACATCTTCGTTCTGTTTTAGATCTGTACGCTTTTATGTAAGTTCTGTTTTATTGTCAGACTTTTTATGTGTAACTATGTGTCTATTACTTATCTTATGTATTTTCATCTTTTTAAAAACAATTTTTCTAGATTATCTTATATAACTATACGTGGTCGTTGTCTATGAATTTTTTTTTTTTTTAATGCTTGTATGTTATTTCCTACGAGGAAACTCTTTATATGTAAAATGTTGAATGTTAATGTCTAATGTAAAGCGCCATGAGACTGCCATTTGGCGGTGAACAGCGCTATAAAAGAATGTTTTATTATTATTATTATTATTATTATTATTATTATTATGTCACACATTACCTCCATCCTGAGTGGTGATGTTCATCGGTTCGCTGGTGATGGAAGCCCCGCCGAAGATGGTGACTGAGAGAGAGATGTTGTAGCGAGTGCTGGCTGAGAGGTTCTGCATGGTGAAACTGTCTGACCCCACTGCAGGGTTTGCCGTCACAGAGCTCTGCATGGACTGTGCCGTCAGGTTCATGAATTGGATATCTCCTTGAAGATCCGCGGGATCTAGTCAGACACACAATGGTTGGTTGGTTGGTTGGTTGGTTGGTTGGTTGTTATGTGTTATCGTCTCTTCAGCTGATATTGCTATTCGAGACCGATGCTGACACACAGTGAAGTTGTCGTTAACAGAATGACGGCCATGAGGTACGTCTAATTGCGATGATGAAAAAATCCATACTCTGACAAGGGAAACAATCGCTGTATATTGCCCTTTGAAGTGCAGCAAGACGATTGTCTCCCTTGGAGACCTTTTTATCAGAGTTGGTTTAATTGTTAAAGGCACAGTAAGCCTCCCGTAAACCATCACAGAGCTCCCCGAGCGTCTACATACAACAGTACACGCATACTTCCATTTAAACGCTCACCGAACGGGAACATCCTGGCTGCTTTCTGTCGAGCGTGAGAAATTTTCAAAGAATTTATTTTCGTGGACTTGGCCCTGAAGAACAATGGCGCCTCGTTTTGGTGCTGGACGGCTGTTATGAATATCCCGGAAATCACGCCCGGACAGTAGGCTTCCCGTAAACCATCACAGATACTGTCAGGCTTTTACACACAGTACAAACACCCTTCCATTTGAACGCTCACCAAACGGGAACATCCTAGGTGCCCTACGTAAAGAGCGAGCAATTTTTAAAGAATTAATTTTGCAGATTGTCTCGAACACTTTTTGGACCCATCCTGAACTCAGGTCAAAAATGAGTTACTTCCCTTAAACTGGCGACAGCCGTGGATCGATGATTATCAGAATGTTTTTGGACCGTGGTGCGTTTTTGCGCTAGACCTAATTTTTAAAATCTAGCTTGTTACACAAAAATTCTTTAATCATAAAAGAATTCTTTTTTCATCAAGACAAGATCAGTGCAATTCGAAGTTGTGAAAGTTTGAAAAAAGAAAAGCCCGGAAGCAGGGTCACGCAATGGTCTTAGCAGACGACGGTTTATCAGTCAGTGCATATCGCCGTTCCTCTCAACAGTCAAAAGCCATCGCTAGAGTTCTTGTGAACCACAGCCGTTTGTTTCGTGCATAAAAACGTGCTATTGTAAATAAGCTCACATCGAGTCGCATTCAAATAAGGCTAACTGACGACTACATTGTGAAAAAGGGAAACTGGATCACACGGGTTCACAATGGCTCAGGGGTAAGATAAACCACGCAAAAATAAATTCTTTGAAAATTGTTCGCTCTTTACGGAGGGCACCTAGGATGTTCTCAATCGGTGAGTGTTTAAATGAAAGGGTGTTTGTACTGTGTGTAAAAGCCTGACCGTATCTGTGATGGTTTACGGGGGGCTTACTGTGCCTTTAAGCCTTGCACGTTTTAATTTTATTGTCCATTTTTGTAGCAAAATGTCTGGGGCAGTCAAAGGATTAAAACAGTCACATTCTTAATTAAATTACAGTTGAATCGTATAACTGTAAATGGTTTGCATAAACAGTGAAAAATTCACTATGAGCAATTTATCACAGCAAGACAAGACTGCCACTACCAATAGGCTTGTAATATAGTGAATGTGGCATCATGATAAAATGATGAACTGTTGTGGCAGAAATTTGTTTCAGCAAACACATTTAAAGACAAAACGCATTTTTCTTGAAAAATGCAGAAAGCATTTAAGGTACCGGGGAGGTCAAAATACTTCTCTACCCTGAGTTTTTTGCATATAACTCAACCACACTTATTTCTTGTGTTTTTTTCTTCTGTTTTTTCCCCTACTTTTTTTTTTGGGGGGGGGGGGGGGGGGGCACTGAGATCATAGTGTTTAGAAACACAATCAGAAAAGTTGAGAACAAAATCACAAAAATAGTTTTTAGTAACAAAGGAATTAAAACATATTCTTTCACAATGCCAAGAAACTCATCAAGGCACAGCTCAAAATAAGTGAGCTGGCCCGGCGGGGGTCGGGGGACTGAGGGGGGGGGGGGGGGGGGGGATTGGGGCTTGCCACCCAGCTGCTGTTGAAAATAAGCATTTGAAAAGGGTATTTTTGGTCTCTTCTTGAGGATGATACATTTGTTGGATGAGAGGGAGGGGTGGGGGTGGGGGAGGTGGTGGTGGTTCTGGAACCCAGGAAACACCCATAGATCCAGCACTGCAGAGGGTACCAAGAAAATACACCTTAATCCTTACCAGGCAGGGTCCAGTTGACAAATATCTCCGTGTGACTCAGAGCAGTAGCAGTGACCCTTGGGGCTCTTCGAGGGAATCCTCCAAATGTGGTCACCTCTGGCGAATCTTCGCTGCTGGTTTGACCAATACTGTTGAAGGCCGAAACACGATACACATAGGTTGTGAACATCGTTAGGTTTCTGTCCTCATAAAACGCTTCAGTTCCTGAGTAGATGCTCTGGTATGTCCCTGGTCCTGTCACTGTCGCTGAACAACGGAATAAGAAGTCACAAAGATTAAAAAGAGTTGAAGAGTGTAAACACAAACATAGTGGCTGTTTTTGTTTAAGCTTACCATTGGTTGGCATGCGCACATATATTTATCAACAGAAATACACACACACACACACACACACACACACACACACTCACACACACACACACACACACATACACACAAGAGGTTGCGTCTCGTTAGCGTATACATGTTTGCACCCCCCTTAATAGTTTTACCCTTTGTTTGCCATGCTTCCTCAGATTATCTGTTCATAATGCCTATAATTTTCTTCCTATTTCAGATTTCCTTCCTTTTGATGAGTGATGTTCTCAGAATTCGGCGTTCTTAAAATAATCATAACTATACTCACGTTCTAGAGGTTGTCTGATCTTTTTACGAGCCAGTTCAAATTGTAGATTGGGGCCATTAGGACCGGAGGGAGGTGACCACGACACGGACACAGCAGACTGGGAAATGGCAGTTGCAGTGGGAGGGGCCTGGCCTGATGGAATAGCAGGCAAAGTTCTGGCAGTGGCTGATGTACTCTCTGTGCAGCCCCCCGCTGTGGTAGCAAGTCAAGAAAGTGGTCAGGCACACACAAAAACAACAACATTTCTTATGTCAGCTGTATTTAATAAAACTAATTCATACAAAAATCAACATTACATTTTCTTCTTGAAATGTTAAAAACGTACCAGTGTGAAGGAAATCAAACGGCTAACAGCTGAGTCAGGCCGAGTTAGCATTTGTATCCTTCACGATTCACGAAAGCCAACAAGATACACGTGGAAATGTGTGTTGCACGGAGTGAACAGAGCTCATAAACCAGCGAACAGTTAACTTCGGGAATCGTAGCTAGTTTAGAAGCACACTTGACGACTATCCATCGAGGAGAAAGGTCTCGATGTTAATCGCGCGGGAGAAGAAAATGCCCAGAGAGAATGCAGGAAAAGGTTCCAGCCCTAACTTGTGTTTTCTGAGACGCGATCGTCAAAGCACTTTAACAGGTAACTTTAATAGGCATTCGAATATCGATATTTTGTATATATATATAGCGTAAGCTGAACCGATTTACATTGCAGAAACTAGTTCGTAGAGGACAGATTGTAAAAACAAGATGTCCGCTCTTCATGTTTGTGCAGTACGTCTAGTAACCTGTCCATGAGAGGAGGATTGCGGCCAGATGCTGGGAAAGAAGAATCATCTGAGAAGCCGCCGAATATCTTATTTCTCTGGATCAGTTTAGCTGAAGTTCGACGGGACTTTCACGAAGCTAGCGGCGAGGTTACAGGAAAGTCCGTATAGTTGAACCCAGAAAGGTCACGGGACGAAGTGAACTGGTTAGGTCGAGATAGCCAGTCGGAGGATTAAGTACACCGCTACTTTTTCAAGTGAAGGACATATCGGTTGTTTTGTGTGTGTGTGATCTAGTTGAGTTAAGCTAGCCATGTTCAGGAGAACCTATTTAATTAAGATATAATTAGTATTTAGCAAATAGATCAGACGGTTGCCGCAATCTGGTCAGAATCCTAACTGTGAACTGTGACTGTATTTTTTCCGCTTTCACACTAGCTGTTTGTCGGTATTTGTACTGTGGATATCGTGTGCCAGTGATTTCACGGACTGTGTGTGTGTTTTTTCTGTCTACCTCACGGGTAGCGATTTTTGATAGGCTCCGGGTAAGAATATTGTGTTAGTTTGTGCACGGGATTGTCAAACAGTTTTTCCATGTCTTCAAACCTGTGAGTACCCGGTTTTGAATCCATAACCCTGATATCTTTTTTTCATGATTGTGTGTGTATGTGTGTATGTATCATAACTGTATCATTGATTTTACCCAATACAGTGGAGGGAACTTATAATTGGAGTTGTTGTTTGTTCCTCAATGATAGCATAGTAGCGCATATGCATTCATTCACAACCAGAACAATAGCTTTAAAAGAAGAAAAGTTCATTGCCAATACACGTAAGAGAGAAATGACACAAACACCAATAAAATACTGGTTTTAATCCAAGGAAAAAGACATACTTCATTTTCTCAGCTAGAGCTCTTAACCACCCCACCCTTAACGGAATTCATTATTTGGCATATAGTTGCTCAGATTGCAACACGGAGGCAGACAATGTCATTTACCACTGTGATCATCATTCGATTCATAACTAGTGTAACGAAGATAACTGTAACGATATGTAGTGTAAAGACCATCCATAATTCAGCCTGAATTGGCCGTCGCAAAGGCTTCGCAAAGTCTTTTTACCAAAACCAGTGGCTAAGCTTCGTTTGTGCAAAGAGCTTCGCGAAGTCGACTTCGCCCAATTAATATCAGGCTGAACGAAGCTAAGTGTCACGAAGCTAACCTGTGCATGCAGCCACCTTGACCGAGTAGTCAGTGTAGGGAATAAGATCGTTCAGAACGATGGTGAGCTGCGTGAAGTTGCGGATTTCCGTACGACTGTCTGCCCACTCCAGCACGTAGTACTCTATGACGCCGTTGCTCTGCAGCGGTTCTGACCACGTCACCTGCAATGACGTGGCGTTCAGCACCGTCAGCACTGGGGGAGTAACTCCTGCCGGACCTGCACAGATTACAGCACTTGTCAATATACGGATGAAATTAAAGTAAGAATCTTGAACGATTTCGAAAAAAAGAGAAATATATGAAGTTAACGTTTTGACGTTCACAGAGATAACAAAGACGAGCTTACGCGAAGAAGACGTAGTCACATTCGCCCAAGGTCCTTCTCCCGTCCCTGCGCCATTCACGACCTTGACCCTGTAACTGTAGGTGGTGAAAGGCGACAGAGCTGTCGACTCGTCAATGAAGGTCTTTGCGTCTGATGGCTGAAAGGTCCCAGCAGTGCTGATGGCTCCTCCAGTGGCTAGCCTGCGTTCTATGACGTACTGTGAGATGAAGCCATTGGGGCCCAAGGGTTCTGACCACTGCACCTCTATCATGGCCGGAGTTAGGACTCTCAGCCGTGGGGCTGCTATGCCATCCGCAACTGAAAGGAGAAAAACAAAACAAGAAAGGTTTAATTTTTGGAACGTTTAATTCAGGGCAAACAAAACATTCACAAGAACCTTGACCTAACTGCCTTTAAAATGGACAGAGAGAGAAAAACGAAGAAAGAAAAAACAATGGTGCTGTGACTTCTATATATATATACGACTAGTGTCTGTCTGTCTGTCTGTCTGTTCGCGATGCACGGCCAAAGTTCTCGGTGGATCTTTTTCAAATTTGGACACCGTATTCAGCTACACCCCGGACACAACCTCATCGATGAGATATTTCAACACGTGCTCTCAGCGCGCAGCGCTGTGCGCGCTGAACCGATTTTGTTGTTTTTTGTCTGGATCCACTACCAGTAACTCTTCCTTATCTTCTCCAGTGTTTTCAGCCGCGATTATCTCCCTTCCTCCGTGTGGCGTCAATCCATATTCCCGTTACTACGTTACTATTTTTAGAAGGTCACTGCACGTTACTATTTTTAGAAGGTCTCCAGTGTTTTGCGCGTTTATCTTCTTTCCTTCGTGCGCCGGCGAAGCCGGCGTACACCCGGTCCCAGGCGCAGCCTGGTATTCGGCTCTACTTCTTCCCGGTGAAGCCGGTACCCGGCGAAGCGGGTAATCATCTAGTATCTAAGAAATGTCCCCAAGATAGTCGCAGCAATGACCTTTTTTTTCTTACTGAAAGGAGAAGTTGTTGGAATGGTGTCAAAAGTGCATGTCAGGACTTAAAGAAATTTACTGCTGAGGAACATGCACATTACAACCCTTTGCCAATTGAATTATATTGTGTGTTGATTTTTCATTCAACACTCGCTTGCAGACATATTCATATTTCTATATAAACTACCAAGCCCAGTGGCCCAGACATTATGTCAAATAGAATACTCATGCATTGTACTGTTGCAAAACAGCATAGGCATTCTATCTTTGGAAATGAAATACACATAGCTTGTCAGCTTTTCATTTCCGACTGATAAATGCACATCAACTCAAATATGCATAGCTAGAAGCAAAACCAAATCTAATGTGAAGAGCATGCGCAGAATACAGCGTGTGTGAATAAAACCCAGGACAAACACATACATGTAACAGATACAAGCAGAAACAAATTCAGTGTAAAGATCATGTTCAGAATCCAGCAACAGCAAAACTCAAAAACTGACAAACACATTAAAACTTAAAGTGTTCATACCTGCTTGTAGCGTGCGGGTGGCGCTGGAAGTTTCACTGAGAGTACAGCCAGCTATGGTACAGGCCTCCACTTGGTAAGTGTACTGTTCATATGGTGTCAGTTCTCCCACAGTAAAGTTATTCACGCTGCCTGACAGCTGCGGATGATAAACAGAAAACAAGAACTTTCCACAAGGGTTAGGTTAAGTGACCACATGCACAAGCACGCACATACCCGGCAAAACGTACGAGTTTCACTACTGCAGTGAGTGGGACTGAAAAGACTTTTATAAAACATAAGGAACTAAAGTCACGTAAACGAAGAAAGACGAGTTCATTAACAAGACATACTGGTTATGCGAGCTGTAGTGGTTATGCTAGCTGTAGTGGTTGTGCTAGCTGTAGTGGTTGTGCAAGCTGTAGTGGTTATGCTAGCTGTAGTGGTAATGCTAGCTGTAGTGGTTATGCAAGCTGTAGTGGTTATGCTAGCTGTAGTGGTTATGCTTGCTGGAGTGGTTATGCAAGCTGTACATAGTGGTTATGCAAGCTGTAGTGGTTATGCAAGCTGTAGTGGTTATGCAAGCTGTAGTGGTTATGCTAGCTGTAGTGGTTGTGCAACCTGTAGTGGTTATGCAAGCTGTAGTGGTTATGCAAGCTGTAGTGGTTATGCTAGCTGTAGTGGTTATTCAAGCTGTAGTGGTTATGCTAGCTGTAGTAGTTATGCTAACTGTAGTGGTTGTGCAAGCTGTAGTGGTTATGCTAGCTGTAGTGGTTATGCTAGCTGTAGTGGTTATGCTAGCTGTAGTGGTTATGCTAGCTGTAGTGGTTATGCAAGCTGTAGTGGTTATGCTAGCTGTAGTGGTTGTGCTAGCTGTAGTGGTTGTGCAAGCTGTAGTGGTTATGCAAGCTGTAGTGGTTATGCTAGCTGTAGTGGTTATGCTAGCTGTAGTGGTTGTGCTAGCTGTAGTGGTTATGCTAGCTGTAGTGGTTATGCTAGCTGTAGTGGTTGTGCAAGCTGTAGTGGTTATGCAAGCTGTAGTGGTTATGCTAGCTGTAGTGGTTATGCTAGCTGTAGTGGTTATGCAAGCTGTAGTGGTTATGCAAGCTGTAGTGGTTGTGCAAGCTGTATGACCCAACCGATGGACTCGAAAAGAAATAACGGTAAATATTTCAAGGAGAAGAAGAAGAACAACAAGAACAAGAACAAGAAAAAGAACAACAACAAAAACAACAACCCTCACCGCCACCACAACAACCCCCTGTTGATTGTGTCATCATTGCAAATTGATCTTACGCCCAGGCCTAATAGAGATATAACAAGCAAGAAGATGCCAGAACATGCTTACAGTCTCTCTCAGTATCGTATTCTGATAGATCTTGTATTCCGTGATGATGCCATTGGGGCTGGTAGGTACCGACCATGTCAGAGCGATGGTACGACTCAGAACCTCAGCAATGCGGGGTGAAGACACCCCAGATGGTTCTGCAAACAAATATACAGAAGTATAATACAATTGATACCAATATAGAACTAAAACCACCAATGCACTCACGCAAACACCTTACATCATCACCCTCGTCTCGATTCTCAGTCTATTAGATAATATGTTATCAAAATTTGATTAAGTTTTAAGATTATAAAGAAAAATTGCACGCGTCTCGAGGACTTTTGAAGGTCAAAGCGCACAAGACATGTATGTAGCACTTGTTTTTAAATGTTCTCTCATAATTTTTCTACCTGTGAACTAAGAAAGAAACTGACTGTCTTGTTGTGTGGTGTTGGTGACCCATTGCGACAGCGTGGAGCCTTTGCTGTTGGACACCTGGATACGGAACTGATAGCTGGTGAACGGTTTCAGCCCTGCCTTTCTGTGGGCAAAGGTGGTGCTGGGGCCAAAGTCACTGAAATAAATCATAAACATGAAAACATTTCAAGTGGAAGATTTCAGACCTGCTTTTTTGCAGCCAAAGGTAGTGGTGGGGCCAAATGGTTAAACAATGACCCACCATTCAACAAAGATACACGGTTAAACACAAAACCCACCATTAAACAAAGATACACTTTTAATTATTGATCCACCATTAAACAAAGATACGCTGCTAAACAAAGCTACATACATGTACTCTGTTAACTGAAGAGGAAATGACGACATACTCAACAATGACGTCACCCTCCTTTCCCCGGAACTGCACAATGTAGGACACTTGCTCCAGCTCCTGTGTGCTGATACGCGCGTTGACACGCCCCACTGGCTCCCACGTCACGGTCATGCTCTCAGGCGTGTCGGACACAACCTCAGGGGGCTTCATACCATCGGGGGCTGAAAAAAACGATGTCTTGGACATGTACACATATCAGGGGGCTTCATTCCATCGGGAGCTGAAATAAACGATGTCTTGGACATGTACACAAAACAGGGGGCTTCATACCATCGGGAACTGAAAAAAACGATGACTTGGACATGTACACATATCAGGGTGCTTTATTCCATCGGGGGCTGAACAAAACGATGTCTTGGACATGTACACATATCAGGGTGCTTCATTCCATCGGGGGCTGAACAAAACGAGGTCTTGGACATGTACACATATCAGGGGGCTTTATTCCATCGGGGGTTGAACAAAACGAGGTCTTGGACATGTACACATATCAGGGTGCTTTATTCCATCGGGGGCTGAACAAAACGATGTCTTGGACATGTACACATATCAGGGTGCTTCATTCCATCGGGGGTTGAACAAAACGAGGTCTTGGACATGTACACATATCAGGGTGCTTCATTCCATCGGGGGCTGAACAAAACGAGGTCTTGGACATGTACACATATCAGGGGGCTTTATTCCATCGGAAGCTGAAACAAGTCGCGTAAGGCGAAAATAAAACATTTAGTCAAGCTCAGTCGAACTCACAGAATGAAACTGAACGCATTGCATTTTTTCCGCAAGACCGTACACTCGTAGCATCGCCAGTCCACCGCTTGTGGCAAAGGCAGTGAAATTGACAAGAAGTAGTTGCGCTGAGAAGGATAGCACGCTTTTCTGTACCTCTGTTCGTTTTAACTTTCTGAGCGTGTTTTTAATCCAAACATATCATATCTATATGTTTTTGGAATCAGGAACCGACAAGGAATAGGATGAAAGTGTTTTTAAATTGATTTGGAAAATTTAATTTTGATCATAAATTTTCTATTTTTAATTTTCAGAGCTTGTTCTTTTATCCAAATATAACATATTTATATGTTTTTGGAATCAGGAAATGATGAGGAATAAGATAAACGTAAATTTGGATCGCTTTATAACATTTTTTGTTTTTTACAATTTTCAGATTTTTAATGACCAAAGTCATCAATTAATTTTTAAGCCACCAAGCTGAAATGCAATACCGAAGTCCGGCCTTCGTCGAAGATTGCTTGGCCAAAATTTCAATCAATGTGATTGAAAAATGAGGGTGTGACAGTGTCGCCTCAACTTTTACAAAAAGCCGGATATGACGTCATCAAAAACATTTATCGAAAAAAAGAAAAAAACGTCCGGGGATATCATTCCCAGAAACTCTCATGTAAAATTTCATAAAGATCGGTCCAGTAGTTTAGTCTGAATCGCTCTACACACACACACGCACAGACAGACACACACACACACACACATACACCACGACCCTCGTCTCGATTCCCCCTCTTCGTTAAAACATTTATTCAAAACTTGACTAAATGTAAAAAACGATGTCTTGGACATGTACACATATCAGGGGGCTTCATTCCATCAGGAACTGAAAAAACGATGACTTGAACATATACACATCAGG